>NC_054372.1:183480367-183819295 GCF_017654675.1 Xenopus laevis
CCTTATCTAGGGAAGAGTTTTCTAGGCAGAAATGACTGGGAGGAGATACAAGAAAATAAAGTAGACGCTATGGGGTAAATTTATCAAAGAGTGAAGTTCCGCCACTAGAGTGAAATTCCGCAGCTCTCAATTCATTTCTATGGGATTTTGAAAGGCGTATTTATCAATGGGTGAAGTGAAAGTTCACCCTTTGATAAATACGCTTATAAAAATCCCATAGAAATTAATGGAGAGTGGCGGAATTTCACTCTAGTGGCGGAACTTCACTATTAACTTCACTCTTTGATAAATATACCCCCAAGGTTTACTCCAATAGAGCCTCCTGTAGGCTAGCAGTTCACATGGGGTCATCATTTAGACTACAATAGCCCTTATTTGGCATCCCCAAGGAATTTTATTCTTGTTTGTGTTGCTCACCAACTAGTTTTACTTTTGAGTGTGGCTGACAGGTAGAAAAAAATGTTTTGGGCCCCTGGATTAGACGATGGGACTTTGTGGGAAGCTGAATGGGGTCTGACTGAACGATGAACCAGAATGTGGGACCCATGGGAGATCCTGACACCTCTGCTCCCCTGAGACAGTTTTCCTGCTGTGCCACCTTCACCCCCCTGTGCTCACCTTTCCAGTATCAGTAGAGGTCTGACTAGTGCAACTAGTGCAAAGAGTGCAAATGCGCTTTCTGCACTAGGAGAGAAAAAAATCTGGTTTTCTTAAAAGCTCTTCAAGTTACCAGGTGCAGATTTTTTGCCATCTCTGGTAACTTGTGGGGCGCTGCAACTCGCCTCATTGTCGTCAGTTCCCCTGATGTTTCCTGAAACTAAAGCTCGTTCTACACTTTCACCCATATCCCTACATCCTCACTCCTCATCTATTAGTATTCAGAGTATAAGTAGTATTATATACAGTATATCTTCAATACACTCAATCTCTTCTGACAATAAAACCTCAAGGTCCCCCCCCCCCGCAAAGGGAACTGTTTTTTTCTCGACACCATTGGGTCATGTTTTGGTTTGTTTGTTTCTTTTTTTGCCTGAAACTGCTTAAAGAAGAACTAAAGCCTAACTTAAGAAGTAGCTAGAAATGTTGTACATTATGTTTTGTGCTTCTGTACCAGCCCAAGGCAACCACAGCCCTTTAGCAGTAAAGATCTGTGTCTCCAAAGATGCCCCAGTAGCTCCCCATCTTCTTTTCTGCTGATTCACTGCACATGCTCTGTGCTGCTGTCACTTACTGAGCTTAGGGACCCACTCACAATATACAGTACACATAGAATAGAAATGTTACAATATAAGGCTGATTAGTAATTAATACAGATAATTACTACATGGCAGCACAGAAACCAGTGCAATTAGCATCAGAATTTAATAATCAGCAAACCTGTAGCATCAGCTTATATTACAGACCAACCTCATTTTCTGCTTGATAATTAGTGACGGCCCCTAAGCGTAGCTTCTTAACAGCCAATCAGAGCCCACTGAGCATGTGAGTGTCACAGACACTTTCCAAGATGGTGACCCCCTGTGACAAGTTTGAAGTCCTGGATCATTGCTGCTATTGACAAGCTGAAACTTTAGCCTCGTGCAATAAGTTCAGTATATAAAATATGGCATTTTTAGCCATATTCATTTATAGGGCTTAGTTTAGTTTGTTTGCTAGCAATTGTTTTAAATACAAGTCTTCTCCACCAAGGAACGGTTTGTGTAATTCTACGCCGGTACTTAACCTTATAATACACCAGAATGTGCGACATAGACATCAGGCTGTGCTTGGTCCTCCAACAGAGACACATTCATTTTAATGCCTGTTTCTAATTTAAGCCAAAATCTAAATGATAATGAAATAGAATCACTAAACAGTCCCAACTGTACCCGACTGATCCTTTCAG
The DNA here is from genome assembly GCF_017654675.1 of Xenopus laevis. Classification (NCBI taxonomy): domain Eukaryota; kingdom Metazoa; phylum Chordata; class Amphibia; order Anura; family Pipidae; genus Xenopus; species Xenopus laevis. The sequence goes on from NC_054372.1 coordinate 183,482,253, forward strand.
TGATGCCGGAGAATGAGCAGCTGATAACTACTCTCAGCACGTGATCCTACAGCCAATTTACTATCCACAAATATTTGACATTTCCACGGTCAATCAGGTTTTAGCTGAAAGCAAATTGATCTGTGGCGCTGTATCAAAAGCCATTGGAAAATCTAAGTTGTTTAGACCACCTGCACTGAAAAACCACCGTCCAACCCTCTACTTACTTCATCATAGAAGTTTGACAAGATTCGTCTCACACAAAGCCACAGTGATTACTGACTTCCCCACTAAATATGTCAAAATGACAGGTCTTAATTTATCAGGTTTCCCCTGTCGGAACATCGATGTTGTATATGCGTCTCCCTAACAGACCGGCATGAAGCCAGAAAAGTCAGGGAAGATTTAAAATACAATCTCGGCTACAATGGAACTCAGCTCATTGCAGCTTATGAGCCTTTATCCTTTGGACATTGTTTTGTGTGAGGCAAGGAAAGAGGATGTTTTGCCACAATATTGCCAAAAAGCATTACAATCAATGGGTTTTTTTTTTCTTGTGTTAAATGCATTAGTCACTGGGTGATTTTTTTTTCCGTCTGTTTTTTTTTTTTTTTGCACATTGAAAAAGCAAAACAAAATGCTTGGGAAAATTCTAGTGCAGATTTGTGAAAAGTTGTACCATTCTGTATCAATAGAAAAAAAAATGCTCATCCCTATTAATTACATTTAACAATTATTATGAATCTTTCATTCTTGGCTACTGTAAAATTAATTTTTCTTTCATCACGGAAAAAAACAGTTTTGGGGTGAATAACTCATTGTAATTGTTTTTGGCAGATCTAAATCTGGCATAGTGCCGAGAGACTGGCGAATTGCTAATGTGGTGCCTCTATTCAAAAAAGGATCCCGTTCTCAGCCTCAAAACTATAGGCCAGTTAGTCTGACGTCAGTGGTAGGAAAGCTTTTCGAAGGGTTAATAAAGGATAAGATACTGGACTTCATAGCAAATCATAATACTATGAGTTTGTGCCAGCATGGTTTTATGCGTAATAGATCTTGCCAGACTAACTTAATTTCTTTTTATGAGAATGTAAGTAGAGACCTCGATTCTGGGATGGCAGTGGATGTGATTTACTTAGACTTTGCTAAAGCATTTGCTACAGTGCCACACAAAAGGTTACTGGTTAAATTAAGGAATGTTGGCCTGGAACATAGTATTTGTACCTGGATAGAGAACTGGCTAAAAGATAGACTACAAAGAGTGGTGGTAAATGGAACATTTTCTAATTGGACCGGTGTTGTTAGTGGAGTACCGCAGGGCTCTGTACTAGGTCCCTTGCTTTTCAACTTGTTTATTCATGACCTGGAGGTGGGCATTGAAAGTACTGTTTCTATTTTTGCAGATGATACTAAATTGTGCAGAACTATAGGTTCCATGCAGGACGCTGCCACTTTGCACAGTGATTTGTCCAAATTGGAAAACTGGGCAGCAAACTGGAAAATGAGGTTCAATGTTGATAAATGCAGGTTATGCACTTTGGCAAAAATAATGTAAATGCAAGTTATACACTAAATGGCAGTGTGTTGGGAGTTTCCTTAAATGAGACGGATCTAGGGGTCTTTGTAGATAACACGTTGTCTAATTCTGGGCAGTGTCATTCTGTGGCTACTAAAGCAAATAAAGTTCTGTCTTGTATAAAAAAGGGCATTAACTCAAGGGATGAAAACATAATTATGCCTCTTTATAGGTCCCTGGTGAGGCCTCATCTGGAGTATGCAGTACAGTTTTGGACTCCAGTCCTTAAGTGGTATATAAATGAGCTGGAGAGAGTGCAGAGACTAAGTGCAACTAAATTGGTTAGAGGGAGGGAAGACAAATTATGAGGGGAGACTGTCAAGGTTGGGGTTGTTTTCTCTGCAAAAAAGGCGCTTGCGAGGGGACATGATTACACTTTACAAGTACATTAGAGGACATTATAGACAAATAACAGGGGACCTTTTTACCCATAAAGAGGATCACTGTACCAGAGGTCTCCCCTTTAGACTAGAAGAAAAGAACTTTCATTTGAAGCAACGTAGGGGGTTCTTCACAGTCAGGACAGTGAGGTTGTGGAATGCACTGCCGGCTGATGTTGTGATGCTGATTCAGTTAATGACTATAAGAATGGCTTGGATGATTTTTTGGACAGACATAATATCAAAGGCTATTGTGATACTAAGCTCTATAGTTAGTATAGGTACTGTATGTGTATATAGAATTTATGTGAAAGTAGGGAGGGGTGTGTGTGTGGATGCTGGGTTTTCATTTGGAGGGGTTGAACTTGATGTTTTTTTTCAACCCAATTTAACTATGTAACTATGTAAATATCTTTCTTCACCTAAATGAACGCTGAATACTATACAGACAATGATACCCTATACTTTTTTTTTTTTTTAAATTTATTTACAAGCCAAGGAAATAACAATATGTATAAACAATCCCCTCCCTTCCACCACCCGTGTCTCAAGGTTACAGATAAGGGCAGAGACAGACAAGAAGATTCGGGGGAGATTTAGTTGCCCGGCGACAAATCGCCTCTTCTTCAGACGACTAATCTCCCTGAACTGCCTCCCCGCCAGCTAGAATCTAAATCGCCAGCGGGATGGCACTCAGAATGCTTCATTTTCCGAAGTTGTCTCACAAGGAAACTACGGACAAATCGCCTCTTCTTCAGGCGACTAATCTCCCTGATCTGCCTCCCGCCGGCTAGAATGTAAATAACCGGCAGGATGGCACTCGGAACGCTTCATATTCCAAAGTCATCCGAAGTTTCCCCGTGAGGCAACTTTGGGTGACTTCGGAAAACGAATCGCTCCGCCCACGATTTATAAATTGTCTTCTCTTCATTACAGAGTTGCTATGAAGAATCACAAAGCTGAAAAATGAAAGTACAATTAGATTCACAGTATGGGACAGATTTATCAAGGGTTGAATTTAGAGTTTATGCGAGTTTATAAAAACTCCCATGAATTCCCATAAACTCGATTTTTTTAAAAAAAAAACAACGTTTTTTTTTAATTCGGGTCAATTTCCCAGCTGCCCCAAGTCATGTGACTTGTGCTCTGATAAATTTCAATCTCTCTTTACTGCTGTACTGCAAGTTACAGTGATATCACCCCCTCCCTCCCCCCCCAGCAGCCAAACAAAAGAACAATGGGAAGGTAACCAGATAGCAGCTCACTAACACAAGATAACAGCTGGTAGATCTAAGAACAGCACTCAATAGTAAAAACCCATGTCTCACTGAGACACATTCAGTTACATTGAGAAGGAAAAACAGCAGCCTGCCAGAAAGCATTTCTCTCCTAAAGTGCAAGCACAAGTCACATGACTGGGGGCAGCTGGGAAATTGACTAGCTACTTTCAAAGTAAAACTCTCAAACTTGGCTGCCCTTTTATTAGACACCAGTGGGATCACCTGACTATAGCTGGGAAGGTGGAAGCTACAACATGGAGCCTTTAGGCTAGACCTTCTGCCATCACTGGCAAGGGACTGCTATTCTGCAAGCTAGGGCAGCCAGAATATCAAAAAGGCTGAGAAACTGAACAAATCTTCTTTATACATTCCCCTTTGATAAGAATAAGTTTTAAAACTTTATTTTTGAAGGACATATCCAAGATGGCGAACTGATCAGACGTGCTGAGAATAGCTCCTCTTTGGTAAACCTATCCTGTCTGCTATCGCCAAACTAAATCTTTATAGTCTTGCTCCCAAACCCATCATCTCAGCATGGGGAAGCTCAACAACCGCTCCAGGACTGAGGGCACGCAAAAGCACCCATACCTTCACCACTGCCCAACTAGAGTCCATTGAGATAAATATTTCTCTACAAAATGTATCTCCACATTGGAGGTCATGGTGGCACCACTCTGCCATCGGAAGCCCCACAGCAACACTTTGTAAAGTGGTTCTTTATTTACCAGGACAGAGACATGGCACTGGCAGTCAAAATGTGTGGGGCAGCTGACATGATTCCCTGATTATTTGCCTGTTGTACAGAAAAGACGCTACACATTCCTGGAAATTAAGAGACACCTTTGGTACCCTATGATGTACTCAGTCAATCTTTGGGAATTTCACAATGACCGTACCTGCTTCTTCACGACTCCCAAACAGGCAGATAGATGTCTTACTGCACAGAATATTGAGAGATCTCTCAGGCAAAGTCTGGCTCGCAACTGACCTAGGCACATTCTAGTAGCAACAGAGGTATGTATCGCTTAATCTACTACGTCTTCTACTATCTACATAATTTGCCTCCCAGATAAGCCACCTATTCCCCGTTCACTATGGGGTGCCATCTTGCTAACCTACTGCACCTTTCAGGTGCGTCTCCATAATCCATACAGCTACAAGGGTACTGTCCCTTTTGTGGATTGAGTATAACGGATACAGATCTAATACTAGTGGAAAGTGCTAAAAGCGCTTAACTCTCAAGATCAAAAGGCTTCAAATGAGGACATAGACCAATATCTAGTGATGGGTGAATTTATTCACCGTTTTGCGAATTTCACAGGAAATTCGGAAATTTTTCGGCGAAACGAAACTGCCCAAATTCACCCATCACTACCAATATCTTGTGGGTCTTCCATTTCCCACGTTAGACAAGGAACAGAGGGCCTTCCTGGATAACCCTATCACAGAACTAGTAATCAAGGATACAATGATGAGTTTGCCTACCCAAAATACCCTGGGTCTGAATGGACTCGTGGCAGCATGGTATAGGCATGGTATAGGCTACATCTAGATGTGTAGACAAATGGTCCACTGGAGAGCAATTGGTGAAAAATTAGTTTTTATTTTATTTGAGATGCATTGCACTACATCAGTGATCCCCAACCAGTAGCTCGTGAGCAACATGTTGCTCTCCAACTCCTTGGATGTTGCTCCCAGTGGACTCGAAGCAGGTGCCTATTTTTGAATTCCAGGCTTGGAGGCAAGTTTTGGTTGTATAAAAACCAGGTGCCAAACAGCCAAACAGCCTCAATCTAGGTTGAAAATCCACATAGGGGCTACTAAATGGCCAATCACAGCACTTATTTGGCACCCCAAAAACATTTTCATGCTTTTGTTGCTCCCCAACTACTTTTACTTCTGAATGTTGCTCACGGGTTCAAAAGGTTGGGGATCCCTGCACTACATGTTTCGGACCATTAAAGACCTTCCTCTAGATGTAATCCTAAATTGCTGGGCACCATTCAGGCATCCTGGTATGCGGGCACCCTCCCCCTTTCCTTTTATTTAGCAATTATTACTTTAGGTTAAGGTGGGTAAGGATCCAGACTGCTGGGACTACTACCGTACTCTTATCCTGATTAATACAGATGAGAAAATACTATCCAACTTCCTAGCTAATTGGCTAAATAAAATAGTTACATCCATAATCCACAGTGTCCAAACTGGCTTTATACCAAATAAAACAACTGCAATTAATGTTAGACAGATATATATACATCTGTTGTTAGTGGCCTGTAATGGCCACAAAGGGTTGATATCCTCTCTCTCTCGACAAAACAAAGGCTTTTGATTCTGTAGGTTGGACATACTTATGTTCTGTTCTTGAATGGTTTGGGTTCGGCCCCAGGTTTACTACCAAGATCAGACTGTGTCATAGATATAACACACCCAACTCTGGCTTCTTCCACATGATCTGGGATTGCAGAATTATTTCCAATTACTAGAGGGACATCATAGAGTATATAAATCATTATCTAGATGTTCCAGGGGTAAAGACTCAGGAGGTCTGCCTGCTAGGGCTAGTGGATGAAATTGTACCTCTAAACCAGGGATCCCCAACCTTTTGAACCCATGAGCAACATTCAGAAGTAAAAGGAGTTGGGGAGCAACACATGTATGAAAAATGTTCATGGGGCGCCAAATAAGTTCTGTGATTGGCCATTTGGCAGCCCCTATGTGGATTGTCAACCTACGTTGAAGCTCTGTTTGGCAGTTCACCTGGTTTTTATACAACCAAAACTTGCCTCCAAGCCTGGAATTCAAAAATAAGCACCTGCTTTGAGGACACTGGGAGCAACATCCAAGGGGTTGATGAGTAACATGATGCTCACGAGCTACTGGTTGGGGATCACTGTAAACAAAGCCTGAGATTTAATGAGAGCAGTACTAGTCTATGGGGAAAAAAGGGTAATAATGAGATGGATGAGCTCCAACTCACCAACAGTAGCCTCTGTGGAAAGAATAAATAAACAAAAGGTTTCGACTGATGAAGCTTACTTATATTGCCAGAGATTCCCCAGGGAAGTTTATAAAGATCTGGCTGCCATTGCTGGAAGTTAATCCGGATGTGGCACTACCTGAATCCCCACAACTGTGAGATGATGAAGGAGTGGACTTTACTAGTTATCTTTGGAACCCAATGTAAAATGCCTATGACTATGTACATTTAATGTGCTTTTCAATGATTTTTATGAAAATAGTTTACAATGCTGTTTTATTATGTACGGGGCCCCATACAACAACATTTTCTTGGCCCCCGCCCCCAGTATGACCCAAACCCCACCCACCCCATATCCCGCCCACACCACAGTAAAAAAGCCACATATTCACCTGAGCTAAAACAGTAAAAACAATCCCCCAACAAGTTATAAAAAGCCATTTGTGGTCAGGGCGTCCCTACAAGTTAAAAAAAAATTAATTGGTGGCTAGTCCTCCCCACACAAGTTAAATACCATTGGTAGGCAGACCCCAATCCCCCCCCCACACACACACACACACTTTATGTTTAAAGGATGCATGACACTTTTGGTGCAAAGTTGCCCCAAAATACTTTTTACTGCAGCCCTTTGTGGGCTGTTTATGCCATAGCCCCTTAACTGCTAGGTTAAAGGCTACTGAGCTGGGGCAACCATTGCCAGTGCCAATGGCTAAAAAGGCTGTTGAGTCATGAGAATTGTAGTTTAACAACAGAAGGACCACAGATTGGCTCACCCTTTACATTAATAATGAGACCCTACACTCTGCTTATTAGAGTCCATTTTCCTGATGCACAAAACTGTGTGCATCCCTCCCACGTCTTCCAACAGACTATGAGAGGTCTGATGCCATAAATAAGCACACAACATCTTTGCTAGAAAGGCTCTTTATTTCTGGGCTTTAGTTAGGATAACCCAATCAAAGACTTCACCTCTGCTGACTGTGCAGGTACAGCTCAGAGGGGACAAGGTGCAGTTTCGGCAGTGCCCGGCCAATGTTTGTGCATCGTTGTACTTCTCCGCGGCTTCGGGTCCTTCCGGCGGCTTTGGGTCTTTTTTTTTGATAAAGGATCATTTGTGTCCGAAACGTCGCTATGCTACATTGGAATAAAAGTAATTTTTTAATGAAAAACCTGGAGTGCTGCAATCTATATACCACTTGCCTATCTTTTTAACATGATATTGGAATAAAAATATTTTTTTTAATATACTACAGAGTTATGGTATAATTTTTATGGTTTTGGACAGTGCAGACTTTTGGTTAAAGTGGGGGTTTAGTTCTCCTTTCAGCAATTGCTGGCAGCCAGAGGTTTTTTCACTATGCTGGAGGCCTTACTATTAACAGCCTGCTTCATAGGGTGCCCTCCTCCCACCCTCCCTGCTGCCAGCAATATCATTGCATGGGGCTCTGGAGCTTTTCTCCCACTGGCCCGCCCAACTCAGTTCTGTATTCACTTCAACAGGCAAATGTTCCAAATACGGCATGAAGCTAATTATTGGTTGGGAAATGCTAAAGTTGATCTTACTGGGTATTATATATATATATATAATTTTTTTATTTATATATATATATATATATATATATATATATATTGATACATTAGACAGGATTTGGTGTTGAAGATCCTTGCACTGTTAACATCAGAATACTGAGGTATTCAGGAGTGGCTCTGGTAGGTCAAGATATACAAGACTATCTAATAATAGAAATGGACCCTTTTTGGAAGAGTGAATCTGGTAGGTTAAGATGTAGAAGACCTAACTAACTATAGAAATGAACTCTTTTTGGAGGAGTGGATCTGGCAGGTCAAGATGTAGAAGACCTATCTAATAATAGAAATTGACTCTTTTTGGAAGAGTGGATGTGACAGGTCAAGATGTAGAAGACCTATCTAACAATACAAATGGATTCTTATTGGAGCAGTGGCAGGTCAAGATGTAGAAGACCTATGTTATAAATAGCCTCCCACGTAGGGTTCCTTCTGTCCTACCACTATCAGGTCACAGTATGGGCAATAGGAGCAAAGGCAATATACAATATAGAAAAACTCAATAAATGTACTAGGATATATCAGTGAATTGATTAGAGAAACAGAAGAAATAAAACTTAGACTTGTTACATTTAAAATTGCATTATAAATATACTGTAGATCAACTGTATAACCTCAGAGAGCAAATCAACAACAGTCATTTGCTATCGGTATCACTGTCTGTGTCACTGTCTATATCAATGATTCTTTTACTGTCTGTAGTTTCCTTGGAGAAGGCATCTTCTATTCGGAAAAAATGGCACAAAATGAATCCAGAGGTTAAATACGTTGCATGGAATAATTATAATGGCAATTTCTGACAGTGTATGCTTAGGGGCAGATTTATCAAAGGTTTAAGTGAAAATTCTTATTTTAAAATCTTTTAATTTTCTGCAAATTTTTGTGTTATTCAAATAGGGAATAGTCCAAAATCGATTCAAATTTGAAAAAAAAATCTAAAATTATAATTTCAAAATTTATGATATACCGTCTCTTTAAAAATTTGACTCTCGACAGGTCTGAGATGCCGGATTTCCAGATTTGGATTTTTCCATCCTCGAGCTTTAATAAATTCCGAAAAAAATCTTACTTTTTTAAAAGTCAGATTTTATAAAAAAAAAAACTCATAGGTTTTTTGTGATTTTTGCATTCAGAGTTTAGTAAATAACCTAATTAATCATAGAATACACTGTGTTTATACCATTGGGAGTTATGTACAGCTGGAGGCAACCTCCATGCCATTGGTACCTTTTCTTGAAGTTTTTTTTATACAAGCTTACCTAAATCATTGGATATTATCTCCTGAATTTCCATTGTCAACAATCTTTCAGTGCTCGGTATATTTGTTTCCTGATTGGTTTTAGAGAAGAGACACATGAGTTAATTAATCTGTATAATATTAGTTTTTGAAATGAATCTTCAATAGTTAGCATGGAGGTCATGGTGTTATGCGGTTATAAGAAAAAGGCTGAATTCATCTTGAATGTAATTATGAAGTTAAAAAACAATAGATTTGTGACTGACCGATAAGATGTTGAGCAAAATTTGTCTGATTCCAGGGCCCGGGCATAGACATGATCAAAGGGCCCTATGTAGGTAAGATGGGAGAGGAGAGCATCAGTGGTCAGATGTCATGTTCATCCCTTAAAAAAAAAATTTAATTGTTCTATAGACCCTCCAAACAGATATACTATATATGGTCAGGAAGGTCATGTTCAAAGCATTTGAATCACATAAAGATGTTGGAGCATTTTCGTGTCAATCAAACCTTGACGCAGTGATTCCCATCACCTACAATTCGAAGGTATTTTTGGACATTTGGTGCCAGTAGAGCTCAATTTCCCAATGTCAATAGAACCAGCCTCTATACACCAGTGCACTCATGCTTTACACTTCTTTCCTGCTTACCTGGATTATCTCAACAGGTTTCTCTGGTGTCTCCACAGCTTCTATTTTCTTACGTGGCTGTTGCTTTCACAGGTCTTCTGTGCTTCTTGTTGCTTTTCAAGAGAGAGAGAGAAATACTCAGTCTAATCAGTATTTTCATTTTAAAAGTGCTTAAAAATAGTTTTAAATGTTTGGTTTTTTTTTACATTGCAGTTTTGTTTCAGCTTACCTGGGAGATGTAATCACTATTATCTTCCATAGTAATCTGGTTAAAAAAAAAGAAATCTAGTGTAAGTATGTTATAGCATTATAATTAAATTGTTAAAGGGGTTGTTCACCTTCCAAACACTTTTTTCAATTCAGTTGTTTTTAGATTGTTCCCCAGAAATAAAGACTTTTTTCAATTACTTTCCATTATTTATTTTTTACTGTTTTTCCAAAATCTAAGTTTAAAGTTGAATGTTCCTGTCTCTGGTGTTTGAGTCTGTCAGCTCAGTAATTCAGGCGCAGAGTCTAAACTGTTACAATTTTGGAATATATAGGGGGTTCATTATAAAAGTCTGAATTTATCTCAGTATTTTCTGCTACAAACTCCAATCAAAACTGCTCAGGTTTTTTACATTTATTTCTTATTACATTTTCCCGAAAATTTGCTTTGCGGGAAAAAAAATCAGATTTTCACAGATTTTTCAGACTTTTTAATCTGATTTTCACAATCTTTTTGTAATTTTCACCTGAAAACTCCAAAAACTTCAGGGTATTTCCCGAAACCCAGCGCACATCAAAAATCATTGGGACTTCTCCCATTGACTTATATGCAACCTTGACAGGTCTGAGATGCCGGATTTTCAGATTCTGACTTTTCCATCCTCTGGGTTTAATAAATTCAGAAAAATTCGAGATTTTTTCAGTCAGATTTTATAAAAAAAAAAGTGATTTTGGACATCAGAATTTTTCAGTGATTTTTGAATTCGGATGTAAATAAACCCCCTTAGTTGATACAGTGATTTTAGTGAGTCATGTGACAAAAATGACATCACTACTCACCGTTTATAACTAATGGCATCACTAGTCACATTTATAAGGATATAATTTACAAGATATTCATGCTCTTGTGTATTTTAAGAATATAATTAACAGAATATTAAGGGCTCGTGTGATATATATATATATATATATATATATATATATATATATATATATATATATATATATATATATATATATATAATACACAAAAGCCATGAATATCTTGTAAATTATATCCTTAGTTATAAATGGTGAGTTCTGATGTCCAGTTATAAACTGTGAGTTCTGATGTCATCCGTTATAAACAGTGAGTAGTGAAGTCATTTCTGTCACATGACTCACTGAAACTTGTGTATTATAATAAATAAAGTACCCCCAGTTGCAAAATATGAGGATATTAGAAGTTACCTCGGAGCTCCATGATCTGTATAAAAGCCTTCGGCCTCGTGTTTTTATATGGTCATGAAACTCCTCAGTGACTTATAATAGCCTTATATTTATTCACTATATATATATATATATATATATATATATATATATATATATATATATATATATATATATATATATTTGCAGAGTGGAAACTGTTCTACAGATGTTTATATGTATAGTGCCTTTATCGAGCTATGATATTCCATGCCAGCACTGTCACTGCACAACTATTTCCTTTGCTAACATGAACCAGTTCAAATGTTCTTGCCAAATCTACTAATGGGATAATGGCTTAATCTTCCCAACTGGATGCCATACTGGCACTTACACTGTGCTAATTAGATTCATTTTACAGCTGGACAATTACTATAGCGTGTCGAAAAGTAAAATAGCAATTGTACAGCCAACCACACCTCAGTCATAAGGAGAAGTACAAGATTTTGCTATAATACACAAGAGCCATGAATATCCTGTAAATTATATCCTTATAAACGGTGAGTTCTGATGTCATCAGTTATAAACGGTGAGTTCTGATGTCATTTCTGTCACATGACTCACGGAAATGTGTGTATTATAATTAATAAAGTACCCCCAGTTGCAAAATATGAGGATATTAGAAGTTACCTTGGAGTTCCATGACCTGTATAAAAACACTCGGCCTTCGGCTTGGTGCTTTTATATGGTCATGAAACTCCTCGGTAACTTATAATATCCTTATATTTTACAATAGGGGGTACTTTATTCACTATATAATCAAATAAAAGGGACCAATAAAAATTTGTTAGGCCTGATTCTGTTTGTATGTGTTATTGAAACTGATATGGAAATGTTATGGGTCGTGTCTTACAGAAGCTTGCAAATTCCATTTGATTGAGATTGCTCAGTCATTTACCAACTGGAAAAAACAAACAGATAGATCGCTTTATCTACAGTACTTTTATTCTTGGCTTACAGGATTGGAGAAAACTTTAAGGGAGTAATGCAATAAAAGCTTGCACCACGGTTGGCACCATAAAGCAGCTATTTAGGAGGGTGCATTTATTGGTCATCTGTTTGAAAGGAAACATCTGATTGGTTGCTATGGGTTACAAGACCTCTCTTACATTACCTCTAGAGTATTCCAGGCATTTGTTCTTCAAGCATTTGTGCTGATGGATTAAAAGAAATGGGGTCCAAGATGTAAAATTGATTTAGGTTCTTATTTTTAAGCACAAAGTGCTGTATTTAGGGTCTCTAAAGGCCTCATAGAGTGAGACCCACAGGACAGTAGCTGTTGGCAGGGGTATGGCAGGTATGGTAGGGCAAGATGGTGACAGTAATGGGAAAACATGTCGTTTTCAAAATGCATCAGTTAATAGTGCTGCTCCAGCAGACTTCTGCACTGATAATCCAATTAAAAAGAGCAAACATATTTTTTTCATATTTAATTTTGAAATCTGACATGGGGCTAGACATATTGTAAGTTTCCCAGGTGCCCCCAGTCATGTGACTTGTGCTATAATAAACATCAGTCACTCTTTTCTGCTGCTGGACTTCAAGTTGGAGTGATATCACCCCCTCCCTCCCCCCCCCCCTCAGCAGCCCATCAGCAGAACAGTGGGAAGGTAACCAGATAACAGCTCCCTGGTAGATCTAAGAACAGCACTCAATAGTAAAATCCAGGTCCCACTGAGACACATTCAGTTACATTGAGTAGGAGAAACAACAGACTGCCAGAAAGCAGTTCCATCCTAAAGTGCTGGCTCTTTCTGAAAGCACATGACCAGGCAAAATGACCTGAGATGCACCTACACACCAATATTACAACTACAAATACACTTATTGGGTTACGAATGACATTTTTACAGCAAAGCATAAATTATATACTTAAAGACATCAAAACATGCAGTTTTATAACTTAAAAAAAAACATACACTCATTTATGTGTACAGTATATACCCTGACCTGCCAAGACTACATGCACCCCAAGCTCTGATAACCACTATGCCCAAATATGAGCACTACCCTGAATATGTCACTTTTTCTCCTGCAGTTTCTGGAGTTTGGGCTGAAACTAGGGATATTCAGAAGAGATACATGTGTATGGAGGGGAGTTACCTAGGCACATACCACTCCTTCCTCCACTAACTCCAGCCCTGTACATCAGCAGCAGTGAGTGAGGAGGGTGGGAGGAAAGAGGTACTGTTAGGCCTGGATTTGTGGATTGGCCACCAAGGCCCTGGCCTAAGGCGGCAGGATTTTAGGGGGTGGCATGCTGCCCAACCACACCCACATTGGTTCAGAAATACTGGGGATTCGCTGGATATACAATAATTTTTAAAAATTCCTGTGTGCCTTACCCCATTGCTCCAGTCTCGATGATGACAATTTGCATAAATAAAGGGGACAGAGTAAATCCGGCCCTGGGTACTGTTGGGGAGCAGCAGCAATGGCAACAGAGGAGGTTGAAGTTGGTTGGAAACCGAGGAGTTTCCAAGTAGAGGGGAGAGTTAAAGGAGGTGTCGATGGATCCAGGAAAGGTGATCACAAAAGAGGGAGAGAAGTATGGTGGCAGTGGCATCATGCCATCGTGTTAATGAATATGGACTGGGCATCTTGTTGAAAGAAAAAGCTAAATAGATGGTGCAAAAGAGAGGGAAATATTGCTTCAGACTGCTAAAACTAAAACTTGGGCAAAAGTTCATCTTTCCGCAGGTCAATGATCCCAACCACCAAAGTACCATTGGAGAAATCAAGAAGAAAAAGGAGAATGTCCTACAATGCTCCAGTCAAAACCCTGATCCCAATCCAACTCAGTGGCACTTTTTGAAGACTCAGATAAACAAGTTCCAGTGTAGGATTTGTTATTCAGCAGAGTATGAGAAGTATTTAATGGTCGGAATACCTTTGCAAGGCACTGTACAGTAGTTTCAAATGGTCTGTTATTATTTAAATACCAATAAAGAGTGTTTTACAGCAGTATTTGTAAGGAGGCTCTTGTAGATCACAGTCTTTATTACAATAAGCCTAATGCTTATCCGTTAATAAAGGCATTCACATTTTCCAACCCATTTAGTTCTTGTCCTCACAAAGATCGGCAAAACACAAATCTTGCTCTGGAACGTAGTGTTTCTTGGAAGTTACTTAGCAGCTACTTGAAATTGAACTTTAACTTTATGTATATAAGTATGCCAGACATACTGACACGGATCATGAGTTCATTTGGCAAAAAAATATCCTCAATGCCTGGAATCTAGGAGGAAAAAGCATTTGTCACATTAAACAAATCACGAATCCAGTTACACGCACAAATGTGTTTGTCATCGAGATCCATTTCCTCTTTTTAATTGCATTAACCCAAAAAATACATAGTATAAAACTGGGAATGGGATAAACAAAATTAGACAAAACATCTCATATAATCTCAGGGCATGAGAAGGGCAAATGTATTGCATTTTGGGAAGTAATAATGTAGGAAGTCAAGACTCATCTTTTAAATCACATCAATTCTTCACCAAATCAAGACTGACCTTCCACTTGAAGCACAAAGGAATTCTAGACATATTCTGAGAAGACCCAGTTCATTGGAAAAGGCAATTTTGCTCAGAAACGTTGAAAGGAAAAGAGGACAACCAGCAATAAGACATAAAGGCTGCCACTGAGAAGCACAGTCTCGGACTGGGACACCAGGGGCCCACCCAAAAGCATTAGACCAGGGGCCACTCTCAGTTCTATTATTCTTCCTCTCCTCACTCAACCTCTATTCTCCTAGTCTCTTTTCTTTACATACTATAATCTATTATTTCATCTATTTAGCCTCTTTGCTCTCATAGAAATAAGGAATGACCATGAAATAGGCAAAATGTTTAGCAGCATGAGGGACCACTGATACCTAGACCCACCGGGAGTTTTCCTGGTATCACTGTGGGCCAGTCCGACACTGGAGAAGCCTAAAGACTCAAACAGAATACAGGACTGGAGAGACAATACCCATGTGCTCTCCGGAAGTTGAAACAGACTCACACTAATAATACTGACCCATGTTCAGAAACTGGCAACCATCAGCACTTGTCATGTGACTATACCCCCACTCGTTTCAGACCACATTTGAACATCCACTTTACCATGTGTCCTGATTCACTTCTTGTAGGGGATTATGGAATGGGAAGGAAAACGCGAGCTTACATAGTTACATAGTTAAACTGGGTTGAAAAAAAGAACAAAGTCCATCAAGTTCAACCCCTCCAAATGAAAACCAGCATCCATACACACGCACACTGTACCCTCTCCTCCATACACTCACATAAACTATAAATATACACATATCTATACTAAATCTGAATTTATCTCATATTTTATTAAAAAAAACACGAACAAACTCCCATGCTCGATTTGATCTCATTTATTAATATAATAACCCAAATTAATTGGATTGTGGAAAAACTGGATAAAATCGAGCAAAAACCCAAACCGCTAAAAATTTTTGGGCTTTTTTCCCTGAATCACTTGAGCTTGACAGGTCTGAGATGGAGGATTTTCAGATTTAGACTTTTTGCAGCATCGGTATAATTATAATAAATAATAAACTCAAATAAAAATTGAAGGTTTCTTTTCGTCTAAAAATTTGAGTTTTTCTTGAATTTTTCAAGATTTTACTATTCAGACTTTAATAAATATCCCCCTAACTGTAGATTTTAGTATCACAATAGCCTTTGATATTATGTCTGTCCAAAAAATCCTCCAAGTCCCTCTTATAGTCATTAACTGAATCAGCATCACAACATCACCCGGCAGTGCATTCCACAACCTCACTGTCCTGACTGTGAAGAACCCCCTACATTGCTTCAAATGAAAGTTCTTTTCTTCTAGTCTAAAGGGGAGGCCTCTGGTACGGTGATCCACTTTATGGGTAAAAAGGTCCCCTGCTATTTGTCTATAATGTCCTCTAATGTACTTGTAAAGTGTAATCATGTCCCCTCACTAAAACTGCAAACTGAGCACTGACATGACATAATTCCCAACTCTTCGTGGGTTATTCACCAAAGTCCAAATTTATCTCAATATTTTCTGCTACAAATTCCGATCAAATCCACTCTGATTTATTTCACTTATGCATTATTACCTTTTCCTGAAAGTTTGCTTTGGGAAAAAAAAAATCAGATTTTCACAATTTTTTCGGATTTATCATTAGATTTTCAAGATTTTTCCGGATTTTCCCCCCGAAAACCCAGCACACATCAAAAAATCATTGTGACTTCTCCCATTGACTTATATACAATCTCAACAGGTCTGAGATACTGGATTTCTGATTTGGATTTTTCCATCCTCGGGGTTTAATGAATTCCAAAAAATTCGAGATTTTTTAAAAGTCAGATTTTATAAAAAAAAAAAAACGAATTTTCCGTGATTTTTGCGTGAGTTTAGTAAATAACCCCTTAGGTATCAAAATGGCATTTCCATGTTGTTCTTTAGGCACATAGAGTGTCTTTTGAAGTAAGCACCTTAAAATGAAAGTAATCTCAACACACAATTTAGCATATATATATTTTTATTTTAATAATAATTACTTTTTAACTGGACCATTTCACAACTGAACTTCTGAATATCTGTTTTCTTTAAGAATTTACCAAATCTTTCTCTGTCTCAGTTCCGAATGAAGCAAATACACTCCTGAAGATATGGTTTATGTTCCTGAATTGTTTTTCAGGATAGATTTAGAAGTAAAGAGCGTCCATAGCTCCTGTGATCACTCATATAGTATCCATTCCATTCGCCTGCAGGACAATCAGACAGATCATTTATAGGACCATCCAGTACACTCTAAAGTCATCTATCCATTGACTGGGCATCCCTTCTCTATGTCTTCCAGTGAGCTCTGGAGAGCTCAGAGACAGGGAATAGAGCTATGAGTTAGAACTGAACCGATTAGCTCAGGTAGTAACATATAGTGGAATGCGCTTAAACAAACTGTCAGCATTAACATGAAAAACGGTTTGTGGTTACGTACCCCGAAGATGTCTATACATGGTCTTAGATATCCAATCAAAGCATTGGTTGAGCAGTCAGGTGGTTAGTATCTGGAATATGATCCCATGTTGCTCCAGGAGCTTACTGTATGCTCCACAGTAATGAGTCAACTTGAGTATCTCCAATCAAGAGCTGGTCCAACTGCAACCAAGATTGATTGAGTCATTTTCTTATTACTAGAATTGTATGAAACAATCTGTAAATGACCATCTTTTCTCTCTTATATACAAATATCGTGTTGCTTTTGTTTTTGTTTTTTGCTACATATCCCGTAGATAAACCCGTTGCCTCGCCACAAAATCCCTCCGTTTAGTGTAAATTCTCAGAAAGTGTATAAATGTTCTGAAGGGAATTACAGAAATTAGTTGTGATTACTTTTGGTATAAAGATCAGTAGCGTGAGATTAAAATGTCATCGCAGATACATTTCAGCTGAGCCATAAATTCTTCTTGTTTGTTATAATGTTATTTCATGTTTGTTAATTATAGCTCTCTATTTATTTCAATATTTTGTTCATCTAACTCTTTTCCACGCTGATGGATTTTCCGCAGGCAACTCTTAATCCTGCATTGAAAACGAAGGAACCAATGAACCTACGTAGACGCCTGGGGTCTGTTGAGTGTCAAAGCTGCCTTTGTCTACAGCATTTAAAGAGTTAAAAAAGTTACTTGCTAACACATCTATTGTAAGTATTGTATTAGCTAAAGCCAAGTTAAACTCTTTAATAGGATTTTTACATTTTTCTCAAATCCCCTGAGCATAAGACAATTAATATTGGGTCTTTGATTGGGCTTTGATGTTAAAAAACACTATTTTTATGTCAGCCGTCAAAACAGTTTCATTGGAGCTTGTAAAAAAAAGCGCAAGTCTCTTGTTAAATGCAGAATCCTTGAAACCCCTTGACAAACCTTATGTTCTTCAAGTATTGAAAGAATATTTGAACTGGAGCTCCCTACACCATCTTAATAAAGAGAAGGGGCTGTCATGCTCTTCACCCAACAGCTCCACTAAAAGGGGAGGTGGCCATGGAATAGGAAAAGGTGAACTGCAATTGGGGAGGTGCCAAAAAAACCTGGCAGGAGTCAGCCTCTTGCTTTGGGTTGTTACAATATTGGAAACCTCTATTTCTACCTAATAGAAAGTGAGGTTTGTTTTTTTGCTAGAGTTTTTATACCACAACATTACACAAAGGGGACTATGCAGCCTCAGACACTATCTATTGTGAATCAGATGTTAAAATAAAGATTACCAATTTTTACCCTGTACTTTTTGTACTCTGAAAGCGTGTGATTCTTTAAAGTGGTTCCGGAGTGCGCTGCCCAGGAAAGGCCACCAAGGCCCGGGCCTAGGGTAGGATTTTAGGGGGCAGCATGTTGCCCAACCACACCCACATTGGTTCAAAAACATTGGGGATGCGCAGGAGATACAATCGTTTTTTAAATTTCCAGTGTGCCAATTCCCATTGCTCCGGTCCCGATGATGAAAATTTGCACGAATAAAGGGGTGGGGCTATGAACGGCAGTTGGCCTAGGGGCACCCGCTTTGTAAACTGCCTTCAGAACAACCCTTAAAAGGAGCATTCTATTCATAGAAGAGCCTGATTCATGCAACAAAAAAGGTTCTTATCCACAGTGTTTGTGGATATGTAAGAGCATAAGAGCAGGTACGTGTTTCCAACAATTGTGATGTTATTCCAATCTAAAAGCATTCGATTCCAACAGGAACTCAACAGCTCAATGGTTTAAGAAAGGTATTGGGTTCATCAACCCGTTCATTGCCCAATACAGAATTCATGTATACACACCAGAGGAGGGCCTGGCCAGCCCAGCCGTCCAGCTCGCCCCCCCCCACCCGTTGTGTGTGCTTGCGCTGCAGTGGCGCTCGCAGGCAGAAGTCTAGTACCAGGTCCAGACTAGAGTTAGCTGCCCACAGCCTCCCAATCGTTGCGTCTTAAGCAGCTGCCTCTTCTGCCTACCTCTAGTTCCGGCCC
The DNA here is from genome assembly GCF_017654675.1 of Xenopus laevis. Taxonomy (NCBI): domain Eukaryota; kingdom Metazoa; phylum Chordata; class Amphibia; order Anura; family Pipidae; genus Xenopus; species Xenopus laevis. The sequence continues at coordinate 183,501,358 of NC_054372.1, forward strand.
TGATACACACACACAATAAAGAGGTTGCATGTAAGTGGCTGCCAAGCAATTGGGACTACCAGCATGTGGTTACAAGTGCAGACCATAAAACAGAGGGGGGAAACTGTGCTAGCTTCAGAAAATCCTGAAGTTGAATAAATTATCCTTTAATGATTTTCCTGGGGGGGTTACAAATATGATAAAATCTTTAATGGTAGCATCCCTTGCTTAGGCTATTCTTCACAAAGAGCCATAGTCATTAGAATATTTGTTTACAGGTATTGGACCTGAATAATGGAACTTTCTGTAATTTGGATCTTCAGGACTGGATTTACATAGCGGTTGCCCCTAGGCCCGCTGCTATTTGTCACCCCTCCCCTTTATTTTTGCACATTCACAAATTTTTATCACAGGTCGGCCCATCAAAAATTTTAAAAACTATTGTATCTCATGATCAGCTCCAGAGCTTCGGAAACAACGTGTGTGTGGATGGGCTTAATGCCTCCCCTTAAAATCCTGCCAACCTAGGCCTTTCCACAAATCCGGGCCAGTGGATCTTCATACCATAAGTCTACTAGAACATCATGTAAACATTACATAACCCCAATAAGCTGGTGTTGCTTCCAGTAAGGCTTAATTATAACTAATGTTCAATGTATTGTTTTATTATTAAAAAGAAAAATGAAACCATTTTAAAAATTATGGATTCTTTGGATAAATGGGGTCTATGGGAGATGGCCTTGCTTCTGGATAACAGATCTCACACCTGTAATAATAAGTCAGTTGAAACTTATATAGTGGTGGTTTCTGTCTATAGAAAAAGAAAAATCTGCCAAAGGTTCTAATGAATCAGCACATCACAGCGGATGATAATACAATAATGTGGATTGTTTGCTTGACTTTACCAGGTTATCATTTTTCAACCAATCATCTCTGAGACACAAGCTTGGCTTGGTTCTGCTTGGGAAGGGTTCAAATGATAAAGGGGTTAAATGCTTGTTGAATATTTTATTCCAGCTCTTGCCTGAGTTTGTTTGGTAGATATATATTCCTTTTGTTGATTCAACCCTTCCAATACTTGGACACATCTCAACTTGTCAAGCCATTTATTTGTGCTATTTTTATGTGTCTCCATAAACCATGTATGGCTGTTTTTATTCAAGCCAGTGCAGCGCTCACACATAGCTGGTATGTAGGAGAACTTCAGAGGTCAGTCTGTGGGGTTTGTTAGGTTAGCAATAAAGTATGCAATTAAACGAGCAGCAATTCTCTCCCCGGTGGACTCTTTGCAACTCTCAGACTGCTTCTGGTTTTTATCTCTCTGACATTCTTTATTTTAGCAAATTACTTGCTAAAACCTTGTTTAAATAAACAGTACTAAAATTGTGAGATGTGGTCCTACATGTGTGAAACCTCGACGGTTGCAGCCCAAGGTTTCATCACTTGCATGCGATATTGGTTCAAGGGAAGGCAAATTGGTTCTTTCCCCTTGAGGTTTTTCAAGTCCTTGCGTGCCGCGTGCAGAAGGGAAATTGAAGGAATGAGGGTTTGGGAGAAGGTCACTTCAATCTGTAGATGAACAAAATGACATATATGTTGTTGTTTGTTACCTAGTTAATTAGTTCATTTGGGTTAAAATAAGGCAAAAGTCCATCCAGTTCAACCTTTCGAAACAAACCCCAGTGCACATATATCTACAAACACTTACCTATATACTCACATAAATAAATTATATATACCAATAACTGTATTAATTGTAGATTTTAGTATCACAATTGCCTTGGATATTATGCTTGGTCAAGAAATCATCCAAGCCCCTCTTAAAGGCACAAATAGAATCAGCATCACATCATTACTGCGAAGAACCACCTACACTGCTTCAAAGTTCCATTCCTCAAGTCTAAAGGGGTGGCCTCTGGTGCGGTGATCTTTTCGATGGAAAAATATCCCCAGCTATATGTCCACAATGCACTCTAATGTACTTGTATGCCGTCTACTCTATGAAGTCTAGCCTCTGTCCTTAAATTTGTCATCGAAAGAAAACTTTACATACATATACAGCCTTGTGTACTTTACTACATATTAGGGAAACTGAAGACTCTATTGCAGGTGGCAGTTGGGGGCAAAATCAAATGCCAACCAGGTGGGATATTTCCGTTGATTAATATTAATGGTGGTTGAGCCAGGGGCGCTCGGAAAAAAAAATGCAGATTGGCAAAAACGCGGCTCCTGGTAACTTTAAGTTCCACGGGCTCTTCTAGTGCAGACAGTGCAATTGTCCTTCTCTGCAATAGCATCTTGGACCCCCGTGGATCCCCTTCGGGTGCCAAAAAAGTGAGAGCAGCGGGGGAGGGGGTTGGTAGCCAGTGATGGGCGAATTTGTCCCCTTTCGATTCGATGAAAAATTCTCGACTTTCCTGCAAAATTTGTGAATTGACGGAAAATGTGTGAAACGTGAATTTTGATGCCGCATCAATTTTGAATTCCGAATAATGTTGATGCACAACAGTTTTGACGCAAGCAACTTTTCTGACACGCGTCCAAATTGTTTCGACATAGGCAAATTTTCTTGTCAGTTTCCCGGATTTATTCACCAGCGGTGGAACACGGAAATTCGCTGCATATTTGCGCCTGGCAAATTTATTCATTCATCACTAGTGGTAGCAGCAAGCTGCTTTAGGCGGCAGAGGGGCCTGAATCCCCCCTGGGATGAAGGGGAACGAATCCCTTGTTTCAGCTTTATAGTGCTGACCCCTTCATTGCCTTGTTGTTTTTAATATAGAGTATATATAGAATATGCTATTAATACATATCTATATTATATATAGTTTTTAACAATACTTATACATATCCTTTAGATTGTAAGCTCTTGAGAGTAGGACCCTCTGATTTTTACCCTGTAACCCATGTTATTAAGTTAATGTAAAGCACTGCGTAACTTTTTGGGGCTATATAAATAAATATCTATGTGTGCACATGAATATATATATATATATATATATATATATATATATATATATATATATATATATATATATATATATATGATATATGATATATTGAACAATATAACAATACTGTACATTTTCCATGTGATAACTTGCATTTTTCTTTGAGCCTTTTTTTTTCACAGCTAATTCTCTTGTATTTTGGTAACCCCCTGCAGATATTTCACTGTACGGCGCTGAGAAATTATTTCTCTTTAATAGTCAGTGTTCTAATATTTTGTTTTCTTAATTGCAAGATTGTCAAATAATCACATTGTAACGCTGCACGTCAAGTTTTCTTTGAAATTATACTGCTGGCCAGGGAGGATTTAACTGTCTACTCTATTCCACTTGTATTTTTCATTTATAGGGAAAGAAGCTAGTTTTTAATATATGTATGTGACCTGCTGTCTAGAATGCTCTGGACCTGGAGTTTTCCAGATAAGGGATCTTTCGGTAATTTGGATCTTCATATCTTACGTCTAGTAGAAAATCATTTAAACATTAAATAAACCCATTAGGCTGCTTTTGCTTCCAATAAGGATTTATTATATCTTAGTTTGGATCAAGTACAAGATACGGTTTTATTATTACAAGTATGGGACCTGTTATCCAGAATGCTTTGGACCTGTGGTTTTCCGTATAATGGGTCTTTTTGGATTTTCAAACCATAAAGGGCATGTAAAGTCGAAAATAGAATAAAGCTAGAAATGCTGTATTTTGTATACTAAATATAAACATGAACTTACCGCACCACAAGCCAAATCAAACAAATAATTTATGCTTTCAAAGTTGGCTACAGGGGGTCACCATCTTGTAACTTTGTTATACATCTTTGCAAGACTAAGACTGTGCACATGCTCAGTGTGGTCTGGGCTGCTTAGGGATCGTCATAAACAAAGCTGCTTGAGTTCTGCATGGCTGGGAAGTAAGACGAGGGCTCCCCCTGCTGTTCATAAGTATGATTGTTTCCCTGCTCAGCAGTTAGGGAGATTCTGACAATTCCTATCCACAGCAGTAAATGAAGGAAGAATTTTACTGCATACAGTCAGGTTTCCTATAAAAACTGTACACATTTTTTAATTAAAGTATATTGGAGATATATGTCCTTTTCATTAAAGAAAGTAAAAATGGGATTTTATTTTTTTGCCTTTACATGCCCTTTAAGTCTACTTGAAAATCATTAAAACATTAAATAAACCCATTAGGCTGGTTTTGCTTGCAATAAGGATTAATTATATCTTAGTTTGTATTAAGTACTGTTTTATTATTATGGAGAAAAAGGAAATCATTTCTAAAAAAAATTATTATTTGGATAAAATGGTGCCTATGGGAGGTGGCCTTTCCGTAATTCAGAGTTTTCTGGATAATGAGTGTCTGGATAACGGAATCCCATCCCTTTACAGTGTCTAGCCCTTACTTAATCTATTCATGGTGGAAACACACCAGAAGCATAGTGAAATTGGAGGGGTAATAACTCTGTGAGGCAGATTTCTCACTTGTAAAAAAACTCAGACTCCAAAAATTTCAAATGGATGCTTGGTAATTAAACAACTTGAAAATCCAAACCTGGATAAATTTGAATTCTGAAAAAACTCAAGTACGGCCAAATTTTTAATCAATCTCGAAAACTTGAATTTGAAATATATCTAGAATTTGGAAAGTACAACTTACATTGTCTTCTCCATCAACTTGCCAACTTTTGTGTAAGAAAATTACCTGAGTCGCGGCGGCGTGGACGGCCGCCACGCCGCCGCGCTCCTTCTCCGTCGGCTTCCGGGTCCTAGTGCGCGCGCGGCGCGCATGCGCATTATTTAAAGGCGCAGGCGCGCTGGCGTAATGACGTCAGCGCGCAATGGCGCGAATTTCAAACGGTATTTAAGCCCATTCATTGGTACTGCTGGTTGCCCGTGATAGGATTTATCCTGTGGTTTTGCCTGAAGCCTTGTGCTGTTTGTTCGTGTTTATTCTGCTAGTTATCCGGTTTTTGACCTCTGCCTGTTTCCTGACGACGCTCCCATCTGAATCCTGACCTGTGCCTGATACCCGACTACTCTATTGCCTGAACCCCTTCTGCCTGATACCCGGTTTTGACCCTTGCCTGCCTGACGATCCTTGCTATCTGCCTGCCTCGACCCAGCCTGTCTGACTATCCTCTCTGCCTCATCCTTGCCTGTAACCGTGATCCTCGGCCCAAAAGACTCTAGATACTTGCCGTGCCCCATTGCCTGCCAGAACTCTAGCCTTGCCCACTCATAAGTCCAGGTGGCACCCCAGTAGGCGGAGGGCCTTCCCGAAGCCCAAAAGTGGTCACACATACTGGTGAAGAGAGCTCTGACCACGGTGCTTGGCTCTAGTTCTGGTATTGGGTGCCGGCCGTGACATTTTGGACCCCAATTTTTTTTCCATTTCTGTTTTTTTTGTACGTAATAAGTCGTGAAAGCTTGAGTTTCTTTGAAACTTTGACTCAAATTTAGATTGTATTAAAAACTGAGGGATCAATTTAAGAAGGTTTTTTTTTGGATCGCTCAGTGTCGTTGTGCTTTTTATCAGATATTTTAATAACTTTCATGGCTTTTGTGGTTTTAGAGAAATACAATTTAATTGTGGTTTCAAAAAGCTCTGTTACCTCCTAAATTAAACCTTTAATAAATGGGCCTCTGAAATTCAAATTGTGATAAACCCGCCAGAAACTGTAGAAACTGGGATTTTGCTGTGATTTAGGAATATCAGAATCGAGACTTTTATCAGGGCAAAAAAAAGCAGAAGTGAAAAATACGCAGCAGGTGAGGAAATGCACTGAAACCAACATGCACTGAAAAAATATTTCTATCGAGAGACTTGCTTATTAGTAAATTGATTCAATAGAAACCTATGGGAACCTCACACAAAAGAGAAAATTGATGTGAAAAATAGTATCACATTGAAAGGCTTAAAACATGTGGAATATTTAGGAATCTTCACTTTTGAAGTGAGAAAAAAAAACGTGGGCAGGGGCAGATTTATCCCTGGAGAGCAAAAAAATTTGACACAACTTTTCACGCTACAAAGGGGGGGAAAAATCCAACCTTCCCATATTATTTTCTTCCGTTACATTGTTTCCAAGTTTGAGCAGTCAAAAACTATTTCAAAAACAAAAGCTTTGAAGACTTGCATTTTTGTCTACTAAAGTGATAAAATAGCCCTCTAGAATATTTAATCTTAACACGAACGATGCTGTATACAAATTTATTTATAAGAGAAAAGGTACCAAAATTCCAAAAATACCAAAAAGTCCTGCAGTAAGAAAAAAAAATTGCTGGGAAGAATAATAAAAGGTGGAAAGAAAGATGTCTTGTTGGTGTTATACAGGTAATGCTCATATTTTGCCAAGACCTTACATAAAATTTTGAGTTTTTGACAGTAACGTAACTAAGGAGGGTTTGGCACGGGGGCAGCTGCCCGCCCCCCTCCAGACACAGTTTTATATGCGCCTTCACATCGGCATGAGCATCCGGAGGGCGTCAAGGGGGTGTGGGCCCAGGTGTGATCACAGCCTCTGCACTCCCTGTAGTTACACCCCTGGTTTTTAACAAGAAAAAAGGGTACAATTCCATTGCATTCTAACTTGTTCCAACTTGCTGCAAAGCCATCAATACACCAACAGACAGAGCTGTCCAACTGGAGGCCCATGGGTTCAAAGTGTCCTCGAAGAGGTCTTCATGGTCCCCACCTCTCTTTAGCTCTCGTCTTCACCACATACAGTACTTTGTTCCTAATCTAATTTTTTACCCGTTTTGCATTATAGAATTAATAAACCTTATCTAGAAATGTGCTCGCCCGCGTCCTACTGTATCAGTCCATTTCGAGTGATCATCTACAGAGATTTGCCTTGACTTGGCTGAGGCCTTAAATTAGAGATGAACTGAATCCTGGATTCAGTTTGGGATTCAGCCAAATCCAGGCCTCTTTCAGAAGGATTTGTATCCAGCCCAATCCAAGTACCTGGCCGAACTGATTTGTAAATGTAAATTAGGGCTCGAACCAGTCTGGGATTTGGTTCAATCCTTCGTGAAAGATTTGGCAAATTTGGCAATTTGTCTGAACCCCAAAAAAGGGCTGATTTGGTGCATCCATAGCACAAGTACTCTATCGTCATATGGTAAATTTAAAATTTCATCATGACTTAAGTGCAATGTTATTTTATAATCAGAGTTTTAGTTTGTGTTAATTTGGTCAAATTAGCCGCATTTCTTTAGAAGTCTATTATTTTCACTATTCTGTTTTGGAGAGCGCACTGATATTAGATAGACAATAATGAACAGAACGGCATATTCAGTTTCTCACGTGCCATTGCAAAGAACCCATTGCAAAGACTATTCCAATCTGCCCTAGTCTTCTGAAATTACAAACTCTTGAAACTCCCCCAGGACCTAGTGGTTTTGATAAATGTTTCATTCCTACAGGGACACATGGATTGCAAGACCCTTTTGTCCCTGTTGGAATCAAACGTTTCTAGAAACCAGTAGGTACTGGGAGAGAATCAGAACCTCCCATTACACTCTGGCTCTCATTATTGACTTTCTGAGTGTTTTGGATCTTGTGAAGGCTAATACACAGTATATATCTGGGGACACAACCTTAGCGACCACTGTGTTTTTATTAAGCGTTAATAACGATTATTCTTATTATTTTTTTAATATTTAAGGCTGTTCCATTAATTTAAAATGTTTTTTTTGCAAATGTTATAGCACAATTAGCCCCGGGGAGCCCAGCATGTAGTTGCAGTGGTCCGAGACATTCAGGGCTGGTGCCTGCTAGAAGGGAAAAGCAGAAAGACACTTTTATACAAACTGTTGTAGAAATGTGACTCCACATACTGATAGTAGCAATGCACCCCAACTATAACTGAGGTGCCATGCAAGGGAATGGGAACCTTCTAACTGCCTATTCCTTCCATTTCATTGACCAGCCCTAGAAGGACAAACCGCGCACTTTGTAAAACAACTATAAGGCTCACTTACTAGAGTGGTCTCTGTTTCTCATACATGGCATCAGCTGCCTCTGCTACTATTATAGACTGCAGGTGTGATGTTAAAGGTGGGCTCAGTCTGGTTATGTTGCCAAAACTGTTGAAACAGATCACATTTCCCAAATTTTGTCAGGCCCTAGAAGCATATTTTTGAAGGACCCAACAGCTTCTACTTATGCCATTGCAGCTAGCTAGTCGCCTGTTGGCAGGTACTACAAGTTGCAAGTTAACAGCAGCTGGATGGAAGTGGTTGGAGATACTGGAGATACGTATACTGAAAAATTCACCAAATTTAAATAATTAGGGGCAGATTTATCAAGGGTTGAATTTTGAGTTTATGGGAGTTTTCTCCCCCTAAGTGTGTTTTTTTAACTTCCAATATTTTGTTAACTAATAGGGGCCCTGTTGATGCTGGCATGCTCCTGACATATGCACTGAATGCGGCAATTGGGAGTAATGCCCTTACTATTAATGTAGGCTCCCTACACTAGGAGCAGAGTAAGAAGACCCACTTACAGCAGTAAAAGGAGAAAATCTTTAGCATCGGTGGGAGGTATCCAAAATATCACTCTGTACCTGTATCCAGCCTTTAAGCATTAATAACGGAAATTTTAATGTTCAGCTGGACTATCATGTCTACTGGGAGTCAGTGCAGATCCAGTGGCATACACCACCTTGCAGTGGGAAAAAAAGAAGGTGCAGGTTTACAAAACAGCTACTTTATTATTGTAGAAATGGCACTCTGATGGGCATTCTGCTGGGCAACAGAATGTTAATGTTCCTGTAACACCCTCTTGGTGACCCCCCCTGGTGCCAAGGTTGTACCGTCTTACCAACTCAGGTCCTGAGTCCCCTTTGTAAGGTGAAAGGGTACTGGGAAACTCCTCTCTTGGCAGTGCCTCCACCTAATTGGATCCGAGAATACACCTGCGGGTGGCCTCATTAGGAAAAACATTCAACACACACTTTGCCTTACAACAATATCAACTTTATAATAAAGAAAGTGCAGATTAAAGGGGAAGTAAATATTCACAGTAAAATAATGCATTTACATAGTGTAGGGATGTATTAATTTAGACACCCTCACATATTATTGACAGGCACATCCCTTGTGCTTATGTAACCCCTGTAGTTCTCACAGTGTACACTAGATTGCACTGTGCGATAGTATAAAGGTCTTGGGAACCATGAGGTATGGGTCCATTACTTTAGCCCAAAACAAGCAGGCTGGAAGGTAATGGGTAGTGTGATCCTAGGACCAGTGGCCCTAGTAAAGAGATTAACATACTCTGTCATAGATCACTCTAGGAGTGATAGATAGGTTAGGTAGCTAAGCAGCTCAAAGCTCGATGAGGAGACCTTAGAGGGATTAAGATCCTAGTACTAATAGCCCAGAAGTAGGGACAAAGTGTTCAGACTAGGGATGATAGGAATTCCCCTAGCTGCTGCTTAAAGAGATCCAGAAAACTGGTTGTAACTTCCACATTACTGCTACCTATGCTGACATGAACCCTTGCCTGTAGGGATCCAGCCCCATGCATGGCGCTGTGAGTATTTGCTTCCTTTATGCTATCTTTGTTTAAGCTCCATTGTGGATATGTGCTATGTTAAATAAATATACTGTTCTGGTTAAGTATTAAAGAACTACTGGCGCCCATTTATTGTGCGATTGCACCTGCTTACAGTTGCACTACACCCTGCCTCCACCCCGTTGCGAGGGCTGAGAGAGAGGGCCTCATTTGTGGTATTACCCCACACTGAAAGTAGCTTAAACTGACCACAGTAAAGTCAGTTTATTATAGTGCTACAATAGCATGACCCACTACCCTAGGGAACCTGTGCAAGTCCAGTCCTGTGATGTAATTTTTGTCACATGACTCTCTGTTCTGATTGAACAGATTAAATTCTTTATCCCCACAGACACTGGTTATTAAGAGTTCCCTGGGCTCCTGTCTCTCACAAACTCTGCACACCATGTATTTGCACCCCAGCAGAAATTAAACACGCACATGATTTACTGGAGGTGCATTTGGAACGAAGGACAGAAATGGATAAGGGCAGGGGAGGCCAGGAGGGAAGGCTGAGATTTACTATAGCAGATATGGGAAGCCAGTGAAGGGATTTATGTATTCACCCAGCAGATGTGTAAATATGGGACAGATTCCATATATAAATCCAGCAGAAGTGTTTGCCAGATGTCTCCCTAATTTAATATATATAATATTGGCTTATCTCCATTGCAGTATTTATTTTATAAATCCTAAGGCATATTGGTATCTATACTATTAAGAGAGGATTTAAATAAACCACAGGAGTGGTACTGAGCCAGTGACATTTAATATTTAATCTTTCATCTTCTCATTTTTGGAATCTTAAAGGGGAAATATTGCATCTCAAACAAATGCATTATTTGCACAAATTGTCAGTGACTGAGACAGGATATGGAGTAAGTTTGCTGATGCTATTTAAATATTGAAAAAGGTATTATGATCATAGCTTGGCAGTTATTGCCCGGTAAGTCTGACTTCGGTAGTGGGCAATTTTCTGAAGGATTGTTATAGGTTTACATTTATATGTCCTGGCTTTATAGATCATGTCAAGCATTCCCTACTTATAGTCAACTACAAGAGGTCCTCTGCACTCAACCCATTATCAATATATTTAAGACAGAGACATTTTGTGCATACTGCTACTAAAAAATGCCTTACCCTTTAAACAACACAGGGATTGTTTGTCCATATATTGCAATATATTTAAGCTGGCCAACTACGTCAAAGTCATCCAATATCTGGCCAGTCCTACGCTTAATTTTCATCTGATTCATTAAGAATTCAATTGCTTAATTATACATTTTACAAAGGGACTAGGTTTTACCTGCAACTTACTAGCTGCTTTCAAAGTAAAACTCCCAAACTTGGCTGCCCTTTTATTAGACACCAGTCGGATCACCTCCCTACTTACCGGGATTTAAAAAAACACAGTCGTTAAAGCTTTTTCTTTTTTTATGTCATTTAGGTTTGGGAAGGCTTTGCCTTCCCTAGCCTTATTAAAAAAAATGATGGCCAATATGGACATTGTCGCACTTGGCACGAAATTCAACAATTTAAAGGAGCCACAGTCAATTGTTCACTGCCCAACGTAGTTGACTCCCGGTGCATTTCTTCTCTGTTTCTTTGTTCCTTGACCCCTGCCTATTCTTGACGACTCCTCTGTTGCTGCCTGAACCAACCTTTACCTGTATTTGACTACTCTTTCAGATCCTGACTTGGCTTGACACCAGCCTGTGACCTCGACCATGTCTTTGGCTCATAATTCAGTACTGCACAGCCTGACCCCAGCAAAGCTCCTTGTTCCCCATTCCTCCTGTACACATTACAGTTCCTTTGCCTGCTCAGAACTCTCCCCTTGGTCCTCTCACTTTAAGACCTGGTGGCATCTGAGTAGCGGAGGGCTCCTCCTAAAGCAACAGGCAGTTGCTATAGGCGGAAGCATGAGCCATGGCCGGGACCTTGGGGCTTGTTCTTTGTTTTGGGATACCTTACATTATACCCAGGTTCTGGAGGAGCTCAAAGGAGCTTCAAACTACATTCTACCTTATACACACTCCCTGAAGCGTAACATGATTCTTGATCTAACGTGAACCTTTATTGCTCTCACAGACAGAAGGAACTTTATTAAGGAATCTATCCAAATTTCTCTCACCAATTTTCCCCTAAAGAAACGTTTATCATAAAGGTTCCTCCTACAAATAGTGGATCTGGTACAAATAGTGGATCTGGTAGGAACAAACCCTGGCCCTCATTCAAAAGTTATTGGTGGTACAAGCTTGTTTTGATGGTTGCGTTATTTACATTATTTTGGGGCAACTACTTGCTATAGGCTGCAACTGAATAGGGTCGTAGCCGGTATGTGTTGCTTTAAAAAAAGGCTTCCCATGTTAATATACATAGTAATTTAGGTTGAAAAAAGACACATGTCCATCAAATTCAACCTTCTAACTCTATTTTAACCTGCCTAACTGCCAGCTGATCCAGAGGAAGGTAAAAACCCAATTTGAAGCCTCTCCAATTTGCCTCAGATGGGGAAAAATTCCTTCCTGAATCCAAGATGCAATTGGACCAGTCACTAGATCAGAGTTTTAATTTCCCAAGTCCCATCAGCTCAAAAATTGGACAAAATCCAAGAATTATTCTCTTCTCCAGATACCCAGACATAGTGAGAATAAAATCAAAAACAGACCAACTGCTTGACGTACTTATTTAAAAGAATGTATATTTGTTTCATATGACACTTCAGTTCCACATTATATAATATTATGTAAAATGCTTTGAAACAAGTTGATTTCCGCTGTTGTTAAGAACATCACACACATATGAGACCATCTCTGTGTTAAAGGGAAAGTGGGGATACATCAAAAGATCCATTTATTTGGGGGCCCATTTACTTAGCTCGAGTGAAGGAATAGAAGAAAAAATACTTTGAATTTCGAATGGTCCAATATGGCTACTTCGACCATCGAATAGGCTACTTCGACCGTCGACTACAAATCGAACGATTCAAACTAAAAATCGTTCGACTATTCGACCATTCGATAGTCGAAGTACTGTCTCTTTAAAAAATACTTTGACCCCCTAGTTTGCCACCTAAAACCTACCAAGGCCAATGTTAGCCTATGGGGAAGGTACCCATAGGCTTCCTAACAATTTTCTGATCGAAGGAATATCCTTCGAATCGTTCGATCGAACGATTATTCCTTCAATCGTTCGATCGTAGGAATATCGCTAAATCCTTCGACTTCGATATTTGAAGTTGAAGGATCTACATTCGGCAGTCGAATATCGAGGGTTAATTAACCCTCGATATTCGACCCTATGCAAATCTGCCCCTTGGTGTAGTCGCCAAGTGAGCAAATCTTTCCTTGATATAAATGTGATATATTGAGCTGACCCCTCTCCTCCATACACTCACATAAACTACATATACACATATCTATACTAAGGGGGTTTTTATTTACTAAATTCCGAATTTATCTCATATTTTATTTAAAAAAACACGACCAAATTCCCATGCTCGATTTGACCGTATTTAAAAATAAAATAACCCAAATTAATCGGATTGTGGAAAAACCCGATAAAATCGAGCGAAAAACCAAACCGCTCAAATTTTGGGTTTTTTTTCCACCGAATCACTTCATTTTTTTTTTTTTACAAGACCTCTGAGATGGTGAATTTTCACATTTAGACTTTTTGCAATATCAGGTTATAATAAATAATAAAATAACTCAAATAAAAAAAAAATGGAAATTTCTTTTTTTTTTCGAGATTTTACTATTTGGACTTTAATAAATAACCCCTAACTGCAGATTTTAGTATCACAATAGCCTTGGATATTATGCTTGTCCAAGAAATCATCCAAGTCCCTCTTATAGTCATTAACTGAATCAGCATCACAACATCACCCGGCAGTGCATTCCACAACCTCACTGTCCTGACTGTGAAGAACCCCCTACGTTGCTTCAAATGAAAGTTCTTTTCTTCTAGTCTAAAGGGGAGACCTCTGGTACGGTGATCCACTTTATGGGTAAAAAGGTCCCCTGCTATTTGTCTATAACAGGGGTGCCCAAAAGGTAGATTGGGATCTACCAGCAGACCTTTAGCTGGTGATCAGTAGATCTCAAGAAACTGTCAGTAGTGATGGGCAAATCTGTCCCATTTCGATTTGCGGGAAAAATTGTGAAACAGCAAAAATTTTGCCAAATTCATTGAAGTCAACGTGCAACAATTTTGAAGCGAGCAACAATTTTTATACACGCGACTATTTTGTCCAAAGGTCTGAATCATTTTTGATGCTGGTTGATTTTTCGCCGCAGTTTCGTGAAAACATTCGCCAGCCGCGAAAGGTGGAAGGAATCCAATCCATGCCTGCCGAATTTATTCGCCCATCACTAACTGTCAACAAACAGCTTGTATAAATCGCCCTCCTGTTTCATTCTTTTCATTAAGATTTTTATTACAGTTTGTTTATTAAAGTTACAGAATAAATCGTTGTTAGTTAAACATAGCAATATACATTTGCTCATAAATCAATATAATATTGTAAGTAATGTTTTCAATGGAATAGAATGCTAACAATGATTTTATCTATGTAGATGTTAATGGGACAACATCACTAAAAGTAGCCACCTCACCGCACTCCTGGTCTATAATGTCCTCTAATGTACTTGTAAAGTGTAATCATGTCCCCTTGCAAGCGCCTTTTTTACAGAGAAAACAACCCCAACCTTGACAGTCTCCCCTTATAATTTAAGTCTTCCCTCCCTCTAACCAATTTAGTTGCACTTAGTCTCTGCACTCTCTCCAGCTCATTTATATCCCTCTTAAGGACTGGAGTCCAAAACTGCCCCCATACTCCAGATGAGGCCTCACCAGGGACCTATAAAGAGGCATAATTATGTTTTCATCCCTTGAGTTAATGCCCTTTTTTATGCAAGACATTGCCCTCCATAAAGTTACCTAGAATTTCTGTCATAAAGCATGAAAGTAATTACAATAACTGGCAATAGTCTGAATGTGGGGGCAGAAGCTGGACTCACGGGCAATTTCTCTGTGTCATTTTGGCCAGACTTCTCCTGAAAAAATTGTGGGCTATTTAGAGCGTGTCAAGATATTCAATCCATAAATTCTCTTTCTGTCAGAATTGTGAACACCACTGCAGAGGTCCTACAGCGACAATATCAAAACAAAAATCTTAGTGGAAGTGCTTCAGGCTGGCTTCCACCCCTGCTTATTGCTTAGGTCCTACCAACAACCAGGAGATCTGGACCAGTCAAAACTGAATTGTATTACTTGGTGGAAACCCATTGATGATATTTTCCATTAAAAACAAAGCAATATAACCAAAATTGTATCTGTCCCCATGCAATGTAAGTAAGCTCAAAGTTTTACCACCTTAAGTTGCAGTAGTCTAGGTGGGAAATAATTACGGCTTCCGTAAGTGGTTTGGCTACATCTAAGGGTGGGAGAGGGTTTGGATGTGAGGGTGTCAAAGATCAGAGCCAAAAATGAATGCACAGCAGCGCACTTGGGTGGTTGAATGAAAGACATTGTGAGTAACTTTGAAGGGACTCAGAAATAGATAGATAGAGGTATGGGACCCATTATCCAGAATGCACGAGACCAGGGGCTTTCCAGATAATGGAACTTTCTTCATTAGTGATGGACGGATTTCTCCCTTATCGATTTGCCAAAAATGTTGCGAATTTCCCGCAAAATGGTGAAAAATTCACAAAAAATCATGAAATCGGAAAGTCCATGAAAAAAATCGTGAAATTTGATTGAATAAAATGGAGACTATGGGAGACGGCCTTTCCGTATTTCGAGCTTTCTGGATAACTGGTTTCCGGATAAGGGATCCCATACCTGTAGCAGAAATGCAATGAATTCTGACTTCAAGAGGTTTAAATTTAGGTTTAGAAACATATTCTGGGACTGGAACACAAGAGAAGGAGAGAGATTTAGGGTAGACACATATATCAGAGTGTCATCTGCAGAAGAAGGTAGAGATGATAAAGCTGCTTTTCAAGTGTTTGCCAGATATGTAATAAAGTGAGGGAACGCCAGGGTAATAAAGTAAATCTGTAACTGATATCGTCAAAGCCTGGCGGATTAGAAGCAAATAACTCTTCATCCCCGTGATATGAGAGGCATTACAAAGGTTTCTTCTCTCATGTCTGTTATGAACCCTAATGAATCTCAATATGATTTCTCTTCTACCCCTCAGAATTCCTTAAACTAGAAGAACACCTGTGCGATGTTAGGCTGGCAAGGCACAGTTTATTTTAAGGCAAAGCTTTAAAGTCATAGGCACTCTCTCAGAGGTCACTTGAGGATATTCTCATTTTTATAGTGATTTTCTCTTTAGTTTATTTAAAGGAGAACTAAACCTTAAAAATGTGGCTACAAATGCCCTATTTTTATATACTAAACGTATTGCACCAGCCTAAAGTTTCAGCTTGTCAATAGCAGCAATGATCCAGGACTTCAAACTTGTCACAGGGGGTCACCATCTTGGAAAGTGTCTGTGACACTCACATGCTCAGTGGGCTCTGAGCAGCTGTTGAGAAGCTAAGCTTAGGGCTCGTCACTAATTATCCAGCAGAAAATGAGCTTCCCCTGTAATATAAGCTGATGCTACAGGGCTGATTATTAAATTCTGATGCTAATTGCACTGGTTTCTGTGCTGCCATGTAGTAATTATCTGTATTAATTACTAATCAGCCTTATATTGTGACATTTCTATTCTATGTGTACTGTATATTGTGAGTGGGTCCCTAAGCTCAGTAAGTGACAGCAGCACAGAGCGTGTGCAGTGAATCAGCAGAAAAGAAGATGGGGAGCTACTGGGGCATCTTTGGAGACACAGATCTTTACTGCTAAAGGACTGTGGTTGCATTGGGCTGGTACAGAAGCACAAAACATAATGTACAACATGTCTGCCCTACTTCTTTAGTTAGGCTTTACTTCTCCTTGTAGATGTATATAATATATATGTCCATCCATTGCTTTTGTAAGACTCAATAATTGAGGTCCAGCCTGTGCTCTGGAATTTTAGGTTACCTGAACAGCTATTGCATTGCTTGCTCAATATGTGTTTACATGTGTGTTAAAACAGGCCCCACCCACTAAGCCAATATTCCATATGAATGGTCATATGATATAGCTGATCAGTAAAGGCAAAACATGACCAGACATTAAGTAAAATAATTGTTCTACCTTATCTTAAACATCTGTCTGCATCCTACAGCTGTTGCAGAACTACCAATACCAGAATTCCCCAACAAAACCAGGGAAATGAAGTGCAAGAACAGCTGGAGAACCTCAGAGGCATCTCTGTACGGCAATTCCACACATGATAAATGGTGGTGTGCTTAGTAGCAACATGGGTGGGATAGAGAGCGATGACAACATGAGCTGGAGCCCACACTGGAGAACGTGAAATAATCGAGAACATTCGCTTTCAGTCAACTTTATGGATAAATAAGAAGTCAATATCCTATTACACACCTGGCCAAGGAAATTCAAAAAAGTATTTTCCGGAAATATCAATGAAATTTAGTTTTCCCAGTATTTCATGTTTTTGAATTTTACAACACTGTTATTTTTATTACTTAGGGTTAATTGTATTTCAGATATACCTACAGGGCAGTTTTCAGTGATGGTGGGACCTGGGACATAAGAGACCTTAGAGTCCTGCACGGGTACGGAACGCATTTTAGGACATCATCAGTCCATCGTCAGTCAAATCTTTGTCCTCCATGCGCTGCCCTAAGCCAGAGGAATGCAACATGGCATGCTTTTTTACTCACCCATCCTTCAAGGTGTATTTTCTCCCAAACTGACACAAACGTGTGCTTCTTGGTGTTGTTCAATTAACCCTATAATTGATATGGGTCAAGCCATGAGTCAGAGCCCTAAAACAAACACCATTTGCCTTTACTTAACCGAAGCAGTCCTTTTTAAAAAAAAAAAAAAATCTTCTGCGACTCAAAAAAGAACGAGGCAAAAAAACACAATTGCTTTCTGAACTTGAATTTTCAAAGATGTATTGATCAAAAAAATGTCAAGGACTTAATTGAATAAAGTGGCCAGCTAAAACCTAGTGAGTATCTACAGAAGTCAGTGGGAGGCGTATTTATAATGTGTAAAGTGTATTCAAGCTATTCTAATCTGTAGAAACAGCACTTTTAACTGATGCATTTTGGAAAAAAAAACATTTTTTCCCATGAACGTATCCCTTTAAAGGAAAACTATACCCGCAAATGAATACTTAAGCAACAGAATTATTATTATCGTTATTATTAACATGTATTTATATAGCGCCAACATATTGCATAGCACTTTTATTATACATTAATTGACATATTTAAGAATCTTACCAAACTGGTATATGAATTTAAGTAAATATTGCCCTTTTACATCTCTTGCCTTGAGCCACCATTTCATGATGGTCTGTGTGCTGCCTCAGAGATCACCTGACCAGAAATACTGCAGCTCCAACTGTAACAGGAAGAAGTGTGGAAGCAAAAGGCAGAACTCTGTCTGTTAATTGGCTCATGTGACCTAACATGTATGGTTTATTTGTGTGCAGTGTGCACAGTGACTTGTAGGATCCCAGGGGGCGGCCCTTATTTTTTAAAATGGCAATTTTCTATTTATGATTACCCAGTGTCACATACTACTAAAAAAGTATATTATTATGAAAATGGTTTATTTACATGAAGCAGGGTTTTACATATGAGCTGTTTTATGCAATATCTTTTTATAGAGACCTACATTTTCCTCCAATGTAAGTCCAACATTTGGTCAAGGCCACCCTACATTCATCTACAGAAAGAGTAACATACAGTATATATGTGACAATACTGTTATGATAGTTCTACAAATATCTTTGAAAGCAAATAAACTGCCACGTGTTTTTGTGCAACACAGATCGGAATCTGGCACAATTCCATGGGAGTCTATGGCAAAAAAATGGGTAGACCAGAATATGTACTGGCGTATACTGCAGGTGACAAGATATAAACATTATCAAGAGAGAGAACTTTTTATCAGAACATTTCCAAAAAATGCAGCTTTTTTTTTAATGAAAAATATAAGCTTTTCATAATAGATATAAACCCCCCTTTAAAGGATCAGTAACGTCAAAAAATGTAAAAAAAAAAAAATTTGTTTGAATAGAACGAAAAAAAAAGACATCTGTAACCCTAAAATCGCAAACTCTTGATAAAAAAAAAATAACTTCGCTTGCGCTCCTCTTCAGAAAAGGCAACAGGGTGAGGATCCATCGTGTAGCGCTTGATTTCTCTTCCCTGCATTCTATAGGAGATAGCCAGGGAGGAGAAATCGAGCATTCAGTTACATACGGTATGTCTTGGTGGGTGGGTTCATTCTCTACAAACAATCTTTTTAAAAATGTTGATGTTGCTGGTCTTTTAAGGGAAAGTGAAATGCTAAATACAAGGCCAACAGGAGATTATGTCCTTTGTTCAGCAAATACCTTGCATAGCACTAGGGTTACGCGGAGCTGGGTTTTTGCGTAAACACTATGCTGCTACATAATCGCCTGGCACATTGCCGTGAGGCCTGTGGCAATTTTGGCATTAAAGGCACACCATGCACGTAATACTCTGCCCTGGCAGGATGATTTCATTTACATTTAAGTCTTGGCGGTTACACCAGGGATGCTGTAGACAGAAACAAATAAGCATCAGGTAGTGAGAAACAGAAATTGCCTTCCTATCTAGAAAAAAATTCAGACCTTCCTATCTTTAGGTCATTATGTTCCCCTAGAAATAATATTTGCATTCAATACATTTAATGGCTGAGCAGATTCAGACTGGAATTCAAAATAGGCCCTGACATTTGGAGGCACATTTATCGAATTTTCGAATTAACGTGAATTTTTTAAAACTTCCATAAACACCCATGTACTCAAAATTCAACGAAATTTATTGAAATTTTTGAAACTCGGGCGAATAGGATTGACTCAAACACTGGAATGGAATTCGATTTGAATTTTTAAAACTCGAGTTTTTCCTCCGGGGAAAAAACGTGAATATCAAGAAGGCTGCAAACAAATCCAAAATTGATCCCTGGGCGTCTCCCATTGACTTAAACAGCAATTCAGTAGGTATTAGGTGGCGAATAGACAAATTTGAGTTCTTAAAGAGCTAGGGTATGATAAATCACAAACATAGATTTTTCATTTCGACCCTTGATAAATCTGCCCCTTCTTGTATACAGAGACCCAAACAGCCCCCAGCAACCTACTAAATGGTGACTGTCTGGATAGAGCATTCTGGATAACAGGTCCCATATCTGTACCATACTTGTACCAGAAAGCTCCGAATTATGGAACTGCCATCTCCAATAGACTTTATTTTTTATTTTATTTATCGAAATTTTTGGAACTGATTTATTTTTTCTTTTTAATAATAAAACAGTAGCTTGTACTTGATCCCAACTAAGATATAATTAATCCTTATTGGAACTAAAACCAGCCTATTGGGTTTATTTAATGTTTACATGATTCTCTAGTCGACTTAAAGGACAAGGAAAGACAAAAAAATAAAATCCCATTTTTACTTTCTTTAATGAAAAAGAAACCTATCTCCAATATACTTTAATTAAAAAATGTGTACCGTTTTTATAAGAAACCTGACTGTATGCAGTGAAATTCTCCATTCATTTACTGCTGTGGATAGGAATTGTCAGATGGTCCCTAACTGCTGAGCAGGGAAACAATCATACTTATGAACAGCAGGGGGAGCCCCCGCCTTACTTCCCAGCCATGCAGAACTCAAGCAGCTTTGTTTATGACGATCCCTAAGCAGCCCAGACCACACTGAGCATGTGCACAGTCTTAGTCTTGCAAAGATGTATAACAAAGTTACAAGATGGTGACCAACTGTAGCCAACTTTGAAAGCATAAATTATTTGTTTGATTAGGCTTGTGGTGTAGTAAGTTCATGTTTATATTTAGTATACAAAATACAGCATTTCTAGCCTTATTCTATTTTAGACTTTCCTTGTCCTTTAAGGTATGAAGATACAAATGACAGAAAGATCCGTAATCTGGAAAGCTCCAGGTCCCGAGCATTCTGGTTAACAGGTCCCATACCTGTATTTGGATTTTTTTAATAAATAAAAAGTGTATTCAAGTAGAAAAAACATTACACAATTTAGAATTTTGACACATAGGCTTTATGATGTCATAACTAAAACTAAACGAGTTAAAAGCTTAAGTGGGACTATGTGAAAAATATACATTTTTCTATAAATCGAGAGTCATTTTCTGTATCAGAATAATGCATTATAAGAATATCATCAGCCACACACATGTTATAGACTTTATTCTTCAGCTATAGCTGGTACAATACTAATGAGTGAGGCGCTGTTAATCATTATATATTTGGAAGGCTACAATAACATCTGCGGTATTCCTCTGGATGACCAAAAGCAGTGTTTAAATACTGAACATGACTTGTTATTTAGAAAAGAAATAGCAAGCCAAACTCATCAGATTTTTTTTACCCTCCTGCAGAGATTTCTTGGTTTGCTCGTTTGTTTTTGGATTCCACAATGTTCAACTAATAAAGAACAAACAATTGCAATAGAAGGGTCCAGATTTAGGACATGGGGTGATACAGACCTGAGCAATATCTGCTACTGCTGCAATTCTCTTAAATGAGAGGTGACAGTAGCATTTTGGGTGCTTCTAGGGTTGCCTCCTGGCACAAAAAATTATGGTTGATCCCAATGTTATTAATAGGGAAAAAAAGATAAATATATAGGAAGGCCGGTATTTTTTTCCAGAAAAGGTGGCAACCCTAGGCGCTTCACTGCTGAACAAAGCAGCTCCCCCCCCCCCTCCTTGGTTAATTTTTATGGGGATTCTATTCAGGGAAAAAAAAGTTCCAGACCCCAGAAAAATATATAGGTATAGGATCTGTTATCAGGAATACTTGGGAGCTGGGATTTTCCAGTTAAGTGGTCTTTCCATAATTTAGATCTCCACACTTTAAAGGACATGGAAAGGGTACAAACAAGCAAACTTCTGTTAAAAGGCCTACCCATAATGAAGCCATCGATCCTTGTCATTCCCCTCTGCAATAAGCTGTGTCAGTTCAGTCTCTGCAGTGCACGCTAAACCGCGATCTACTTGTTCAGAAAGTCCCATGATTCAGCTGGATTCCACTAAGTTCGCTCAACTAATAGGCGCCGCATGCGCATTTCTTCTGTTCCAGAGCGTGCCTTGTATTTGCAGAGAATGAGCAATAAATTCAGCGATTAGGTACACCAGGGAGCCCTCTATAGTTTAGCATTCAACGGCTTTCCTTGTCCTTTGAGTCTATTATTTAATCAATTAAACCAGATTGGATTGTTTTGCCTCCAATAAGGATTAATTATATCTTAGTTAGGATCAAGTACAAGCTACTGTTTTATTAAAATTTTGATTATTTGATTAAAATGGGGTCTATGGGGTGCCTTTCCCTTAAAGGAGAATTCAACCCCTTCGGCGCTAAAATCCCTCCCCCTCCCCCCCAGGCAAATGCCCCTAACTTGTTACAGACCTCTCCGCGCAGTTCCTCTCCTGTTGAGTTCACGGCAGCCATGTTAGCCCGTGCGCTCTTCTTCCTGTATTTGCCGGCGCATGTGCAGTAGAGGGACTTACAGGTAAGAATCTACTGCGCATGCGCCCGAAAGTCACGATTTCTTTTTTCGGAAACTTTGCGACTTTCGGCGCATGCGCAGTAGATCCTTACCGATAAATCCCTCTACTGGGCACGAGCAAACATGGCTGCCATAAACTCAACAGGAGAGGAATTGCACGGAGAGGTCAGTAACAAAATAGGGGCATTTGCCTGGGGGGGAGGAGGGAGGGGGGGCAACACAGGGGAGGGGGGAGGGATTTTAGCGCCAGAGGGGTTGAATTCTCCTTTGAAGAAGGAAAGTCATCCTGCACTTGGGGGTGACAAATATTAGGCACAACAAAGGGATTGTATTGCCCAGGGTTCCTCCATCGAGCAGCACGGAATGATCATCTTCTGGCTTATTCTTACTTCAAATTTCCCCTGGGCAAACGCATGCGTAGTTGAACAAAATAGCCGACCTTTTAGGTATGTGCATGCGCAGCTGCGTGTAGAAAGAAGAAGCCGGAAGAGGCTCACTCTGTGGTGCTCACTGGAATAACCCCGGCTGGTGCAGTTTTCTGCTGATAGGAGCACCGGCCCAGGGTTTCAGGTCTCAATACAATCATTTGGGGGTGCATAACATTTGGCACCCCCAAGTGCAGGGCGACTTTCCTTCTCCTTTAATTTGGAGCTTGCTGGATAGCGGATTTAAGTAGGTTTTCAGATTTAAAGGCATTGTCCACCATCTAAAACTTTTTTCAGTTCAGTTGATTCCAGAAATCATCATCATCATCTATTTATATAGCACAGAAAAGATACATAGTGCTTTACCTTAGTTATAAGTGCTTTTTTCAATTACTTTCTAATTTCTATTTGTTTTCTAATATTGAGAATTAAATTTGACAGAACCAAGTTAATATACGAAGTTGTGAACATTGGTCATGTTTTTAAGGCAACTACCTGGGCAGAGTTTTCAGGGTAGTCCAGGGATATGACCAGATACTAAAAGCCATTGGAAAATGTATTTATTTTTCTTTATTGATCTTCTGTCTTGCACCTGACCACAGTAGTTCTTGTAATTTCCACGTTGTCCTCTTCCCCTGACGATATGCACATGTTTTTAACCTACTATGTGGCATGTGCAACTTAAACAAAGAAATAGGAGCCAGCAATAGAGAAATGCAAGTGGACAATGTAACAGATATTTAACTAGGTGTGTGTCCTGTAGAGTCCAGCATCGGGTCGGGTACCCATGGGATACCGGCAAAGTGGTTGGGTTTCAGGCAAAAAGTCCCCAATCCCTTGGCCATGCGGGCAGTCTGCGGGTAACCTGGCTGGGTACCCAACAAAGGTGAGGGCTTGATCCCTCCCACCCCTGTGGTTTTTCCTGTCTATAAATTTTTTTTGGGAAGATTCGGCACCGAAGTGGTCACTTCTGGGCAAATGTGACGTCACTTCCGGTTTCGGAAGTGTTCGTCGGCCTATTGCAGGTCAAGTAGCAGATACATGCGGGTCAAATTTCGGGTTTGGGTTGCAGGCTCGGGTACAGATTTTTAAAAATGGTCCAGTGCAGGACTTTAACACACTGAACACCAGTCAGGGCTACAAGGTAGTGGCAGGGGACCTTTTTACCCATAAAGTGGATCACCGTACCAGAGGCCACCCCTTTAGACTAGAAGAAAAGAACTTTCATTTGAAGCAACGTAGAGGGTTCTTCACAGTCAGGACAGTGAGGTTGTGGAATGCACTGCCGGGTGATGTTGTGATGGCTGATTCAGTTAATGCCTTTAAGAATGGCTTGGATGATTTTTTGGACAGACATAATATTAAAGGCTATTGTGATACTAAACTCTATAGTTAATATAGGTATGGGTATATAGAATTTTAATTAAAAGTAGGGAGGGGTGTGTGTATGGATGCTGGGTTTTCATTTGGAGGGGTTGAACTTGATGGACTTTGTCTTTTTTCAACCCAATTTAACTATGTAACTATGTAACTATGTAACCTACCACTGATGCAAGTAGAGTAATAGTCACCAGTTTATTGGCAGAATAGGATTCACAGAATAGGCCAAGACCATGCCCAGTCATGGACAATGAAAGCCCAGATTTCTTCAGCTAGGAGCAAACTCAGTTTCTTGCTCATAAAATCCTAAAAGAATATTAGGGGCAAGTGAGATTATGACTTCAGTTTAGAATAGAATCACCAGCACGCCCTGGCCTTTCAAAAATAGTCAACCTGGTGCACCGTGTGGGGGAACGGACACCCCCTAAGTCTCAGAGCTTTGAAGAAAATCACCAGCACAACAGGTCATAGTGCAAGTTGAATTAACCTTGCCGGTTTATTCCAAATATGACGTTAAGGGGGGGCACTCCCCTTCATCAATAAACATGCGAGGTTAATCCTTCTTACACTATGACCTGTTGTGCCGGTGATTTTCTTCACAAGAGGTGAGATTATGGTAGAAGATCCTTATGGGCACTTTAAAACTGAATGCACTGGTTTCACCAGTTGTGAGAATCTTTGCAACAAGTGTTAGCTGCCTAGGCATGAAGTGAGCGATACAAGATTATCTAAATGTACAGAAACAAATATATTTTAGGAAAACTGAATTTTGCCATAGAAGCTATTGTATTACTCACTCTTTCTTCTTGCTTTTTCCTGCAACTGCTTCAGTGTTCCCTTTGTCAGCCATTGTTATGGTCCTCTTAAAGATTTTTATACAATGTGCCCATTTATGTTTTTGGATTTTTCCTGCCCAACCATCTTTTCCAACCCTCTTCTATTTGACTCTGTTTCTGTTCTATTCCTGGATTCTGTTCTTAAATTGAGGTTTTGAGCATGTCTGAAACAGTCTTTATTCCCTATCTCTGGAAAAAAAAGCAGAGGTGGCATTAATTATATTGCAGATAGTGGCGGATGTCTCAAAATACATAATAAAGACCATTAAGTCCTAAATTATACTGATATTCATCATAGTTCCTGTATCTTAGTTGCTCTTTGAAGCCAAATCCTTCTGGTGTGGGCTAATGTCCTTAGACTGGGGAGTAGTGTCCCTAGTAACTTTAGCACTTGTGCGGCATTGTTGGATGACAACCCAGCTATTGTTGTCATATTGTGTTTTTAACAAAAAAAATATTCAGTGGTGAGAAGCTCAACGAGGAGTAATTGCTTGCGATGAACAAATGGCAAGTGTTCAGAAATTAAAGGTTGTTTGAATTTCATTAAGTCATATTTTTTATGCATTATTTTTTGCAGAACTGCGCTGGAACTTTGACAAGGAAAGCAAGTAAGTTATAGGGAGATACAAGCCTCACAGGCGTCTTGCAGAAGTAAAGGCAAGATTTAAAGGGGACCTGTCACCCTAAGAAATAATTTCAAATTCTTTTCTATCACTTAGTTGAGCAAAATAAACTTTACTTACACTGTATTTATTATTTAAATTTTGTTTCCTTCTGTTTTGGAATTATACAATCACAGCAAGCAAGTAGCTGCCATTTTGTGGACACGGTTATTAAGGGAAATTGTGTATCACCCCAAAATCTTGTGTATGAACCAGAACGAGGGACCTAATGTCCATGTGCAGTCTCCTACACAATTATAGAGCCTGAGGAGGGAAGGGGGAATGTGAGGAAAGCAGTGACATCTAGGAAGTGCTGAATGGAAAGTGAAAGTAATTGACTGCCCCTCCTCTATGCCACGGGCATAGAGGCGGGGCAGGTAATATTTGATTGACAGTTTAGATATTTAAACACCTTTATAACAGGTATGGATGTTTTAATGAAAAAAAATTTTGGGGTTCCATATTTAATTTGGAAAGGACTTTCATTATGCAGTTTTTTATGTGTAGGTGACAGGTCTCACTTTAAGTCACAAACAGGAGTGTACATCTAGGGAGAGGACAATAAAGCAAAACAAATGTTGTATAAAACCAAAGGCTGATATATATATATATATATATATATATATATATATATATTAGCTGTATACAGTAATTGCAGTCCACTTACCGTATATACTCGAGTATAAGCTGACCTGAGTATAAGCCGAGGTACCTAATTTTACCTACGAAAACTGGGAAAACGTATTGACTCTAGTTTTAGCCTAGACACAACTACAGCCATGTCTCCCAGCAGCGCACATTCTGCCAAAGCGACCCCCCCAGCGATCAACCAGACTTCTTTGCAAAGTTGATGGTGACAGAGACTTGCCAAACGGATTACTGTGTGCATTGTCCCACTGTCCCACTACCATGTGCAGAGGGTGCTGTGTGATATTGCCATCACTGTTAGTCTTTCGTATAACCAACAGAGAGCGCTGTGTGATATTGCAGTCACTGTTATTCTTTCATATAACCAACAGAGGGTGCTGTGTGATATTGCAGTCACTGTTATTCTTTAATATAACCAACAGAGGGCGCTGTGTGTTATTGCAGTCACTGTTATTCTTTCATACAACCAACAGATGGCGCTGTCTGATATTGCAGTCACTGTTAATCTTTCATATAACCAACAGAGGGCGCACTGTTATTCTTTCATATAACCAACAGAGGGCATTGTGGGATATTGCAGTCTCTCCCCAAGTGTACTGTTGGTATAGGAATGATTAAAAGTGACTGCAATCTCAGCTACTCGGGTCGGGTACCGCTGACCCGAGTATAAGTCAAGGTAGACTTTTTCAGCACATTTTGGATGCTGAAAAACTCGGCGGTACAAGATGTACTGATTTACTCCACAGACAGAGTCCAAAGCACTGAAGTTCACCCTCTGCCACAGAAAGCATATTGCTGCTCTGAACCAAAAGTAAAAAAAAAAAAAAAAAAAATGAAGCCAGAAATATAAGAATTTGAGAAGTATATTTAAATTTATTAGGTGGCAGAGTGATATTTAAAGCCCTAAAGAATGTTGGATCAGAAATGTAACATCTTGGCTTATTGTAATGAACTGCAATGTTTTCTGTAATATTTGTAGCTCAAAGCTACAAATGCTACACCTTATGCCTTCAACTGCACCCCTCCCACACCCAAGACAACCACAGGCATTTAGCAAGGAAGATCTGTGCCTCCAAAGATGCCCCAGTAGCTCCCCATATTCTTTTCTGCTTATTCACTGCACATGCTCTGTGCTGCTGTCACTTACTGAGCTTAGGGACCCACTCACAATATTCTGGTAACTCAGATTACACGGCAGTACAAAATCAGACTGATTATAAATATGTCCCGTAGTTGCTTCTGTGACAACTGTTATCTCATTTTCTGATGTCTCGTTGATCTCGGACGACCCCTTAACTTAACGTGAGTATGTCCACAACACTGAAGTTGATAATAAGATGAATATAAGAAGTTGGCGAGATGCGGTTTGCAAATTCTGAGGTCTAGATGATCATCATTCTGTGGCTGCAAGACCTCTGGCCTGGCCATATTTGAAGTCCGGTTCTTATGTACCGTAAGACTTTGTTCTTATTTAAGCTGCAATTATGGTGCTTGAAATTCTGTTTGTTAAAGGATACCTATATCATATGACCGTTGTACAGGCCTATAAACACAGCAATGCTAATTGCCAGCTTAATGGCCTAGTCAACCAAACTGATGATCAATCACCTAATTTTACAACTATTTAATTGGTTTAAAAGAGAAGGAAAGGCTGAAAACTAAGTAAGCTTTATCAGAAAGGTCTATATAAATACACCAGTAAACCCTCAAAGTAATGCTGCTCTGAGTCCAGGGGGGGGACTGGGACTGGGGGGGCCGGGGCCCACCGGGACTGGTGTCCAGGGCCCCCCTCTGGCCCCCGCTACCTACTTGTTAGGCGAATCGCCGCTCGGCATAATTGCCCAGGCGGCGCATCGCGCATGCGCAAACGGCGCTCGGCGCACATGCGCAAACGGCGCTGCGATTATTATTATTATTTTTTTAAAAACTGTTTGGGAGAGGGGGACTGGCCCGGCGGGGGCCCACTAGGGTCGGGGCCCACCAGGTATTTTCCCGGTATCCCGCCAGGCCAGTCCGACACTGTCTGAGTCCTCT
Organism: Xenopus laevis; assembly: GCF_017654675.1. NCBI lineage: Eukaryota > Metazoa > Chordata > Amphibia > Anura > Pipidae > Xenopus > Xenopus laevis. The sequence goes on from NC_054372.1 coordinate 183,529,551, forward strand.
GTCAAAAGAAACAGAGCATTTCTTTCCTTCTATTGTGTACACATGGGCTTCTGTATCAGACTTCCTGTTTTCAGCTTTAACCTCCAGGGCTAGGGCTTGAGCATGCTCAGTTTGCTGCTCTCCCCCTCCCCCCTGTTGTAATCTGTGAGTGAGCAGGGAGAGACTCAGGCAGGAAGTGATGTCACAACAAGCTAATATGGCAGCTGCTATACTAAACAAACAGAGAGCTTCTAGAGCGGTTTACTCAGATATGATAAAGCATTCTGCAGAATAAATATAGTCTTATAGCTTGCACTCTAATATTTGTCTCAATCATGCATTCAGTGTAAGGCTAAATTATATTCCTGCACCAACAGTGTATGGAGGAGAAACATTTCAGTACAGCGATATTACACAGACATGGTCTTCTTAAAATATCACCCAACGGCGCAATGAAATTAGACAAAAAGAATGATCCTTTTAAGTTAGCAACTTTAATAGATCTCATCATGATGGTACATGTATAAAACATAGGTAAATTACATCTTTGTTGCGATGATACTGCAAAGTTAAATGCTTTGATCTAAAAAAAAAAAAAAACCAACTGCCTCATATCTACAGAAGAAAACTCCTAATGGTATGGTACACAAAGCCAGTGTGAATTGGCCACACATCCTAAGCCAAGTGGGAAGAAAGATGGCACACTATGATACACAAATGAGCCAATGGGGACATTAATCTTGACTTTGATTGCCTTTTTATTGGAAAATCAGTGCGGTTCGTGCTAAAGATATTGCTCCTTCAATATAGCTGCGTGTTTATATCACAAGTAAATAAGTTAAAAAGACAACTGCCCAGGAACATACTTACACCTGATCATAAAATGCTAATGAATCCACTATGGGACCTCTGTGTGTGTCTGCTCTAGTGGAAGACAACCTGAGAGATTCCGCGTCATAAACCTCCTACGATATCAAGCGGCAGAAGAATCATTGCACGTGCTCTCTGCCTTCTGAATCCATAACCAAACGAGGAACTAAAATAATAAATATTAATAGCTGTGGTCCTTCATATTAGCTGAAAACTGGGTTCTAAATACCTTTCGTCAACTGTGCTTGAGTTTAACAGCAGAGGCTCCTGAACAGAAATGAGGTAAGAGACAAACAGCATATGACCGATGTCTTCAGAGCAGCAGTGAGGCTTAAGTCACAGTACGTCCTATGATTTGCTTTCTTACAACATGAAAAACGCAAGATTAAACATTGCTACATCTACTTGCAGGTCCTAGTAATACTAGTAACTCGTTCCTCTTACATCCCTTATTTTCCTACACTGTCTGAATAGAAACACAAAGTCACATCAACACCAGGAGCTTCAGGCTGTACACATATACAGCTACCCAGAACATACTGGATATACAAGTATTACAGTACATGATACTCTTCTAAATGATGTGTCCCTCTTTAGAACGTGGGTGGAGAGCAGCTATCCCTTTCATAAGTGCTGGATAATGATGGGCCTTAAAGGGCATGTAAAGGCAAAACAATAAAATCCCATTTTTACTTTCTTTAATGAAAAAGAAACCTATCTCCAATATACTTTAATTAAAAAATGTGTACCGTTTTTATAAGAAACCTGACTGTATGCAGTGAAATTCTCCCTTCATTTACTGCTGTGGATAGGAATTGTCAGACGGTCCCTAACTGCTGAGCAGGGAAACAATCATACTTATGAACAGCAGGGGGAGCCCCCGCCTTACTTCCCAGCCATGCAGAACTCAAGCAGCTTTGTTTAGGACGATCCCTAGGCAGCCCAGACCACACTGAGCATGTGCACAGTCTTAGTCTTGCAAAGATGTATAACAAAGTTACAAGATGGTGACCTCCTGTGGCCAACTTTGAAAGCATAAATTATTTGTTTGATTAGGCTTGTGATGCAGTAAGTTCATGTTTATATTTAGTATACAAAATACAGCATTTCTAGCCTTATTCAATTTTAGACTTTACATGCCCTTTAAAGGTTTTGACGTTTGGCTATTGGGAGAAAAGTCCTTAGAGACTTGCATGGATTAACATAAAATGCAACCAAGTTCTGCATCAAAAAAAAATAAATAAAGAGGGCACCATTTAATTACCTAAAATGGCAAGAGCGTCTTTACTTTTTTCATCAATATAATAATTAGATTGTCTGTTTAGCCGTTACCCTATATCAGTGATCCCCAACCAGTAGCTTGTGAGCAACATGTTGCTCTCCAACCCCTTGGATGTTGCTCTCCATGTCCTCAAAGCAGGTGCTAATTTTTGAATGCCAGGCTTGGAGGCAAGTTTTGGTTGCATAAATACTAAGTATAGTGCCAAGTAGAGCATCTTGTAGGCTGCCAGTTTAGGGGCTACCAAGTAGCCAATCACAGTCCTTATTTGGCACCCCAAGTCATGCTTGTGTTGCTCCCCAAATCTTTTTACATTTGAATGTGGCTCAAGGGTAAAAAAGGTTGGGGACCTCTGCCCTTTATTGTAAGGAGTTGTACATATGATCTGTATAAAGAGCTGTAGTCTATGTCTTGGGTATAAAGATATAAAATAGGATATCAGCTTAGTTGAAATGCCGTTACCTTTGTTTTGCTATTGAAGAATATCATGCTACTTTGCACACAAGGCTCATTAGTGCAAGTCCAATATTCTGCTGTACTTCCCATGCGTACATGTTGTACTATAAAAATGTGTGTTATAAAAACGGTTAACACTGGCCAGTAAAGAGCTTGTATAAAAACCAAGAGGAGCATCTATTTCTGGAAGGACTCTCGGACTTTGGCCTGAAGGGAATCGCAAGTTTTCTTAGCATCTCCCAAAAGCATGGCGGTGTTAGGCTTGTAAAAGATGGGATTGTCCACAGCTGCATAACCCACACCAAGGGATCTCTTCATCACAATGACCTGGAGGCAAAGTGGGTATAAAAAAAAAAAAAAGTTATTAGGGCGTAGTGATTCTTTGTTTGTTGTTTATCAGTATTGCAATTATTTTTATGTATTGTGTTGGTCACCAAGTAAAAAATGATTAATGTAGTTACTGGAAATTTTAGTCAATCAAGGACAGATTGTCTCATGTTCTCCTTATGCACAACAGCCTACTAACAATCTTTTCTATTAATATGATAAATGTAGCATGTACAAGTATGGGACCTGTTATTCAGAATGCTTGGGAGCTCGGGTTTTCCGGATAAGGGATCTTTCAGTAATTTGGATCTTCATAACTCAAGTCTACTGGAAAATCATATAGATATGAAATCAACCCAATAGGCTGGTTTTGCTTCCAATAAGGATTAATTATATCTTAGTTGGGATCAAGAACAAGCTACTGTTTTATTATTACAAAGAAAAAGAAAATCATTTTTAAAAAATATGGATTATTTGATTTTAATGGAGTCTATAGGAGACAGCCTTTGCGTAATTCGGAGCTATCTGTATAACAGGTTTCTGATCCCATACCTGTATTTATATTATTATATTGATGTGCCAGAATCTGGTATCTTTGTTGTTTAAGCTTCACTAGATGATTAAACTGGTTTAATAATAAATAGATAAAATAATTTTTTTCTTCTTTTAGGGGGTTTATTTACTAAACTCTGAATGCAAAAATCACAAAAAGTCCACGATTTTCTTTTTTTTTTTATAAAATCTTTTTAAAAAATCACAATTTTTTTGGAATCTATCAAACACCGAGGATAGAAAATTCCAAATCTGAAAATCCAGCATCTCAGACTTGTTGAGGTTGCATATAAGTCAATGGGAGAAGTCCCACTGATTTTTTGATGTGCACTGGGTTTCGGAAGTACCCGGAAGTTTGCTGTGTTTTTGAGCAAAACGCATAAGAAATCTGAGTTTACGGGTGAAAAATCCGAAAAAAAACGTGAAAATCTGAGGAAGAATCCGAAAGAATCGTGAAAATAGTTTGCAAAGCAAATTCTCGGGAAAATGTAATAATAAATAAGCGTAAAAAATCAGAGCGGATTTGACCGGAGTTTGTAGCAGAAAATATTGAGATAAATATGGACTTTGATAAATAGCCCCCTTAGAGTTTCATCTTCAGAAAAAAATATACATTGTATAAGAATTTTGTCTCCCCCTCCCTTTAAACGTTTAACAGAATATTGTTGCCTGGCTGTAATACAATATCAAATACATTTCACAATTTAACATAAAACATTAATAGCACAAGAACCTGTAACAAAACGACAGCTACATTTCAAACAATAGCATTTCCATTGCACTTTTATGGTCCACATAATTACAGCCCACTAAAATGTCTCACCTGCTTGGACTTCCACACCTCCAGGACGGGCATTCCAGCGATGATAGAGTTGGGGTCTTCTTGTGCTGCAGAGTTCACTGTGTCATTGGCACCAATCACCAACACTAGATCAGTTTCTAAGGACACAAAGAAAGCTGAGTGAGCTCTTAAAGATGTATGCTGGTCAAGCAATGTCAAAAGCAAAGGCACCTTCATTTATTTCCACAAATACACATCCTTGTACACGTAAAGTTTGCATTGTGGAACTTGCAGTAAACTGGCCAAAGCGTTTTGCCAACTGGTTGATATGAGTTAAGGGCCAGCAACTGGAAAAAGTGCCGCACAACAAGAATGCATGGTTTTATGATGTTGTTTTTATTTCTAAATTACACTGTTTATCAAACAATTCACTCTACAATATGAAATGTCATTCCTGAATACCAAGTGTATTTTTTAGTTGTAATATTGGTGTGTAGGTGCATCTCAGGTCATTTTGCCTGGTCATGTGATTTCAGAAAGAGCCAGCACTTTAGGATGGAACTGCTTTCTGACAGGCTGTTGTTTCTCCTACTCAATGTAACTGAATGTGTCGCAGCGGGACCTGGATTTTACTATTGACTGCTGTTCTTATATTTACCAGGCAGCTGTTATCTGGGTACCTTCCCATTGTTCTGTTGTTAGGCTGCTGGGGGGGGGGTGATATCACTCCAACTTGCAGTACAGCAGTAAAGAGTGACTGAAGTTGATCAGAGCACATATCACATGACTGAGGGCAGCTGGGAAACTGACAGTATGTCTAGCACCATGTCAGATTTCAAAATTAAATATAAAAATAATCAGTTTGCTCTTTTGAGACTTCTGCTGGAGTAGTACTATTAACTGATGTGTTTTGAAAAGAAGGGTTATGGCAGCCATATTTCATCTCTTTGCAAAATATGTAATGGGCAAAAAGTAAGAACTGCTTATGGGAAACGGCATAGCCAGAGCTTTTGGCACAATGTGTTTCCAGATAATAAATCCCATACAATATACACAATAGGGGCTCATGTATCAACACTGGGCAAATTTGCCCATGGGCTGTTACCTATAGCAACCAATCAGTGATTAACTTTATAAAGCCAGCTGCAAGAAGAACAATGAATGCAGCAATCTGATTTGCTATAGGTAACAAACCGAAAAAACCCTTTGGAGCAGGCACTTGATGAAGGCAAACTTCCACCAGGCAGATAAATTCTGAGTGAAGAGTTTATGGTGTCCACAGCCTTACGCGTTTCGTGTCATAAACACTTAATCATAGGCTTATGTCGGTTTGTCCCTCCCCGTGCTGAGGGCTCAGGGCTGTGCACCTGGGCCTCTTCCCTTATGTGGTGAGTTATCACTCTCTACTTAGAGACCCTAAACTCCAGATTTATTATTTGCTATAGGTAACAGCCTATGGGTAAATTTGCCCTGTGTTAATAAATGTGCCCCAATGTATGTTTCAACTAATGCCACATGCCTGTTTGGTCTATAAATATTGCTTGTTTCTGCTTCACAAAACTTCCAGCTCTGCTGAACTACAACACCGAGTTATCTCAGGTATGCCAGCTGTGCAGTACAGGCAAATCAAACACAAAGAAATCATAGATTTTTATTTAAATTCAACAGTGTCACCAAATGGCAGCAATGCTAAAAACATCCTAGAAACGCCTATAACTTACCAGGGAAATCTTCATTGATCTCCTCCATTTCCAGCACAATGTCATATGGGACTCCTGCCTCCGCCAGAAGTACGTTCAACTGACCTGGCATACGGCCGGCTACAGGATGGATACCAAATCTGAAAGACACGAGGTGAACATCTAAGTAACACATTTTTGATAACAAACCTTCAGCGCTATGGCTGTCTCAATATCCCCTTGGAAAATAACCTGCAAAGGGGGAACTAAAGATTGTTGGTGAACGTTTGCAGTGTCAGTAACGTATGAAATGAGGACACTGTGCACATCCAGCTCAGATAAGTATTTTGCCAGTAAGTGGACTAATGCAATTAAAATATTGAGGGCAAACAATGATTGGTTACTAGGGATTATTGATCCAATAACACCTATCAATAATGCTTATTTACGGTTTTTCTTGGAGGTTCCAATGCTCATTGCAATCATTCTGACAGCAGCGTAATGGGAGTAACAAATCAGGCTCCAGAGGGGAATTGATAAGTGGGGTTACAACTCATAAGGAAAAAAATATTCTTAAAGGGAACTATTGTGAAAATTAGTAATGTAATAATAGCTTCAGCATACTGAAATGAGAAACTTTATAAATACAATCAATTAAAAATTCTCTAATGTTTCTGAAATATTTAAGTTAATCTTCACTATTCCTCTCTCAGCTCTGTTTCTCCTCATTCTGTCTTCATGCAGCAGTTGGGTGTCAGATGAATGATCCAATATATCTTATAGGGGGCTGCTTTTACATAGAAGATGTATTAGAGCTCACTCTATTAAAATCATCAGAAAACCTGTCTCTCTACATGCAGAATTTGGGTAGTTATTTTGTTAGATTTTGTTTGTACTGGAATCCGTTATTTGAGTGAGCTCTAATACATCTGCTAGGAAAGGAAGCCCCCCCTATAAGATATATTGGATCATTCATCTGACATCCAACTGCTGCATGAAGACAATCAGATGCTGAGAGAGGAATAGAGAATATAAACTTGATTATTTCAGAAACAATGCAGAATATTTAATTGATTGTATTTAGAAAGTTTATTATTTCAGTATGAGGAAGCTTATATTAAACTTTCATTTTCGCGATAGTTCCCCTTTAGAAGAAAATGCTCACTGAAGGTAGCCATACATGCACATAAACAGACTTTCATACAATATTTGGTGAGTGTATGGAGACAAACCGACTGATATCAGCGAAATAGTTGCATATCGGTCGGCCTGTCAATCGGCTAAGATGTAAAATTTTATTTGGTGCCTGAACATCGTCCAGAATCGTCAGATAGAGGTAGAACTCAATAGTTTCTACCTGTAAATTGACGATTCAGATCACCAATTGTCGCGGGAAAGATCATAATTGTTATGTTTATGGGCACTTTAATACATAAACAGATAAGAGTATGGTAGTTAAAAAGTAAAAAAAAGAGAATGAGTGTCCCTGTTTAGAAACCCATATCAACCAACCCTATGCTTTTATCATTATAAGTGATCTAGACCAGTAAAAGCTAATTGTTGATTGGTTACCATAAGTCACTGGACTTTACTACACCTTACTTTAATTACACAATATAAATTATTTAAATATGGCCACCTTAAGATACAGTAATTAGGTGTGTGGAGGCAAAAGCATCTTGTCTAGCATCATAAAATGTCTCAGTCACCACTTCATTATATACATTATATCCAGAAAGCTTGGGACTTTAGGTTTTCCGGATAAAGGATCTTTCTGTAATTTAAAACTGCATCCCTTAAGTCTTCTAAAAATCATTAAATAAACCTAATAGGATTGTTTTAAGGATTGATTAAATGTTAGTTTGGATCAAGTACAAGGTCCTGTTTTGTAATTACAGAGAAAAAGGGAATTTATATTAAAATGTATTATTTAAAGTATAAATACACCTTTAAAATAAGTGAATGTAAAACTGACGAGAGTGTACTTTTGAAAGTAACATTAATTAATTTTTTTTAATTCCAAGATATTAAGTAAGCATATGTAATAATATTTAACAGTACTGGTGAAAGCAAAACACCTGGGTGTGATTTACGAAAAACAAGTTCAAGCCTAAACCATTTGGGTGCTCTGATCTGAAACCTAACCAATTAATCAGGCAGCAGCATGGCTGCCTACTTGGGAGTCACACCTTTTGGTTATTTCAAGGGAAAATTAGTGTAGTTCATGTTTTAGGTTGCCTTAAATTTTTTGTAGGTTAGAATTCTTTAAGTGATCGAAATAAGGGCTTGAAGTGATCCAGCCACTTTACATAGACCGCCAAGTGATTTTTGTGTATACATTTGGCGTCTCTGCAGTACAATAACAACAGCATCCCTAGTGGCCATAAAAAAATTAGTTGAACAAAATGTCCCTCGGCTGAGGCAAACAATATGGCAGCTTTTGTGAGCATGAATATGCAGAACTACCCTTTCTAAACTTTCCGTGCTAAAGAGAAGATCAGGGTGATATTGTAATTTACGTATGGACTCCTCTGCTTAGTTTAACTATCCTATGTACAGGTATGGGACCTGTTATCCAGAATGCTCGGGACCTGGGGCTTTCCAGATAACGGGTCTTTCTGTAATTTGGATCTTTATACCTTAAGTCTACTAGAAAATCATGTCAACATTAAATAAACCCAATAGGCTGGTTTTGCTTCCAATAAGGATTAATTATATCTTAGTTGGGATCAAGTACAAGCTACGGTTTTATTATTACAGAGAAAAAGGAAATTTTTCTAAAACGGGATTATTTTGATAAAATTAAGTCTACAGGAGATGGCCTTTCCAAAATTCGGAGCTTTCGGGATAACGGGTCTCCGGTTAATGGATCTCTTACCTGTATAAATCAATTATACTATCTACAGCTGTTTGCCACCTGCTGTGCCAAGAAAGGAGCAAGACAAGATCTAATATATAGGAATATCCCCTTTAAAATGCACGGGCTGGATTCTGGAATAGCGTGTTATGGCTATAGCCGAACGTGAAACAAAATATTTGTGTGTCGGAATCTGTCAAAAGTCATATTGGCAGATGAAAACGCTTTCTTGGCACCGCACGGCATGACTAATTGATGACAGGCGTATGTCTGCACTGGCGTGCTTCCACGAGGGGGGGTGCGTGTGTCACTTTGTCTGGAAGCCGAACAAGATGTGGTCCTGGGGCAGAGCAGATCTCCACGAAAATCCAAAGGGCAAGCACCAGCTGCAGTCAATGAACACCAAGGGAGCTCCGCAAACATGATGAAAGGCCCAGATTAAACAAGGGGTTCCTGTGGCGGCTGCACAGCGATTGAATGAAATAAATCTGTATTTACAGCTTGTGGTAAACAGACAGGACATTTAAAAAAAGTCATTTGCAATGATTAGGAAAAGCTTAGACACATCCAGCTCCAGGAGTGACATGGTCCATCTTTGATCACATTTCCACTGAACAAAGATCAAAGTTGCCCTTCTCTTCCCATGTTTCAGACTTTCATTGCTACTTAGAAGCGTGCTGCTCAAGTGTCACAACCAAATAGGCAGCTCCAATCAGCCTGGTAAATAAGCTCCGAGAGGCTTCCATGCTTGTTTGACCTCTATTGTTGTAACTACAATATTCTCAATTGCCTTATGGGAGAAGCAATAACCACAAGTGCTTAACAAGGCTGCAAAGACCGAGGCAGATTGAGTTAGACAGGTAAAGAACTCACCAGGCAAATGATGAAACGTACTCTTGTGCTGAAAACCAATCCACTGATAAGGGTTTTTTTTTTTGCAGATTACTAAATGTCACATCAAGGCAAACAGCACCATAAACCCTGCAGCACAACTAATAGGCTGCTAGTAAAAGTTTTGTTCAAATGAGAACAAAATTCAACCTACCTTACGTTATTTCTACCTTAGTACAAGAATTCACAGTAGCACAGTGAGCATGTGCAGTGCCACAGACACTTCTATATATAGAAGCATGAGGGCTGCATTGTCTATAGAGAGGTAGAGTGAGGACTAAGTGGATCCTACTTGTTGGGACGCCATCAGGTGGGCACAGGCCCAGCTGTGCTGCACTTTTCAATTTAGTTGGGCCCCTCTTGACAGTGCCGAAATCATGTGCCGAAGTCCTGAAGAGCTGAAGGGCTAAAGTCCCGAAAAGACCAGAAGAAGTCCTTAAGCCATGAAATGACCTGAAGCCACGAAATGAGCCAAAGCTGAAGCCATGAAAAGACCAGAAGCCACAAAAGGAGCCTAAGGTATATTCCACTGAACACCAATGTGTTCTTTTTTGTTTTTTTTTATTAAACCCCTGCCCACCAATGTATTAAGTTAATAATATATAGGCCCCTGACACCAATGTTTCTTTTTAACTTGTAATGGGGAGTGGGGGGAATGCACCCAATGATTTTTTTTAAAACCATTATGGGGGAACTGGCACCAGTTTTTTTTTTTATAATGGAGTCCTGACCACCAATGGTTTTTTTATAACTTGTGTGTGTGTGTGTGTGTGGGGGGGGGGTTAACAGTTTTTACCGCTGCCTGTGTGGTCTTTTTACTGTGTTATGGGCTGGGCAGGATCTGGGGTGGAGCTTGGGCACTGTGGTGGGGTGGGTGGTGACCAGGGTGCCCAGAAAATTTTGTTGTACTGGGCCCCTTGATTTCTGATGGTGGCTCTGCCTACATGGGTCAGATACCAGATACTGATCTGGCCTTTTTAATGAATTAAACACAGCACCCTGCCTGGCTAATGGAATCCTAATTGACATTCCTGCATAAAATTGTAGGCGTGCATCTGCTCATGAATGCAATTTGCAGTCAGTAACAAACCAAAGCACCCCCATTTTAATGCAACCATTGATTGAAGAGCTTACAGGTCACTTTTAGTGATGGCCGAATCTGACCCGTTTCGCCGAAAATTCACAAAACAGCGAAAAATTCGCCAAATGCATTGAAGCCAACGGGCAACAATTTTACTCACAAATTTTATTAACCCATTGGAGTCTATGGGTGTCTCTTTCGAGGTGAGACATGGTGAAACATTACACTCATCACTAGTCTCCATACACACGTCACAGTATAGCAACCAAATGGACAGCAGACTAAACATGTGCATAACAATTAAAGGAGCCATAAATATGTGCAGCCATTGTTCTGTTCATTTTACCCAACACCTTGGGCTGGAACAGCACAAAGTGAAAAAGTAGCTCAAGATCACCCTTTTCCCCCTAACTGATTTATAGAAATTTTCTGCAATGAAAAGGTAATCACAAGATTATCTATATAAACAGCCCCTCATACCTTGCCATACATGTCCATATGGTTGGGCTGTATGGTCAAAAATGGCCCAACAAAATCTGGCCTTAAAGGTGGCCATACACAGGTGGCCATGTCACATTTAAGATGCAGATTCGGTCCTTTAGACAATGCAGAAGCTTATCTGCAAGCGTATGGGGCACTCCCCGACCAATATCTGGGGAAAAAATAGTTGGCAGGTTTGATTTTCCTGCATTGGCTAGTTAATGCAGTCCTCGTCCCATTGGCTCGCATTCCAGTCATTTTAATCCAATCATTTAGCCCTAGGGCCAAACGATCAGATTAGCTTGATATTGCTTGCCTCTGGTGGGAATATCTGGGGAAAGATATTCTCATTTGGTGACCTTGCCAAACGAGCCATTCTTATAGTGTAAGGCCACCTTTATGCTCAGAAGAGCCAGATATGGTTGACCATGTCTGTGGTCGCATCACACAAAGAGCCGGTCACATAATGAAGTGGCAAAGTGAGAAGATCTTTACAAGCCAGACTAACTTAAATGGCCGCTATGTAAAATTGTGCTTGGTACAGGGAAACACATTTTATTGTAGATCTACAGTATTTAAAGTTATTAGAAATAAAAAAAAAAAAAAAGGAGTTGTCTGTACAAAGGAAAGCGGCTACATTCCCTTAAAGGTATCCTGTCATCAGAAAACATGTTTTTTTTCCAAAACGTTTCAGTTAATAGTGCTACTCCAGCAGAATTCTGCCCCAAGTCACATGACTTGGGGCAGCTGGGAAATTGACAATATATCTAGCCCCATGTCAGATTTCAAAATTGAATATAATAAAATCTGTTTGCTCTTTTGAGAAATGGATTTCAGTGCAGAATTCTGCTGGAGCAGCACTATTAACTCATTCATTTTGAAAAAACTTTTTTTTCCCATGACAGTATCCCTTTAAATGAATGGCACAGGGGGTGTTTTGTCCACCACAGACATCCAGAGAAGAATAGCTGCAGTAAAGCAGCAGACAAAACGTCCTCCTCTGCCTGTCACTGGTTCAAATGTTCTTTAATGACCCTGGCTGAAGCACACAGACTGGCGACCGGCGGACCTCTGTGCCAAAATATTTGCTTTAGCAAAACTTTAGCCAGGAAGTACATAAGTGGCAATAAAAGTATATATCTAAATGTTTCCCAGGCAGTGCCATCCTGTTGCTTACTGCATTAATGTATTCTCCCCATATACCCATACAAACAAATAAGGAAGCAGGAGAGTTACTACATCTCTTGTAACACTGCAGGCTTTTCTTCAGAAAATGTACAGCACAGACAGGAAAAGAGCAATTTATAAAAGAAGGATAAAAGGGGCATTTATTGGAAAAGGAAATCTTGCCCAGCTTTACTGTTGGTACCCAATGCTTGAGGCAAGTATAAATGTCAACAGTGTTTGGTAGAGAAATTGCAAGAATTATTTTACTTATGAGCGCACTTTGCTTCCCAGGAAGAGACAAGCCGAAGCGAGAATACCCATCAAATGAGAGAAAAGAAGTAGCAATGCCTGAAATAAGCACGCATAGTATAAACAGGACGAGAGACGACTCGTGGAAGAAGGAAAGCTGACATGGCAGCTCCGGGCACAACGCTAAGAGAGTTACTATAGTAAATGACTTTAGTACATGAGAAGAGACAGACAGGAAAGACAAATGCACCTTTGTTAGGAAACCGTGACATGTGAAATCCAGCATTCAAAAGCACAAACTAAACGGAAAGGGTATCTACGGTAATTGTAGAAGTTGTGCAACATTAAGAGCACCGAGCAAGAATTTACTTTGTTTTTGAGACAGAATATATTTCAAGTGAGCAGTCACAGCCGTCTCATTCTCTTCTAAAACTGGGTAAAGGGAGAGTAAAATATAGAAATAGGGACTAGCCAACAGCACACACATGTATAACTGTAACCTTGGTAATTTAGGAGACCCCATGGGCATGCCCATAATTCTAACTTCTTTTTACGTTTTTTTTTACCAAAAAATGCTGTTCTGCATCTACTAGAACTAGTGTTTGTCTTAGGGCAGCAAATGGCTGGCTGAACCCCTATCAGACTGAATATTGGCCACTACTCTCAAGTGCGAAAACAGAGAAGCTCAAAAAATAAATAAATAAACAACAACAAAAAAAAGACCTCTTTCCGGTACTACATATTAATCAGTTGCAAATATTGGACACATATCTTATTGGGCAGGTTCTAAAATCCAATTGGGAAAACATCACATTGATATCTTGATGCTGTCAAAATTATGGTCGGATTGTTGGCTTAGGAGCCAAACCACTGAATCTTCTTGATGTGGCCCAGTGGCCGAATCAGGTAAAGACCTGTGCTCATGTAATGAGCCTATGCTCAGGCAATGTTAGTGCAGTGGCATGTAGGAAGCGCTGAATGGAAAGTGAAAGTAATTGAATGCGGGGTAGGTAATATTTGATTGACAGCTAAGATATTTAAACTACTTTATAACAGGTATGGATGTTTTAATGAAAAAAAATTATTTGTGTTTCATGTTTAATTTGCAAAGGATTTTCATTATGCAGCTTTTTATTTGTAGGTGGCAGGTCCACTTTAAATAAGGTACTATTCGAGTTTCGAGGTCATTCGAGTTTAAAAAACTCTACAACTCAACTTTTGATAAATCTACCCCTTAATGTACAGATCTGTGAAATATGTTGGTACTTTATAAATAGGTGTTATTAATAATAAATAATTGCTGTTGTAAGGCCTTGCAATAACCATGATGTGTTTTGTACCCACCTGACATTTTTGCCTTCTTCCTTAAGCATTTTCACCAAATCAGCAATGGGGTACTGAGCCTTGGCAGCGCACAGCCCATAACCTGGAAAGACAAATTTCATTTCAAAAGGAATCGGAGTAGGAATCTAGCAAAAGCCAGATAAAAAACAGACACAGAACAATCTAGTTACATAATTACATTGTTGGCTTCATTATAAGGCACTGTCAATAAGCTGCTGTTGAGCTACAACTCCTGCATCTTCAGATGGTAAGAGAGGGTTATAGATTAATCCTAACAGTTAGTTCACACCAGGAGATTCGGGGAGATTTTGTCGCCTGGCGACTAATCGCCTCTTCTTCTGGGCAACAATCTCCCCGAACTGCCTCCGCGTGTCTTCTCATCCGCTATAATGAAAAGTCGCTGCGCTAAAGCACACGCGGCGCTTCGTTTTCCGAAGTCGCCCAAAGTTTCCTTGTGAGGCAACTTCAGGAAAACAAACCGCCGCGTGTGCTTTAGCGCAAGCGACTTTTCATTATAGCGGATGGGAAGACACACGGAGGCAGTTTCGGGAGATTGTCGCCCAGAAGAAGAGGCGATTAGTCGCCAGGCGACAAAATCTCCCCGAATCTCCTTATGTGAACTAACCCTAAAAGGGACTTCAGGAGATAGTACAGAAAAACATTAAAAACAAACTAATACAAAATCAGTGCACTTTCCTTCATTTTCTTTTTCTTGCATTCTTGTATTAGTAGTTTTTTAACTACAGGTATGGGATCTGTTATCCGGAAACCCGTTATCCAAAAAGCTCCAAATTAGGGAAAGGCTGTCTCCCATTATAATCAAATAATCCAAATGTTTAAAAATGATTTCATTTTTCTCTGTAATAATAAAACAGTAGCTTGTACTTGATCCAAACTAAGATATAATTAATCCTTATTGGAAGCAAAACCAGTCTGTTAGGTTTACTTAATGTTTACATGATTTTCTAGTAGACTTAAGGTATGAAAACCCAAATTATGGAAACATCCGTTATCTGGAAAACCCCAGGTCCAGAGCATTCTGGATTCTGGATACTAATAAAAAGTGAAACAACAAAGCCACCTGCTGTTCATTCCAATCTACCAAAGAAACAGCAGATGACTCTTCTCTACTTGCTGACTCTACTTTTCTAAGCAGAGCAAGATCCTTTTCGGACTAAATGCATTTTTGACTGAAGGGTGGAATGCTGGGAGTTGCAGGGGCAAAAATGGTTGCCTATAACTATATAAATTAGGGATGCACCGAATCCACTATTTTTGGATTCAGCCGAACCCCCAAATCCTTTGTGAATTCTGCTGAAAAAGGCTGAATCCCGAACCGAATCCTGGATTCGGTGCATCCTTAATATAAAGGTCTCATCTGCAAGAGTAACACATTAAGATGACATGTTAAAACAGTACCTGGTGTGATAATGATGTTATTGGCCTCCCTTATATATTCAACTGCATTATCCAGATTGATTTCGGTGTGGGTGCCAGTAATTTCCATAGGTTTCCCACCAGCAGTTGATGTAGTTCCGTAGCCTCCTAGGATAACATTCGTCAGGGACCTGTTCATTGCCTGCAAGAAGCAATCCCTCAATTAAAAAGTAAAGTAAATGTAACCAAAAATATTTTGACCAAATGTAGTTTTACCTTTTAATATTAAGCATTTTAAGAAAAAAATCTTTCTTGTGGGTTGGTGTATAAAGGGCTAACTGTCTGTGCAGGAGGTGTCAAAATTCAGGAGCCTATCCATAATGGCTGAGCTCTATCATCATTTATTTAAATTAATTTGCTGGGTTGTGTAAGGTCAAAGCAACTTCTCCCAAGTTCAGCACAGCTCCTGGCTATGCACAATTCTGAGGCCATGCCTTTAAGCACAGATTTTAAATGGGAACACATATCTTATTCTAAAGCTGGCCATACACTGTGAGATCTGTTTTGGAGATATCACCATATGGCCAAATGAATCTGCTCCAATCATTCGCCCTACATACTGTGGGCCTACAGAGACCTGTTGGGCGATGGTCACATCAACACACGGATCTCAGCCCACAGTGTTTCCAAATCTGCACTATAGATATCTGCCCAATTTTTGTCCTGATACGGGTTGCACATGCCCTTGGTCTGGAGATGTTGCTTACAATTTTATAATCTCATGCTACCTTGACCCAGCCTACTTTCTCCTAAAAACTAGTACTGTTCTCCTCTTCTAAGAATATAGTAGACAGCTAGAAGCTCAGTGGCATGGGGTAAAGTCAGTAGAGGCCTTGCATAAATTTGTTAAGAAATGGCTTTACATAATCATAGCAATAGCTTAAAAAAAAAAAAACACAACACACTACTGAGGGTCATTTATCAACACAGGGCAAATTTGCCCATGGGCAGTAACCCATAGCAACTAATCAGATTGCTGCTTTCATTGTTCGACCTGCAGCTGGCTTTAAAAAGCCAATCACTGATTGGTTGCTATAGCTAACTGCCCATGGGCAAATTTGCCCAGTGTTGATAAATGAGCCCCAATCTGTATTCTATACCTCCTAACATTTTGGAAATTGTATGGCCACGCACGTTTTGTGACCACATTCCCTAATTACCATGTTCATTTTACAAAACTTGGCAGGTAGTGAAACTGTGAACATATATGTGGTTTTTATGTGTTATTATAGTTTTGCTAATGAAGGTGAACTGCCCTTTAAGCTGCAAGTCACAGTTTCCCCAAGAGACCTGTGTATCTTAAATTGTTACAATTGCTTCTTTACTTATCTTAAATTGTTACAAAAATTGGGCTCTCTGCCAATATTAAGTTAAAAACTTCGTATTTTTTTTCTGGCTGTTCAGTGCAGAAGATCAGAGAAAGTCAGGACATCTCAGAACAAAGGACTGTGGGTTAAGCTGTCAAAATCGGACTGTCCCGTGAAAAAAGGGACAGTTGGGAGGTATGTGTAGCCTTATCCTAGCTAAAGAGTCATGCCATAAAACAATTCTGGAATATTAGCTATATACACTAATCGTAAATTTGAATTATATTCAGTTTGATTGATAAGTATTCTATGGTGATTGGGGGGTGTTGTCAAAATAGCTAAGGTCCAAAATAAATAAAAAAACGCATTGTTGTTCCTTAGCATTTCAAACAACTACAGGATAAAGCTAATTTATGTCAGTGTAAGAAAATTCCTTTAAGGGACCTGCAACAAAAACTCAAATGAGTCAACAGAGATGAGGTTATACTGTGATACCGAGACTGGGGTAACTCACACGGCTGCTCCATTATAAGGTTTGGGATTACGCTGAGCCAATCGAGCAGAAATGTAAACCGCTGTCAATTTTTGACAGAAAAACCCAATTTATTGAACGCTACAAATGGTAGCAGGAAACACCGTGCATTCTTTTGGAGAATCTCGTATTAAAAAGTGATGTGCGAATGATGAATCCCATAAATAGCTAAGTGTAGCGTATAAGCTGCAACATATCATTAACAGATCGCTGTACATATGCACAATAACTATGAATTCATGGTGGCCATCTCTTGCCCCAGACTGACCTATCCGTGTACGCACATTTGGTAGTCTCTGGCCCTCGCTCAAGCACCAATCACAGCATCGGAAGTCCCCCATCAAGCAGGTCTCCCCGGGCATGCAGGGTAATAAGCGATGCAAAAAAATGTGCTGTTTTGTAAAGAAGAATGCTCTAGTGATCCAAATATTTGGACTGTCTCCTCCTCAGCTGCTATTGATTAGGTGCAACTGATCATTTTGAGCAACAGAGTCGCTTACAGAGTGGGACTGATGTTTCACTGCGACACATTTGCACCAATCTGCCTAGCATTTTTATTAAGGACGAGTATGATTTTCCTATTTTTATACCCACAGCCCCCAGTTAAGTTTATTCTTGGCACATTACATTAAACACAAAATGTAAAAAAAAAAAAAATTATTTACAAAATAATAATTTGATGTGTCTGCAAAGTCAAATAGAGTCGCAGAAAAAAAGAAAGTCTACAGGGACGAGAATTATGTGCCAAGAACTGCTTATACCCATCACAAACAAACAGCAGTCAGTTCTGACAGACAAGTCTAGTAAAAGCTAATTGGGAGGACTATTGAATTCCTTAATGTTATACAAGAACTCCCTGTATATCGCAGCGGTTCCCAAAATGTGAAGCCAAAGGTTTAGGGGCCGATTCACTAACTTCGAGTGAAGGATTCGAAGGTAAAAAACTTCGAATTTCAAAGTTTTTTTTGGGCTACTTCGACCTTCGACTACGACTTCGAATCGAAGGATTCGTAGTAAAAATCGTTCGACTATTTGACCGAAGTACTGTCTCTTTAAAAAAAACTTTGACCTCCTAATTCGCCATCTAAAAGCTACCGAAGTCAATGTTAGCCTATGGGGAAGGCTAACTTATTTTGATCGAAGGATATTCCTTCTATCGTTGGATTAAAATCCTTCGAATCGTTCGATTTGAAGGATTTTATCGTTCGATTTGAAGGATTTTATCGTTCGATTTGAAGGATTTTATCGTTCGATTTGAAGGATTTTATCGTTCGATTTGAAGGATTTTATCGTTCGATCGAAGGAATTATCCTTTGATCGAACTACCTGCGCTAAATCCTTCGACTTCGATATTCGAAGGATTTTAATTCCTAGTCGAATATCGAGGGTTAATTAACCCTCGATATTCGACCCTTAGTGAATCGGCCCCTTAGAGTGAGATTTTGGAAGAAAGACCATTTGCTTTCCTATATACACCCAAAAGCTCAAGTGAATGATTGTTAGGGGTAATATTTATGGTAAACAATTAGGAACCTATTTATGAAGCCTCAATTTTGTTTTGCTTAAGTTTTTAAGGGGGAAATATCCAGAAAAAAAATGTATTATTCCTAAAGCTGCTAAAAATCTTAAGATACTCCAGCTAAAACCTGTCGAAGTCATGTAAAAGTTCATGGCATGGTTTTTTGCCTTCACGATTTTCGAGGGTTTTGGCCTATTTGACGCTGGTTTTCGTTCAAAAACATGAAAAATTCAAGATTTCCGGGTTGAAAATTTTGTCAAGACTTTTTCCGCTCATACAATTTTCGTTCTGATTTTTTAGTATATTAAGCCAAATTAGGTTTGGCAGTTAATGTGGCCATAGACGTAGAGATCCGCTCGATCTCTCCCCGATATGCCCACGATCGGATCATAATGCATCTCGCACGGGCGATCGGATCGTGGGACTGCATAAACGCACAGATGTGGCCACGATCTGACGATAATTATTAAGCAGCCTGAACGAGATCTGGCTGATTTTTGGTCTGTCGGCATTTTTTATCAGCCAGTGTATGGTGGCCTTTAGGTTGAATTTTTATTCTTAAAATAATGAGAACATTTTAAGTTTTAATAAATATCCCCCCCCCAAGTTTTGGCTGTAGATATACAGGTATGGGACCCGTTACCCAGAATGCTGGGGACCTTGGGCTTTCCGGATCATTCAGTAATTTGCATCTTCATACCTTTAGTATACTAGAAAATCATATAAACTTTAAATAAACCCAATAGGCTGGTTTTGCTTCCAATAAGGATTAATTATATCTTAGTTGGGATAAAGAACAAGCTACTGTTTTATTATTACAGAGAAAAAATTGATTATTTGGATAAAATGGAGTCTATGGGAGACGGTCAATCCGTAATTTGGAGCTTTCTGGATATCGGGTTCCCAGATAATGGATTCACTATAATAAATAAAATCAAACACTAGTTCTTTATGACTCCGAGCAGGCTTAAAAAAACAAACAAAAAAAAACATGATATATCTTTAAACTTGGTCCAAGGATGGAAAGTTCTGTATCTCTATCTCTTTGAACGTTACTTTTATAATATATAACAATATCAAAATTAATACAAGGTTGCATTTTGGCTTTTTGTGATCACCTTAAAATATCTGGGGGATTTGAGTATATGTTGGCCTAGCATTAAACAACACGCCTATTGTTTTTTGACAGCGAAGACCTAAAGAATTTATACAGAGAGTACTTAATATCTTCAATATGGAAAGATGTTCAAACCCTTAAAAAAAAAATCCAAAAGGCAAAAGAGAATTCTTTGGTTTCTCATCAGATTAAACTTTTGCAAAATCCAAAGTATTCAAACTTTTTTTTTATTTTATTTTTTTATTGTTCATGACTGGAGAAGACAATTGACCTTTTTAAAGGGGCCATTAACATTTAGGGGCCGATTCACCAAGGGTCAAATATCGAGGGTTAATTAACCCTCGATATTCGACTGGGAATTAAAATCCTTCGACTTCGAATATCGAAGTTGAAGGATTTTAGCGCAAATAGTTTGATCGTTCGATCGAAGGAATAATCCTTCGATCAAAGGAATAAATCCGATTCGAAGGATTTTAATCCAACGATCGAAGGATTATCCTTCGACCAAAAAAAAACTTAGGCAAGCCTATGGGGACCTTCCCCATAGGCTAACATTGAGTTTGGTAGGTTTTAGATGGCGAACTAGGGGGTCGAAGGTTTTTCTTAAAGAGACAGTACTTCGACAGTCGAATAGTCGAACGGTTTTTAGTTCTAATCCTTCGATTCGAAGTCGTAGTCGAAGGTCGAAGTAGCCCATTCAATGGTTGAAGTAGCCCAAAAAACACTTCAAAATTCTAAGTTTTTTTACTTTGAATCCTTCACTCTAAGTTAGTGAATTGGCCCCTTAATTTCTGTTATGATGTAAAGTCTTTGGCTTTATCCATTTTCCCACGATTTGCCTTTTTGATTTTATACATCAATCTCATCAGCCAGGCACAGCACTGCTTTTATAAATGCAGGGTGCTTACATACATGTGGGTAATATAAATAAAATATTTCAGCAAAAAATGTAACTTGCAGCCTTTTTCTTGAAATTAATTTACAAAAACATTAAATCATGTAGACTTTAATTATGGGTGACTTTTATTATCTAGACATGACTGGGGTAATGGGGTTGCAAAGTCAGAAAAAGCTAGTAGGTTTGTAAATATGCTGAATGACAACTTTCATTTCAGCTCATTCAAGAACCAACTAGGAATGATTCTCTTTTGGATCTTGTAAAAACTAATAATGCTGAACTCATCTCTAGCATTTGCGTGGGCGAGTATTTAAGGAATAGTGAGATTGTGTTTCAGAAACAGCTCTATAAGGGAGCAACTTAAACACTAAATTTTAGATGTGCAAACTGACAGTATAAGGGCTTTTCTGCAACATAAGTGGGAAATGCTTTTCACAGGGTTAAACACAGAACAAAAATGGAAAGTCTTTAAAATGCTGCTTAATAAATATACGTCAGTATATTCCCCTTGTAAGCAAGGAACGTTGTTGCAAAACAAAACCATTGTGGTTCAATAAAAGTATTGGTGTTGAGGAGGGTCAGAAAAGACCTGCTTTTAAGGATTTCAAGTTAACTGAGACAGACGAAACATTTAAAAGGTACAATGAGGGCAATAAATAATGCAAAAAAGCTAAAATCGATATGGAAAAGGGTATTGCAGCAAGCAGTAAAAATAATCCAAAATTTTTTTTTAATTAGTAAAAAATGAAGCAGGAAGGGCTGGGACCCTTAATATCAGAGGGAGTCAGCTGGTTGATGAGAACAGAAAAAAATCAGAGATTCTGAACAGTTATTTTTCGTCTGTCTACCTACACAAATGAGGAACTAGTTAATGAAGGTTTCCTTCTTAATATTCCCAATACTAGTAATACAACTAATGATACTAATGAGAATAAGATAAACAAAGGTCCGGGACCGGATGGTATTCATCCCCTGGTACTTAGCTTAGCTCTGTGATTTCCAAACTGCTTTATTAATTTTTCAGGATTCATTTGAGGTCTGGCATGGTGCCGAAAGACTGGCATATTGCTAATCTGGTGCCACTATTCAAAAAGGGATTCCATTCTCAGCCTCAAAACTATAAGCCAGTTAGTCTGACATCAGTGGTAGGAAAGCTTTTAGAAGGGGTGTTAAGGGATAAGATACTGTACTTTATTGCAAATCATAATTCTATGAGTTTGTGCCAGTGTGGTTTTATGTGTGATAGATCTTGCAAGACTAATTTAATTTCCTTTTATAAGAAGGTGAGCAGGAACCTCAATTCTGGGATGGCGGTGGATGTGTTTTACTAAGACTTTGCTAAAGCATTTGATACAGTGCCACACAAAAGGTTACTGGTTAAATAAAGGAATGTTGGCCTGGAACATAGTATTTGTACCTGGATAGAGAACTGGCTAAAAGATAGACTACAAAGAGTGGTGGTAAATGGAACATTTTCTGATTGGACCAGTGTTGTTAGTGGAGTACCGCAGAGCTCAGTACTAGGTCCCTTGCTTTTCAACTTGTTTATTAATGACCTGGAGGTGGGCATTGAAAGTACGGATTTTTGCTGATGATACAAAATTGTGCAGAACTATAGATTCCATGCAGGATGCTGCCAATTTGCAGAGTGATTTGTCCAAATTGGGAAACTGGTTAGGAGTATGTTGGGAGTTTCCTTAACTGAGAAGGATCTAGGGGTTTTTGTTGATAAGTTGTCTAATTTTGGGCAGTGTCAGTCTTGCATAAAAAGGGCATTAACTCAAGGGATGAAAACATAATTCTGCCTCTTTATAGGTCCCTGGTGAGGCCTCATCTGGAGTATGCAGTGCAGTTTTGGACTCCAGTCCTTAAGAGGGATATAAATGAGCTGGAGAGAGTGCAGAGACTAAGTGCAACTAAACTGGTTAGAGGGAGGGAAGACTTAAATTATGAGGGGAGACTGTCAAGGTTGGGGTTGTTTTCTCTGGAAAAAATTATGCTTGCGAGGGGACATGAAAACACTTTACAAGTACATTAGAGGACATTATAGACAAATAGAAGGGCACATTTTTACCCATAAAATGGATCACCCCACCAGAGGCCACCCCTTTAGACTAGAAGAAAAGAACTTTCATTTGAAGCAACGTAGGGGGTTCTTCACAGTCAGGAAAGTGAGGTTGTGGAATGCACTGCCGGGTGATGTTGTGATGCTGATTCAGTTAATGACTATAAGAGTGGCTTGGATGATTTCTTGGCCAGGCATAAGAAAAGACTATTGTGATATTAAAATCTAGTTAGTGTATGAGTATATATAGTTTATGTGAGTGCATGGAGGGGTCAGTGTGTGTGTATGGATGCTTGGTTTCATTTGAAGGTGTTGAACTTGATGGACTTTGCTCGTTTTTCAACCCGATCTATCTATGTAACTAAGACATAGCCATTGTATGGCGCCTCTGCTTTCTATTAAGTTGTGGGAAGATTTTGCCTTGGATTTGTACTGCCATCCTATGCACATAGTTTGGCACATTGGCACCACAAAACCTACCGTTATGCAGAAGACTAGCACTCCAAACATGTATCTCCTTAAAAATAAATTTATCCCATAAAAGGTACTAGACACCCCTGCCCAATGGTAGCATGGATCAAATCGTTAACAATTACCAACAAATTTGTTCTGAAAAAAAGAATAAAGAATGCACAAGGCCCAGCAATGCTCAAAGCCAAAATACAGAGCAAAATAGGCTTGAAAACTAAATATTCCTATGTGTAATAGTTCTATGGCCATTGCAGTGGTTATAAAATCGTTATTACTAGTAAGCATTGGAGTAAAGCAATTTGCGATGACGCTGATTAAAGGCAAACATTGACGCAGCCACAAATGCGATACATAAAATGTTAACATGACAGAATATAGCTCTATTATATGTAAAGCCTCTAGCACCCCCTGTTTAGTACTAGTTAGAGGTTGAGCCTCCCCCCTTTTGTTTTTTTAAAAGCAAAATCAAACTTTTTTTATTTTAAGGCATTCCATATACAAATGAGTTTTTCCTTGATTGATTCAATCCCACCAACACCCCAAATAATGATTTATAGAGTAGGCTCTGTAAACAAAACAGACCTTTACCGTGAGTCATCACGTTGCTGGCTGATGGTTTTAGTACGAGACCAAAAACCACAATTTTCTTCCATTTACTCAAAATCCAGTAAAGCCTTTTCCACACAAAAATGATCTACTGAAAAGTCTTACCACACACATGATGTAGGAGAGGATGGCACCAGAGGAACCAATCAGAGCGCCAACTATTGTTAGCAAGTTGTTATTCAGCAAGAATCCTTCCGCGCACAGAGCCCACCCAGAGTAGCTGTTCAAGACGGTGATAACGACGGGCATGTCGGCACCTCCGATGGCTGCAGTCAGGGTGACACCCTGTGGGACAAACAGAAGGCAGGTTAAATACGAAACATAACTGTGGCTCTTTGGCTCCTGAACCAATCAAAGGTCTCAGCAGTAACGTATGATTACATCAAAAAATTCATTGTTATGGGATATGGATTAAGTTAATATAAATACCCATATAACTATAATGAGCAGTAAGAATTATCGAGGAAGAGACCTCAAATTCATGAACGTCCCCAGTGCCAATTACTTAAAGGAACAGTTCAATGTAAGAATAAAAACTAGGTAAATAGATAGGCTGTGCAAAATAAACAATGTTTCTAATATAGTTCGTTAACCAAAAATGTATAAAGGCTGGAGTGACTGGATGTGTAACATAATAGCCAGAACACTACTTCCTGCTTTTCAGCTCTCTAACTCTGAGTTAGTCATTGACTTGAAGGGGGGCCACATGGGACATAACTGTTCAGTGAGTTTGCAATTGATCCTCAGCATTCAGCTCAGATTCAAAAGCAACAGATTTAACCCATGTGCCCCCCCCCCTCAAGTCACTGATTGGTTACTGCCTGGAAACCAAGGGGCAAATTCCCTAACCGGCGAAAATTCGCCAGCGACGGCTTCGCAACCATCGAAACACTTCACCTGACGTAAATTAGCTAGAACAATGCTTATTCACTAAAGTGCGAAGTTGCGTCCAGAATTTTCACTAGCGTTACTTTGGCAATCAAAGCGAAAATTCGCTAGCAATGCCTAATTTGCATACGAAGGGAAATTATAGTGTTACATTGACGTATATGTTGCAGCAAATACATTACACAAGGGAACCTTAATAAATAAAATTGTTGTTGTTATAATGTCCTACACATGAGCCCAGTGTATAGATTATGTTCCATATGTTAGAAAATGGAGGGGGGGAACCTGGTTACCCAAAAGAAAAGAAAAAAAAATTTACGGACCTTTGCTATCACTCTGAAAAAAGAAAAGACGCCAGCGTTTTTTGGGACTTCGCCTGGTCTGAGCTGGTGAAGGCAAGTCTGGCAAATGAGGTAACGTTCAATAAAATCCAGGCGAAAATTTGCCTGGCGTTAGCGTGTGAAGCAATGATAGCATCGATCTCCTTCGCTAGCGAAGTGATACCTGCACCCGTTAGGAAATTGGCGAAGTCCCGAAATTACATCACACTGGCGAATTTTCGCCAGCGATAGTCACTGCACCCTTAGGGAATCTTCTCTCAAGAGAATTGAAAAGCAGGAAGTAGTGTTCTGGCTATTATGTTACACACCCAGTCACTCCAGTCTTTATACATTACATTTTTGGCTGACTAACTATATTAGATACATTTTTTATTTTGCACAGTCTAAGTTTTTATTTTTACACTGAACAATTCCTTTAACAGCACCATTGCTATAAGCCCATGTCTAAACCCTCCAGCAAGTATATACTCCTGTCCTTGGAAACAGAAATGAACTCTTAAACTTTATGTGAGCCAGAGAAGAGCAACCAAGGAACTAGAAGAAATAAAATGTACAGAAAGCCAGATTTTTGCTTAAAATAAAAACAACAGAAGTCTGGATGTGTAGAAGAGAAAATAAAAGTGCAGGATGTATGAACATGAAGTTTTTCATCGCAAATCCTTTGTTTATTAAAGTAAATGTGCATTTTTTTTATTGTCTTCTGCCAAACACTTCTCAGCAATTATCACCAGATAACCAGCCTGTTGGGCACTGAAAAATGCAGGGGTTAGCCAAGTGCCTCTAAATCAGACACAGATGGAATCACAAAGCCTACTGACAATGTATTAACCATTACATGCTTATATATTTGCATAAACCAATTGTGTTTTCTCTAGCAGAGTAAATTACACAAATGACCATAACCGGGTCTAAACGTTTGATTTTTAAATAAGAACTAATCCCCCCCTACCATAAGCCCCCCTAAGCTTCCAGGCATTGCTCCCTAACCTCTCCCTCCCCATGATGTGCTTTAATGTTAAAAAAAAAAAAACCTTTTAAAGGAGAACTAAATCCTAAAAATGAATATGGCTATAAATGCCATATTTTATATTCTGAACGTATTGCACCAGCCTAAAGTTTCAGCTTGTCAATAGCAGCAATGATCCAGGACTTCAAACTTGTCACAGGGGGTCACCATCTTGGAAAGTGTCTGTGACACTCACATGCTCAGTGGGCTCTGAGCAGCTGTTGAGAAGCTAAGCTTAGGGCTCGTCACTAATTATCCAGCAGAAAATGAGCTTCCCCTGTAATATAAGCTGATGCTACAGGTTTGCTGATTATTAAATTCTGATGCGAATTGCACGGGTTTCTGTGCTGCCATGTAGTAATTATCTGTATTAATTACTAATCAGCCTTATATTGTGACATTTCTATTCTATGTGTACTGTATATTGTGAGTGGGTCCCTAAGCTCAGTAAGTGACAGCAGCACAGAGCATGTGCAGTGATTCAGCAGAAAAGAAGATGGGGAGCTACTGGGGCATCTTTGGAGACACAGATCTTTACTGCTAAAGGGTTGTGGTTGCATTGGGCTGCACAAAACCTAATGTACAACATTTCTAGCTACTTCTTTAGTTAAGCTTTAGTTCTCCTTTCAAAATTCTGCATGCGCAGTTGGGCAAAGTTAGGAATCAACTTCAACTGCACATGCGCAAATTGGCGTAGAGACCCGAAGACTACACGAATATCCGCAAGATGGTGACTGTGAGCTCTGCTGAGCTTCTCTGTATTAAGGGTCAGAATTTGCACCAATATTTTCTTATTTTACATAAACGTTGTAGTTCAAGGCAGACGCAATTTGCACATTACAATTTTGATTTTGCACAAATGAGCAAAGGGTTGAACTTACCATAACAGCAGAAAGGGCCGACACAGATCCAAGGCATGTGATTCCTGTGGTGTAGCTTGGGTCCAGCATGTAGGGGATGATGCCTCCAACACTGGCGGCTAACAAGCCTGCATTTAGCATGTGTCTTCCAGGCAGCAGCAGAGGAGCCGAGTTAAGGACACCTGTCCAGATACAAGCAAAAGAACCAGTTGGATTCTATCAATAGAGCATCAGCAAAAACAATTCTATACCTAGCAACAAATGACATATTAAACTGCTTTCGAGACCCCGACATAGCCAGGAACAGGAAATGTTTTTTTTCCCACTGTTATGGTAAATGCCTTTGTGTTTAGCTCACTGCCGGTTCTAAAACAGTGTTTTAAAAAGAAACCAAGAGATTTTAAAGCGCCGTTGTTACATTTACCTATACTTGCACTATGAATATTTTTCAAGCAATTATTCAAGCAATTATTAAATTTTTCAAGCAATTATTCACTTTGACTTTGTCCACCCCCTCCAGTTCCTATAGTTTTCATATAATTGTTGTGTGCAGGGTCAGATTTAAACACACGCTGCATGTTTTAGCCAGTACTGTATTAAAGCTGCCATGTGAACCATTGCCCACTTTTAAGCTTTCCCACTTGATTGTACTTGGATTTTTAGTTTTACATAAATCCCTTTGAAGGGGAAGCCAACCCAAAAAATGATTTTCTGCCTAATAAAAGAAAACATAATTCTAAACAACTTTGCAATATACATTCTTTGTAGATTTTGTATAGTTTTTAAACTATATGTATTGTTACTGAAATCAGTTGTTTTTCTGTCCCTTTCAGATGGTTAATGCAAGACAAGGCAGTACTGGCAAGTACCAATATTATATTGGGGAATCTTGCCTGAAAATAACAACCCCCTGCAGAGGGTTGTAAACGACACTTTCATGGGCACTCCTACCTCATGCATAGGGTTAATAAGGGGGATGTCCCAGCAGGCAATAAAAAGGTGATAGACCAAGTACCCAATGACATGTAAAGAGGCTCCATATCCGTGGATTGTATGCCCAGTGTTTCCCAACTCTTGTGATGCCAGAGCAATACTGTCCTGGCATGACAGTGTTTTTCTAAATAACTTTAAAAGCACTGAAAAGTTTTAATAAATGCATATCGGAAAGTTGCTTATAATTATGTTTTCTTTTATTATGCAAATTTCTATTTTGGGGTTGACTTGCCCTTTAATATTAGCTAGGGTCACATTGGCACCCTATCACCTTGTATGCACCAAAGGTAAGATGGAGGCTATATCTCCATGAAGGTTATGGGCTGTAGGTGAGCAGGATGGCTTGTGACCTGGCAAAAGTCAACGCTGAATCACAGGTAGATTTAAACAACATGTTGCTGTATCTGGTAACAATAACATTGCATACATACACTGAGACTGCCAAAAAGAAAGTGGAACTAAACACAAGGGACAGATTTATTAAGGTTCGAATGATAAATTAGAATTTTCAAATTTTGGGGGGGGGGTCAAAACTGACAAATATGAATTTTAAACCACCAACTCGAATTTGAATGTGAGATTTATCACCACTTGACCCTGGAAACAGTTCTAATTTGAATATTCGACACCTAAAACTTGCCGAATTCATATAGAAGCTCCATTGAACTATTTGGAGAAGTTAAACGCCTTTCTGACATTTGAGGGTTTTTTATTTTCAGAGGAAAACTTGATTCAGATTTTCGGGTCTTTCATATTTGATCGAATATTAGACATTCAAGTTTTTTTCATTAATAACCTCCCATTCGAGGTGTGAGTACATTTGAATTTATTCCCTAGAACAGTGGTCCCCAACCAGTGGCTTGTGAGCAACATGTTGCTGCCCAACCTCTTGGATGTTGCTCTCAGTGGTCTCAAATCAGGTGCTTATTTTTGAATTCCAGGCTTGGAGGCAAGTTTTGGGTGCATAAAAACCAGGTGCACTGCCAAACAGACCCACCTGTAAGTTGCCATTCAGCATAGGGGCTACTAATTGCCAATCACAGCCCTTTTTTGGCACCACCCAAAAACATTTTTCATGCTTGTGTTGCTCCCCAAATCTTTTTACATCTGAATGTTGCTCACAGGTGAAAAAGTTTGGGGACCTAAGCCCTAGAAGATGCAAGTAGACCATATAGAGGTCATAATCAACCTAAAACAGTATTGATATGCCTAAATGCCAGTACTTAAACTGAAGCCAAGGAGCATTACAGGCTATTTATAGGCTAATTGTTGTGCTAGCAAATGTAGCCATGCCAAAAGACAATAATCATAAATTACAAAGAGTGTCTCAACAAAAAACAAAAAGCATTTCCAAAATAGAAATCACCCAATAAATATGTCTGGGTAATGAAAAGGGATCATATGTTCTCCATTAAGGACTATTTGGAAATCCGTACACAAGTGAAAGCTTAGCATCCAGAAGACCAGGTTATCCAGAAGTAGTATGGCAAGGCTAGAAAAGAAAAGGGTGGAGTATAATTGGCCCGGGTACAGCTGAACTGAACCATCAAATTTCAGCAACTTTTGCGAGTCCCAGAGAGTTGGAGAGATGTTGGGTTGAGTGTAAAACAAATATTTTTTCCTAGTCTGCTGTAGATGAAAGCATTCTAGGAATGGATCACATGCACAGTTCTGCTTAAATAGGAGATCAAATATTTGGAAGGTTCCTTCAATATTACAAAATATTGCTATTTAAAATGATCTATGTAAATAAGCATAAGAACCAAATTTTAGGGATGGGGCACTTTTTTATTGTGTATGTGTGGAAAGGGTTGCTCCTAGCCATATAATTGTAGGTCACCTAATTTTTGCTTGAAGAGCTATGGCTCATAAATTATATTTGTTTAGTACAAAATAACCTTGTGCCAAATGAGCATTTTCTCTGCGACTTACCCTGCAGTTTTCCGTAAGCAACAAGGGAGCCACTGAAAGTGACGCCACCAATGTAGGTACCCAGATAAGCCACAATCTTGGTGAGGTTTGCTGCGGGATCAGTTGCAAAGTGTGGATATTCGATCATGTATTCAGCTACACAGGTGAGAACGGCAGCCAGACCCACAAGACTATGGAAAGCAGCCACAAGCTGGGGTAGGTCTGAAATCTGGATACGTTTGGCAATGGTCAGACCTGAATGGTAAAGAAAATGAAGAACAAATAAAAGCCGCCGAGCCACAGCCCTTTTCCACTGAGGATTTCTGTTTTACCTTTTCCTTTCCTTTTGACCAAGGAAAGTTGTCTTAGGCAATATTACCCATTGGCATAGAGAATTTAGTGTGGTCCACTAAGCTGGCTATTGCAGGGCTGACTTTAGCTGGCAATTTGGCCCACTTGACCCCGAGAAAGGGTTGCTAGTATTGTTCAGCCTCATACAAACTGCCAGGCAGTGTAATGCATTCTTGACTAGCTGCTGTTTGAAGATGAAAGGATTGTTGAGGGATCATGCCAACAATAGGCATGAAATTCCAAACGCTCGTCCCTGCAACAAGTCAGCAACATGCCTCAGAGCAAGGCGGGGTTGCAATTGCGTGGAAAAGCTTGTTCCTTCTAAAATAACTCTCCTTCACATCAAAGCATCAATCTAGACAAGACATTGATCCCAATAAACTAAGACAAATTTTATTACGTAAGACATAATTGTAGCAGAACTATCAGAAGATGGGCAGCATTAAAACAGCCAACTCATGCTTTGTTCTTACCTATAGTGCCACCAAGTGCCATCGCTCCAGACATCTGTGCTAGTAATTCTGGACTTGGTTTAAGAGCACCTAAGGTGGCTGCGATTCCTCCAGCCACTCCCATCATACCTAGGGCATTACCTAGACGGGCAGTGCCTTGGGTAGATAGGCCAGCAAGGGCTCCGACACAGCACAGGCCTGAACCAAGGTAAACCATCTGCGGAAAAAATGAAGAAAAAAAACCACTAGTTCACTGGTATCAAATAAACATATGAAACATTGTTTTATTTGTAAAAAAGAAAAAGCATGTAAAAAGAAGGTACTTAATGTAATGGCACATAGGCAGAATTATTGGAGAGGTGCTCCTTTGGGTAAGTTAGGATCACTCTGTAATGCCCAAACATCTCTGTGTCGGGTTTCAAATTCAGATGAACTGTAACTGTCAAAGGACACAGGCAGTTTGATTGCTGTGGTCCTCACTGAGAATGCTGTGCAATGTAAAATGCCAACGTGCCATTAGCCTTAGTGATAGGGATTCAGCTATGGTGTGTCAAGCTATTCAGATATATTATTCCAGGTTAACATTGAGCCCACTTTGTATTTCTCATCTCTACTGAAGAGATATTTCAATTAACCTTTAGTATTAAGAAGACAATTTTAATCCATATGTGACCATACATGGGCCAATTGGATTCAACAGCATACTGGGCCTATGTATGAAGCCTTTTGATGATGTCTGGCAGGCGAGAAAGTTTCATGAAGGGTATCCATAGTATGAACTGGTCTTTGGCCCAGGGGCCAAAACATTGGGCAAGTCCAATTTGGCCCAGCACGTGTGGCAAGTTAAGTGGATCTTTGCTCAAATTGGCTAACCTTCCTGTCTATTGGATTTTACTACTGAGTTTTGTTCTTATATCTACCAGGGAGCTGTAATCTTGTGTTAGGGAGCTGCTATCTGGTTACCTTCCCATTGTTCTGTTTTTAGGCTGCTGGGGGGGGGTGATATCACTCCAACTTGCAGTTCGGCAGTAAAGAGTGACTGATGTTTATCAGAGCACAAGTCACATGACTTGGGGCAGCTGGAAAACTGACAATATATCTAGCCCCATGTCAGATTTCAAAATGAAATATAAAAAAAATCTTTGCTCTTTTGAGAAACAGATTTCAGTGCAGAATTCTGCTGGAGTAGCACTATAAACTGATGAGTTATGGAAAAAACATTTTTTCCCCATGACATTATCCCTTTAAGACTATATTTGGATAGCCAACATAAATCAAACCAACAGAAGATTATTAATTTGAGGTTTCATTTTGCCGGTCTTGACTTTAAGCTTCCATGGATGCTATGCTTGACCAAAGCAACAAGCGATCACTCGAAAATAAAGAGAATATGTGAATTATTCACTGAGCTGCACAATCACTTGGGAAGAATACAAACAGAATAACAAGGCATGATGGGCTGTGCCTGCGAAAGCTTACAAAACAAGGGGTTGGATATAAAGGAGATATAAAACAATAAAAACACCCTGGCAGAATGTGCTCAGAACATCTGTCTTTATCAGCAACCAAACATTGGTGGTTTAAGTATAGGCCACTGAAACCCCTCTGGCCTTGCAGCTCATCCATGGCATAAGCACTTTTGAGGCCTTTGAATGAACAGAACTATCAGAGATGTAGCAACATTTGCACAAAAGTTGCAAGGATTTAAGCTTTGCTATCTCCTCGATAAATAACCCTAGTTCTTGTGCCTATGTCTATTTTATCTGGCAGGAAGATGAACCCACCAGGATAGGATTCTGCTGCCTCAGCACATAGAATATACAGCATGCCCAATAAAGAGAATTAAGACAAACAACAGGGAACAAGAACATATCTAATGTTATGTATAAGCAACGCAGAGCTATGCTTGGCCATTTAAAATAATAACACGGGGTCATGTAATTTGGAGTGAAGGCAGTCACGGGGAGATAAAAGTTAAACATAGAATTTCATTATATGATTTTATT
This sequence comes from Xenopus laevis, assembly GCF_017654675.1. Lineage (NCBI taxonomy): Eukaryota > Metazoa > Chordata > Amphibia > Anura > Pipidae > Xenopus > Xenopus laevis. The sequence goes on from NC_054372.1 coordinate 183,562,303, forward strand.
GCAAAAACTGCCGACGCATCCCTCGGAGGGTCTCAAACCAACTGCAAAGGAACTTTTGAGAAACCCGATATTGGCTACAATTGTGCAGAGCGATCATTGATTTAGATAGGAGACCATAACAAGCAAGCATACTGCTTATAACATGAGCGGCTCAGGCTATTAGATATCAGCATTTTAAAACAAACGCGCTAATGCTATTGGGGAAAAATCAGTGGAACATCTAACTATAAACATGCCTTTTACAAGGAGTGAACTCACTCATGGGCTATCAGCTGAAGCATATAAGTTGCTTTGGGGTCAACAAATAAAAGGAAATTTGAGAGTTTTCTAAATATGTATGGCAGCAAAGTCAAAGAATCATTGTTGGCTTCTCTCAGACAAATAGGTCCAGAGAGACAGTGAAATTCGTATTCTGTAATAAATCACTTTACCAATTATCTACTTTCAAAAGCCAAAGGGCTTGCAACGGGTCTGATGTAAATGAGTTGTCTCGGCCTGTTAAATACCAAATCCCTTAGCTTCCAAGGTTAGGATTACCCATGCCAAACAACCCCTTTGACAGTTTATAGTATTAAAGGAGAAGGAAAGCTACCATGCCATTTATTGCCAATGATTAGCCACAATAGTGTAAGCTATAACACTATATTTATTCTGCAGAATGCTTTAAAAGCTTTCTGTTTGTTTAGTATAGCGGCTGCCATATTAGCTTGGTGTGACATCACTTCCTGCCTGAATATCTCCCTGCTCACTTTTAGCTCTGGGCTCAAATTACAGCAGAGTGGGGAGGAGGCAGGGAGGAGAGGAGCAAACTGAGCATGCTCAAGCCTGTGCCCTGGAGGTTTAAGATGAGAGAAGGAAGTCTGATACAGAAGCCCATGTGTGCCCATTCTGATAAAGCTTACTTAGTTTTAGCCTCTCCTTAAACACACATTAGCGTAAAGGAAAGATTTGTTTCTACAGTGGCCACTTTTCTGTTTATTCTGTCTTAAAATGACCTTGTACATATATAAGCTATAGTTTTCTGTTAACCAGATCCCCTTTCTGTGAAATGTTTGAGATTATACATCATTCACACCAGCCCCTGCCTGAATGGAGTTTACAGTTTATATTATATTATAATGAGCCTATTAACCTGTCCATACGCTTTTGGAGTACCCGGTAGTGATGTGCCGGTAGGCCCGTTACCCGCGGGTTCGGGCTGACCCCGCACCTCCATTTGCGGGTGGCGGCAGGTCAGAGTTGAGCTCTTCTTCCTGCTCTCCTCACCCACAACCCGGAACTGCCGGCTTAATTTTTTAAAGATGCACGCCTGCTGCCCTGCCCCTTTTGTGATGTCATTGGCGCGGCAGGTCTGCGCAGGCCTTAAAATAGAAGTCTGAAGTCTGGCTCGGACTGGTTGGTGAAGGGCGGGTTTTACCCAACCCGCACATCACTAGTACCCAGAGGAAACCCAGGCAAACACAGGGGGAATATACAAACCCCTTGCTGAAAGGCCACTGATGAAATCAAAGCTGACCCCAGTGCAACACTAACAACTGTACTACCTTGCTTCCTGTGGGTGTGAACTACCATATTGGCATAAATGTATACTTTTCACCTCTGAGGGACACTACCACATCTCACAACAAGTGTGTTTTTAACAGTATAGGGTCCAAAGAGAAATTTACCTATAACGACTTAAATCATTAAAAAAAAAAAAAAAAACTTTAAAAAGTGTGCGTTTTTTTCCCCCACAAAGTAATTCTGCATTGCAGCATGCTTAATTGTGAATAGTAAAACCACAGTCAATGATAATGTTAATGTTTGAGTTCACCTGTTCAATGTCATATCCACTTTGAAGGGCAGCTGCATATCCCCCAATAAAGGCACCTCCTGGGAGCAGGTACAGATAGTTATACTCAGGAGGGTCAGTCGGACGTTTGAACATATCCAGCATTCTCTGAGTAACCAGGAAACCTCCTGCAAAGGTGGAAAAAAACACTATCAAAGAGCAAGAATATAAACTCACATCAGAGATAAAGGCCCTCAATTTCTAGGCAGAGTTAAAGGGGTTGTTCACTTTTGCGTTAACTTTTAGTATGATGTAGAGAGTGATTTTCTGAGACAATTTGCAATTAGTTTTAATATTTTAAATCTTTTATTATTTGTGGTTTTTGCTTTCTTTAGCTTTTTATTCAGCAGCTCTCCAGTTTGCAATTTCAGAAATCAGGTTGCTAGGGACCAAAAACAGCCATGCATTGATTTAAATAAGACCCTGGCATATGAATAGGAGAGGACCTGAATAGATATAAGAGTTGTCAAAAGTAGTAATAACAATACAGTTGTAGCCTTACTGGGCATTTGTTTTTAGATGGGGTCAGTGACCCCCATTTGAAAGTTGTAAGAGTCAGAAGAAGACGACGACAGCGGCAAATATTTCAAAAACAATAAAAAAAAAGAATTATGACCAATTGAAAAGTTGTTTAGACTTAGCCATTCTATACTATACTAAAGGTTAACTTAAAGCTGAACCCCCTTTAAATATTTTTTTACTTAAGTGTTGCACAGAGGCATTTGACATGTCTGTCTAAATTTTAATATTTTTTTTTAAAGTTGAGATATTGAGCTCTGTATAAACACCCCCTACCTTCACCCTTTGTTGAGCCTGTTTTGGCTCACAGATGAACAGAATTCCATTATTCAGGGGATTATCAAGGGAATAGCTTCATTTTCCTTGTTTAGCTCAAGAAATTTGAAAAAAAAAAAATGCAGGCTTTGCATGATTAAAACAAAAGGAAAAATTATGTTCAGCACAAGCCCTACTCATTGCATGTTGAAAAAGGAGCCATTTTCACTAGAAGGGCTACTCACAAGTTTCTACAAAGAAAATACAATGGGGATCATTTATAAACACTGGGCAAATTTGCACTGGGCAGTAACTCATAGCAACCAATCAAATGTAGGCTTATATTGTTCCACATGCAGCTGGCTGGAAAAAAAAAAGCTATTTAGTGATTGGTTGCTATGCGTTACTGCCCATGGGCAAATTGCCCAGTGTTTCTAAATGAGCCCCAATATCTTTAATGCCTTCCCTAAACTCAAACAGAAGCATTATCCCTCAGTGCTAGGAGGCTGGCCTGCATTAATGTCTTTACAGCATATGTTTCTGCATCTGCAGCATTTTAATCAGTTAACACATACTTTAGCCAATACGTAATTTTGCTGGTGGCGACATTAAGATGTTCGGTCAGGTTACTATTGGAGAAAAGTTTACCTTGGGTTGAAATCAATCTATGTTACACTTTTGTAAACAAGGCCAGACATAAATAGTACATGTACTTGTTTATTTTTAGAGAGAAAAATAAATAATTTTTAAAAACTTGGATTGTTTGGATAAAATAGTCTATGGGAGACGACCTTTCCTTAATTCGGGTTTCCGGATTACAGATCCCATACCTGTACGGGTTTATTATTATAGCGAAAATAATTTGTAAAAATTTAGATTATTTGGATAAAATGGAGTCTACGGGAGACAGTCTTTCCTTGATCGGATTTGGGGATTACGGATCCCTTACCTGTACAGTTTTATTATTATAGAGAAAACCCAAATGATTTGTAAAATTGTGGATTATTTGCATAAAATGGAGTCTATGGGAGATGACCTTTCCTTAATTTCCGGATTACGGGTCTCATACCTGTACGGTTTTATTATTATGGAGAAAACTAAAATAATTTGCAAAAATGTGGATTATTTGGATAAACTGGAGTCTATGCGAGATGAACTTTTTGTAATGCAGAGCTTTCCGGATATCGGTTCCTATTCCTGTACCTACAATACACAATTTCTTCTGTAGTGTCAGAAAACCAAGACAGGAGATTTAATGCACATCCCCAGGGCTGTGAGAGGGCTGCTGATACACAGCATTGTAGTTTTTCCTATACCTGGAGGGCATTTCTCTGCTTTATATAATATAAGCAAGACAAACCAGTTTGTATCTTTTTCCGAATTATCACTTTGATCACCTAATCGTTTTATATGTCCTTGGCTTACACCTAAATCCATTTCATCTACAGCCGAGCACTGCTAAAAGCAGCTTCTCGCAACACTTCTGCTTTAGATTTGCACAATAGATCAGCTTGGCTCTGTTTGTGACAACCATTTAAAGAATTACTTACACAAAGACAGTGAGTAAGGGGTAAGCAATATCTTGGCAAGGACATAATTAACCTCACATCGTTTTCATGTTGGATTGATTAGTTAGGAATTTTTATAAGGATGCCAGCAACATTTCTTTTTTTCTTTCTTTATGATTTGAGCACACCCGTACTAATTCCTAATCTGAACAACTCTGTACCCTTTGAACAATTCCTATATATATATATATATATATATATATATATATATATATATATATATATATATATATATATATATATATATATATATATATATATATATATATATATATATATATATATATATATATATATAGAATTGCAGCAGACGACGGCACTCCTAGGAATTTGACCAAAACAGCTGTATTATGAATCAAAAGTGAGGTTTAATACATCCTACGTTTCGGTTCCTAACCGGAACCTTCGTCAGGGAAGCAAACAGTGCAGTACACGTGAAAAACATTTAAATACTTAAATTTAAGTAAATTAAGTAATTTAAATTTACTTTAAATGTTTTTCACGTGTACTGCACTGTTTGCTTCCCTGACGAAGGTTCCGGTTAGGAACCGAAACGTAGGATGTATTAAACCTCACTTTTGATTCATAATACAGCTGTTTTGGTCAAATTCCTAGGAGTGCCGTCGTCTGCTGCAATTCTACTATTTAAACTTTGACTGGCACCCAGGGTGAATATGGATACATGGTTGTGCGTTCCTTATGCCTTTCTCTATATCTATATATCTATGACGGCTAGAGTTGTAGCCGAAACGTCGGATCAATAAATCACAGCCTTTGCGGCTTTTTTTTTTTAAGTCCTGTGAGTGCGGTTTTTTGTTACTATATATATATATATATATATATATATATATATATATATATATATATATATATATATATATATATATATATATATATATATATATATATATATATATATATATATATATATATATATATATATAAAGTTAGTATAAACATAAAGCGTGTGTTCTCACGGTGGATCTAACCAGCATGAGAGTTATTTTACCAGGGAGTTTCAAAGCAACTCATCACGAAAAAAGGGAACTCATTTAGAGCCTTTCCTGCAGGACTACAGCAGGTTCTGATGCATTAATTCCATCTGAATCAAAGGGGTTGTTCACCTTTAAATGAACTTTTAGGAGGTTATTTAGCAAGGTCCGAATTTATCTCAGTATTTCTAAGTTAGAAATCCAAGCAACTCCGATTGCCCGAATGGACCTTATTTATGAAGAAAAAAAGCCCGAAAAAAATAGGGTCGGGTAAACTTCTGAGCTTTCCCCGAAAACTCAGAATTGTTTGTGGCTTTTGCACAAAAAAAGACGAAAAAAATCTTACGTTTTCTGTGGTTTTTGCGCAGAAACCACAAACTCATCGGATAACGGTACGGACATCAGCAGAGACGCTGGGACCTTCCCCATTGACTTATACAGGACCTCGAGAGCTTTTAGATGCTGGGGTTACGGATTCTGAGTTTTTAGACCATCGGACTTTAATAAATCTCGAAAAATTTATAGTTTTTTTTTTTCCACCAAAGACTACAAATTATTTGATAATCAGATATTCAGAGCTTGATAAATAACCCCCTTAAAATGGTGCAGAGAGTGATATTCTGAGACAGTTTGCAATTGGTTTTCATTTTATTATTATTTATGGTTTTTGAGTTATTTAGCTTTTTAATCAGCAGCTCTCCAGTTGGCAATTGCAGCAATCTGGTTGCTAGGGTCTAAATTCCCCTAGCAACCATGCATCGATTTGAATAAGAGACTGGAATATGAATAGGAGAGGATCTGAATAGAAAGAGAAGTACTAAAAAGTAGCAACATAAATACATTTGTAGCTTTAAAAAGCATTTGGTTTTAGATGGGGTCAGTGACCCCCCCATTTGAAAGCTGGAAAGTATCTGAAGAAAAGGGAAAATAATTAAAAAACCATAAAAAAGAAAAAAACGAAGGCCAATTGAAAAGTTGCTTAGAATTAGCCATTCTATAACAAACTAAAAATTAGCTTAAAGGTGAATCACCCCTTTAAGGTAAAGTGAAAGTGCCCCATTGCATCAATTATCTGTATTTGGTTCAAATAACTGCAAAACTTTTCTGCTTCCTTTTCTCTCAAAAAAAAAAATACATTTGTCACAAATCGTGTTCTATCAGTTGGCAGAAAACAACATTACTGTGTGAAAATGCTCTTGCCTGCTGGATTTTGGCACCATCTGGTCTACCAGGGCACAAGAGATTCTTATTAAATCAAGGGTTATTTAAATTAAGTTAAAGTGTCGCAAAAATGAAAATTTAATATAAGCTTCCTCATACATATATATACTAGCAGATGTATTAGAACTCACTTAAATAACCGATTCCAGTACAAACACAATCTAACAAAATAACTGCCTTTTGCACAAATTCTGCATGTAGAGAGACATGATGTTTGGTGAGTTTAATAGAGTGAGCTCTAATACATCTTCTATGTAAAAGGAGCCCCCTTTTAAGATATATTGGATCATTCATCTGACACCCAACTGCTGCATGAAGACAGAATGAAGAGAAACAGATGCTGAGAGAGGAATAGTGAAGATGAACTTGATTATTTCAGAAACAATACATAACTTTTAATTGATTGTACAGGTATGGGACCTGTCCAAAATGCTCGGGACCTGGGGTTTTCCGGATAACGGATCTTTCCGTAATTTGGGACTTCATGCCTTAAGTCTACTAGAAATTTAACCCAATAGGCTGGTGTTGCTTCCAATAAGGATAAATTATATCTTAGTTGGGATCAAGTACAAGGTACTGTTTTATTATTACAGAGAAAAAGGAAATCATTTTCAAAAATTTGGACTATTTGGAGAAAATGGAGTCTATGGGAGACAGCCATTCTGTAATTCGGAGCTTTCTGGATATCGGGTTTCCGGATAAGGGATCCTATACCTGTATTTAGAAAGTTTCTTATTTCAGTATGATAAAGCTTATATTAGGAAATTTTTATTTTCGCCATAGTTCCCCTTTAACATACTTCCAAAACAAATCTGCATAAATTAGGTTGCCTTTTGCAAACTGTAATATTACATAAACATAATATTCTTTCATATGGCAGCTTTTTAGGGTAGGACTACATGGATGTTTGTGGCGCAATCAGACACGCGCTGCGACAGAAATGAGATGATGTTGGATGAAGTCGCCAAAAGTTGTTGCGTCTGCATCCGACACTCGTGTCGGATCAACGCATCTGAAATTTCTCTCACCTTATTTCTGTCGCATGCGACAAAGCGTCCGATTGCGCCAAAAACATCCATGTAGCCCTACCCTTAGACATTGTGTTTTCTTTTTTATCTTATACCTACTCCTAAATGTATAAATGCAACTCTTTCATCGTACCTGCAATGTTAATGGAAGACACAAACGCTGCGAGGACGGCCAGCAGCTCATGTGTGTTGGTGGGCAGATAACTTCCCCCCATGAGGGCCAGTCCTCCCACGGCTGTCAGACCTGCAGGAAATAAGAATAAAGAGGTTAAATCTCACACTCAAGTCAAGTCTATAAAGCTTATAGAAAAAAAAAAATGGCAGATTTGATTTCTTAGATTTGTGCAATGTGATCATTAGAAAACAGTGCTGCTGGAACATTCAATATCTTTAATTGCCTCCGGAAAAAAACCTACTAATCTGTAGCTTTTATGACATTAAACTGATCCAAATTTACATTTTAACTTCTGAAAACAAGTCTCCGTAAACATAGAAACCACAAACATCACACAGTTAAACTTCATAGAAATGTACATGAGGCCTTTTTTTTTTTTTTCATATGAAATAGATTTAATGATCCTCTTTGCAGAAACTAATTAGCAGAACTTCTGAATCATCTGAGCCAAATAAAGGCTGTTAAGATCACAAATTGCTTCTTGAGACTCAGATTAATTGAAAAAAAACTGTAATTAAAGTAACTGCTATAGTAAAACAGTCTATTTTTAGGTTGCTAACTCATTTAATAATTCCATTTTTTATTTTTAAGGGCTCTTACTGACGAGCGGTTGAAGCTGCGCTCCCCTGCGTTCGGTTTTTCTGCGTTCAGCCGCAAGGGAAACGCTAATTCATCACTTTGCTCCAGTGGATTTTCCTGTGTAAAAGGGCATAAAATCTGCAATTTCAGCCCCTGACCGCTAGCTGAATCCTCTGCTCTGTTTGAGTCCGGTAGCCTTGTGTTGGCTCTAGCATGAATACACATTTTGGCGGCAATACGATTGATTTCGCAGCGAAATCCGCCATGTCAGCCCTTAGGGCTCTTACACACTGGTGGTTTTTGCTGCACTACCCTGTAGGGGAGTCGCAGAAGAGCGCAGGTGTAGACGCACTGAATTATTGTGAAGGCGGCTGTACTCACACAGACGCATGTAAGCGCCAAACACAGGTGGGATGCAGAATGTTGCATATCACCTGTGTTTGGTGCATACATGCGTCTAAAGATTGATGATTATTCAATTCCTACAGTAGAAACTTTGTTATTATAATACATTTGCATGAATGTTTCCAAAGCAATTAATTGGTTGCAAAGCTGATTTATTCACCCCCCCCCCCCAAGAAACACTGCTATACTTGTAACCATGTTATGAGCTATGGGGGACTCTGAACAAAGGTTGTGCCACCAATTGAAGAGGTCTGGTAACTACTGATTAAGGGCTCTTACTCACGAGCGTTTTTACCTGCGCTCCCCTGCGTTCCGTTTTTCGGCGTTCAGCCGCAGGGGAGCGCAGGAATAGACGCATTTCATTTTTTTCAAATGGGGCTGTACTCACACAGTCGCATGTAGGCGCCGAACGCAGGTTGAGACGCAACATGCTGCATTTTTCCTGCGTTCGGCGCCTACATGCGCCTGTGTGAGTACAGCCCCATTTGAAAAAATGAAATACGTCTATTCCTGCGCTCCCCTACGGCTGAACGCCGAAAAACGGAACGCAGGGGAGCGCAGGTAAAAACGCTCGTGAGAAAGAGCCCTTAAGGCAATGGTATCTGCAGTGTTTTATTACTGCTTTGTATTATTCTTTATTAATACAGATCTAAAAAATTCCAAAGCACTTTAGACAGATCATGTATTGTCCAACACTGGTCCTTGCCTCAGTGTTACAATCTAACACCCCTATTGTATTTGCACACTACAGACAATTTTATCAAGAGCCAATTAAACACCCTTGCGTGTGGGAGGAAACTGGATTACACAGAAACCCACACAACAACAGGGAGAACATGCCAATTCCTTTCAGGTTGGAATGGAACCTAGGAGCCCAAGTTCCGCAAGATAGAAGTGGCCCTGGACCACATTTGGCTAAAGAACTCCTGACTGTTACCTTTATTTGCACATATTTTGGCAAGCTGCTCTGCCATCTGAAAAGATGTAACGCAACAAGCTGCCTGATTGTGGTTCTAAAGGCCCATGTCCATAACTGGTGTATAAGTAATCTCTGTTGTATATGCAATGTTACACTGCACAGTGATCAAAGCGAGACAGACGTCATTGACCTGTACTTAGTAATAAAGCATCCAAAAATCATGCTTGGCATGAAGAGCTTTGCCATTTGGGACTGGAAATGGGCTATCATGTATTGGGAGAATATGAAAAAAATTGGGGAAATATGAAGAAGTCCATAAAACAGAAACCAGCAGGGACATGTGCAGCCATTGCAGCACAACCCAAAAAATGAGAACATTTACCCACACCACAGCTACATATGATGTCAGTGAGTAAGGAGCGAGGCCTAGGGTAGTTCAAACAAACAAAGCCAAATTCCCAAGTGTTGCACAATTCAGTTCTGAACATTACATAACCCAAAATGGGAGACATTCTCACACTCACATTCTCACACTCTTACGATCATTAGAAACTAGGGATGCACCAAATCCAGGTTTTGGTTTGGGATTTGGCCTTTTTCAGCAGGATTCGGAATCCTTCTGCCCGGCCGAAGCGAATCCGAATCCTAATTTGTATATGCAAATTAGGGGCGGGGAGGGAAATCGTGTGACTTTTTGCCACAAAACAAGGAAGTAAAAAATGTGTCCCCCTTCCCACCCCTAATTTTCATATGCAAATTAGAATTAGGTTCGGTATTCAGCAAAATCTCTCTCAAAGGATTCAGGGGTTCGGCCGAATCCAAAATAGTGGATTCGGTGCATCCGTATTAGGAAAACACAACAACAAAAAACACTGCTATTGTATTTAAATGTCTGTAACACGATTTTGGGCTAACGGGGTAAACAACCAGCTAGTATGCAAGAGCATGGGTTACATTTGACTCTTAACACCTAAGGCTGGGCCTTCGTAAAGTGGAAGAAATGGAAACTCACTAGCCCCTTTCACTGGGTCCCTGCTCCCTGACTTAAACACTAGAGGTTCAGGTCCCTCTAGGGCAGAATGGCTTTACTGGGCCTTGGTGTACCCAGGCTCCCTGGAAACATCTAGCTGAATCAGCAACCAGAAGCCAAAGAGGAAGATCCACCCCTTCTTACTCACTATACCAAAGTGTGACAGGAAGTGGTCACAACACCTTTTGGCCAATAACTCGGATATGTAAATTACAACTAGCTACATGGGCATCTGCCCAGCAACTATGGAGATCAGGATGTGTAGGGATTTAATGCCATAGGTACACATTAACCCTATGGGTCCCTACATGTCAAATTGCTGATAGAGTGACCATTACAGATGGGGATGTACCTCATTGTGGAATGCAGATACACGCTAGCACCCCCTGGCTCTCCGACAAATGAATCCCCGGTGTACAGTAAATGAGGGATCGGCTACCTCCCAATACTAAGGGAAAGAAATTCACTGGCCAAAAAGATAGGTGCAAGCAGGGACAAGCCAATGCAAGGTTTACTGCGGAAGTGCAACGTTTTTGGGCTAAGACCCCTTTGTCAAGCATAATCAATGAGTGCAACGCCCTGGAACACCACACAAGTAATTAGCATAATTAACAATTAGTAGCAATGGTAAAAAATAATAAAAAAAAAAAAGCAAAAAAAAAAAAAAACCTTTCTAGAAATCTAAACTTTGGCAGGCAAGGGACCTAGGAAAGTAAGTGGGGATTCATAAATATGCACACAACCCAGTGGAAACCAAGTAAATATGGCATATGTATCAAAAAGTTGTCCGATATATGTCCTTTATGCACTACGCTACAATGTCCCTGTTTGAACATACAAAAAGATCATTCAAGCTACATCTCTGGATCTGTTGTTAAAAGACACACGGCACCAATTAGAAGATGCTAGAGGTAAACAGATAAAATCGTATTAAATAAAAAGAACCCATTATTAAGAGGACAAAGAGGAAAAGGCTTATTACCTGAGATGGCATTAGTCACAGACATAAGAGGTGAATGTAGAGCAGGAGTGACTCCCCATACTGTGTGGTAACCAACAATTCCAGCCAATCCAAAGGTTGTCACCATCTGAGTGAAGGCAGAATGGGGTGATGCGATGCCCAGACTGAGGAGGGTGCCCAGGCCTAGCAAACAAATATATATAGACAATAAATATTTTAAGACAGCAGAAGAGCAATATACACTTTTATTAGTCCTTCTAGTCCTGCCTAATGTAAATTTTACATTGTAAAAAATTATTGTATGTATTGTAGTCATTTGTTGCTTTTTATAAATAAATGATACAAAGAACAATATGAGCTCTAGATCTAAATGAAGTGAACATGTTTTTGAATCCAAAGCCCAAAACAAAAGATAACATTGGAGGAATAAAAGCAAATACTTATTCTAGCAGTAGATAGACAGGGATTAGTAATGAACGGGTCCGACCCAAAGTAAGTGGAACAGGTGGGTTCGGGTCGACTTCCACACTAAGTTTGCGGGCTGAACTTTGGCCTCTGTCCACCCCATGAACTTCTAGTGCGCCACTTCTGCGTAGATGCACTCTTTTTTTATATGCTTGCTCCAGCATGCCCCACCCTCTTCCGTGACATCATAGGGGGTCGGACGTGGGTATATAAGTAGGAACGAGCAGCGGGTGAGGGTTGGATGCCGGTTCTCCAGGGTCGGAAAAGGGTCGAGTTTCTATCGACCCACACATCACTAATAGGGTCATGTGACAAGAGGCTGGATCCAATGGATCCAGGTGTTGGCGTTGGACAAATGATGGGCTTGCCGGATATCTCATATGGTTCACGTGCCTGTACATATATTCTCCATATAGTCTATGTAGGTATTGCAGCGATCATCTGCCACCTAAATGTTTCACCTTGTCACACAGAACAGCATCATATTCCAAGGGTCGGGTAATACAATGAAAGTAGCAGGTTCTGCAGTATGTCTAGTAACCCAGAGAAACCAACCAGCTAGTTGTATTTAACAGTCACTTGTCTGTGATGAAAACTGTTATCTTATTACGGTTATGGGTTGCCAGCACAGGTGCAAACCGTGTTACTTTTATTCCACATCCTTTATAAAGGGTGATCCTTCATTAAAAAAGCAAGAGAAATGTGTGTAAAGAAAGAATCACTCTTACCTGCTGTATAGGCAGCAGCACCATTCATTGTCTTTCTAAAAGGTGAAACGGCCGCCACCTTTTCAGCTTCCAGTTCAGAGACAGATTTCTGCTTCACAGGGGTTCCCTGAGGGATCTTATTTGGAGGTGGTGCAGGGAAAATGACTTTACCATCCTAGAAAAAAAAAATTCATAATCTTAAATAACCTGCCAATAAAAGGGTATTATGTCTCTATTTTTAGCTTATATCTGCAGTGAATATGATGGTATTGGCCATGGGTACATGTATAATTAACATATGCTTTTATTACTTTCATTTCTAGTTCTGGCTACAACTTAGAAACTCCTACATCTCTTCTTATTAAGAGCAAGGTGTGGCCTAGCAACATTACACAATTCACTCATTTCCCCCCCCCCCCCAATAAAAGCTCTTCAATAGACTATTCTGCATAAAAATAGAAAGACATATGCACCTTTTTAAGGAGTCCCAAACTAAATTTCTGCTGATAATAAACCCTTGTTCGCATTTTCACTGCTAACTTGCTCATCTAAAGGGAATGCTCTGGAATCCACAGTAATAAGCCAAATAAGCAAATACTTTTCATAAAGAATGAATTTGTAATAACACAAGGAAGAGCTAAGCTACCCAAGTGCATTTGTTCTTACCAACCAATCAAAAATTAGCTAATCCGTGCCCAACCAGTTAGGTATTAGCTTCCACAGGTGCAGTTGACCATGGCAACCAATCGTTGCATTCATTTCTAACTGGTAGCCTACCAATCAAAACTGATATATATATATATATAGACAAATACAAGATTCCTCTGCACTCAACCCATTATCAATATATTTAAGACAGCGACATTTTGTGCATACTGCTACTGAAAAATGCCTTACCCTTTAAACAACACAGGGATTGTTTGTCCATATATTGCAATATATTTAAGCTGGCCAACTACGTCAAAGTCATCCCATATCTGGCCAGTCCTATGCTCAATTTTCATCTGATTCATTAAGAATTCTATGGTTTAATTATACATTTTATAAAAGGGACGAATACGTATATATATATATATATATATATATATATATATATATATATATATATATATATATATATATATATATATATATATATATATATATATATATATATATATATATATATATACACAAACAAGCCACACTCCAAGGACTTCATTTTGAAAAATAGCTCCTTAACTGGGGCCGTCTTCAGGATGTTCCTGAAAGGCGAAGTTAAGCAATAGAAGATATGGCATTTTTGGGGTAATGTGATAAAATGTCCTAAAAGGGGGGGTTCACCTTTAAGTTAGCTTTTAGTATGTTATGGAATGGCTAGTTGTAAGCAATCTTCATTATTTATTTTCTATAGATTTTGCATTATTTGCCTTCTTCTTCTGACTCTTTCCAGCTTTCAAATAGGTGTCTGTGACCCCATCTATAAAACAAATTCTCTGTAAAGCTACAAATGTATTTGTTATTGCTACTTTTTATTTCTCATCTTTCTGTCCGGGTCCTCTTCTTAATCAAATCAATGCATGGTTGCCTGGGTAATTTGGACCCTAGCAACCAGATCACTGAAACTGCAGTGCTGCTAAATAACTCAATCAACTTAAATAAAAAATGTAAACCAATGGCAAATTGTCTCGGAATATCACTCTCTACATCATACTTAAAGTTATCGCAACGGTGAACGACCCCTTTAAGTTTGAAAGCATCTAGTAACACATAGCAACCACTCACATGTTTGTTTTCAAAAAGCTGACCAAGAAACGCTACCTGTTTGGATGCTATGGTTTACCTGACAAAGTAGAACAGTTCATTTACTGCATTACTCAGAATCACAGCAGGCAAATTAACCAACTTCACACACCTACCTAAAAGTCGTGGCCAATACAATACAGATAGAAAGCCAACCAACAAAGTGAATGGGTATTACCTGTAACTAAGAGTCTAGCAGGAATTTAGACATTCAAGATGCCCAACTACTAAAAATCTAGGAACCATTAAGACCAATAGATAAAATTTAAATCTACCTTCATAACTACAGTTCCTCTGATGACGTGATCCATAGTACCATAGTCAAAATCATCCTTTATATCATAGTAGAAATGATCCTTATCTGGGCTGATGGCCTTCAGAAGTTTGGTGATATTGTTGGAGTAGAGTGTGCTCGCCTGAGTGGCCATTCTGCTGGGGATGTCAGTATACCCAACGTGAGTCACACCCTGAAAATAAAGGAAGATGCATTAAAGGCAGGCACACACAAGATTACTTTAGATTGAACAGAACAAAAAAATATATTATGGATATATATCTTGATAACGGTCCCAATGAGGAACAAAACTTTGGGACACAAATGGTATATGAATAAATATTTTTTTACTTATCTAGATTATGCTGATCCGACCTGCAAAATTGCTCAGAGATGTCATTAAAGGAGAACTAAACCATAAAAATCAAGATGGCTAAAAATGCTACATTTTATATACTGAACTTATTGCACCAGCCTAAAGTTTCAGCTTGTCAATAGCAGCAATGATCCAGGACTTCAAACTTGTCACAGGGGGTCACCATCTTGGAAAGTGTCTGTGACACTCACATGCTCAGTGGGCTCTGAGCAGCTGTTGAGAAGCTAAGCTTAGGGCTCGTCACTAATTATCCAGCAGAAAATGAGCTTCCCCTGTAATATAAGCTGATGCTACAGGGCTGATTATTAAATTCTGATGCTAATTGCACTGGTTTCTGTGCTGCCATGTAGTAATTGTGTGTATTAATTACTAATCGGCCTTATATTGTGACAATCTATTCTATGTGTACTGTATATTGTAAGTGGGTCCCTAAGCTCAGTAAGTGGCAGCAGCACAGAGCATGTGCAGTGAATCTGCAGAAAAGAAGATGGGGAGCTACTGGGGCATCTTTGGAGACACAGATCTTTACTGCTAAAGGGCTGTGGTTGCCTTGGGTTGGTACAGAAACCCAAAACATAATGTACAACATTTCTATCTACTTCTTTAGTTAAGCTTTGTTTCTCCTTTAACACAATCAAAAGACAAAAATGTAGTGACTAGTGTATTCTCCTGATAATGTAAAAAAAATAAAAGTGTTGTGTATCTCATTAAACAATATCCACCTCCCCCTATAGAACGGAATATGTTAGTAGCTACCTTTTAGTTTTGTGACCTGCATAAAAGCCTTCACCCTGTGGCCTCATGCCTTTCCTTCCTGACTTATAATACCCTTTTATTTTGCAATAGGGGTACATTTGTTCCTACGCAGGGTCCTGCCCAGTTTTTGAGATAATCAACAAAACCGAACAAATACCTTGTGTACATAAAGTTCTCCTGGTTTAGTGGTTTCAATGTTTCCTCCAGCCTCGGCAGCCAAGTCAACCACAACGGAACCTTCCTTCATCAATTCAATCATGTCCTTACGGAACAGAATTGGGGATCTTTTGCCTGTATGTGGAAAAGCAGTTACCCAGGGTAAATAAATAAAGAGCCTTTTTTACAATAAGACTATTTTCCCAGCTATAATTAAGAACATATTAGAAGGGAGATTGATCGATGAACATTTACCATTTATTGTCAGGAAAGAGAAGGAAAACAAATTTTCCTTTCCTTCCTCTGCTTTAACAATGCTTTATGTGTACTTGGGTCTTGGCACCTTTAATCTCCAAGCGGATTTGTTATATTAACTACTTACATATTGTAGTGCTGCCAGCAAATGATCACTAGTCCTATAAATTATGTTTTTGCTCTTTTATATAAATATATATATTGCTGTGTTTACCCCTCAGCCTTTTGAAACAGCTTCCTTTGAAGTACACATAATTAGCAAGGGTTAATTAGTTTCGAACTGCTACCACAGTCTAAGATGGGCACGCTACAGAGCATATTGGATATAAAGCTATTCAGCATTTTATATTTTGAGATATATAATATAATAAACATTGCATATTGCTGTGTGAACAATGCAGAAAAGCATCTTTGGTCAGTTACCATGAATGTAGATTACAAGCCCTACCAGGAATGAGAGCAGTTGTGACAATGATGTCCACGTCTTGACACTGTTTAGCAAAGAGCTTCATTTCGGCTTCAATGAATTCCTTGGACATTTCCTTTGCGTAACCACCTTGGCCTTCTCCAGATTCCTTCAGATCCACTTCCAGCGGCTCCGCCCCAAGGGATTTGAATTGTTCTAAAGCTGCAGCCCTGTGGCAAGACCATAACACAAGCTTTAATAAGACTTGACTCACACACACCACATTAGAGAATGGGGGGGCAGGCACCCAAATTGAACAGGAATAGAATGTACAGCCGTTGGCTTTAGAACTCTGCTTGCTCAGGGAGGGGTTATTTGCCTGCCGGATGGTACAGTAAAGCCTTACAACAAAAATCTGTTTTGTTTTTTTTTTCCCCAGAAATTCTTGTAATACATTCTCCACAGCAAAGAAATGTTGGGGGAAAACCACATGGCGAGGAATGACCACATAACAGACTCTTCCCTCATCAAAGCCTGTGTCATTTACTCAAGCCGAGCCCAAACACTTCTATTGGAGCAAATGTCACGTCTGCAGCAGAAACCGCTGTTAGCATCTATTCAAGGAAATTTCAGCACGGTTTTATTTTTATTACTTTCAGCTCAAAAGATTTTATCTCAGCGCTGCCTCTGTCTGCCAGAAAACTCCTTTTATTGCCCATTTCCAAGTGCCATCTTAGGAGGCACTTTTGCAACATTCCATTATTCAAACTTTACATTTTTTTTTTGGTAGCGCCCCATCACTAACTCACCTGTTATAACAAATACCCCTCCCATCATCTTCTGCCATGGTGAAGTGATTCTGTCATTTGCAATCCCTCTGCTTCCAGAGAGTCGCTGCTACACTCATTATGTAAATCAGAAGCACTTCCAAGTCCCAGAATCCATTATTTCAACAAGGGAAGGGTTGTTTGCCAGCCTAGACTGGTGGGTGGGGAAACGGTCTTTGATAGTCCGAGGCAGACTATCATGGTTTCCTAAAACAACCGCAAAAAGTTGTGAGTTTTCCTTGCGCTTCGTGCCTGTTGGGGCACTTACTCAATAAGTAAGTGCCCCAACAGGCACGAAACGCATTAGGCCTTCACATGCAATGTACTTCTAATTTCTACTACTTTTTGCTTTATTTTTTGGAGGAAAACTCATAACTTGCGGTTATTTTATACACATGCACCTATAGTCTGCGTGAACTATGAGTATATCCTCCCCTTTATGATTTGGTTTTTTTTTTCTATTGGACTTACTATTCTGTCTTAGTGTTAAAAATTGGCTTTCATCGCGATTTTTCATGAATTATCATGGTTTCCTCTCAATCTGAGGAATCGTGTGTCTCTGTATGGAAAAAAATATGAATAATATGGGGGGGGTGTTTTGAGAAATGTGGGGTAAATTCTTACTGTTTTGGATGCCATAGAACTAAAGAAAGCCAACTTTTACAACCACATCTGTGTCCCAATCTAAGGGGGGCAGTCACAAAATGTTGCCCTACAGTGGGGTGGGAGGCTGAAAATATAAAGAGAGGAAAAATGACTGCTTAAGTGCATTTATGCATGGGGCTATAATTTTTGTTATTCTTCCCGGAATTGGAGAATACAGAAATGACGTTACTTGGCTTTGTTTCCAAAGGAATGCTAACACACTTGTATCATGTTTGTGCTGCAGCTCATTTCTAGTGTTAAACAACCCTGTGCTTGCTTTCTAGAAAGTTCAAACACAGAACTAAAAAGAACACTGGGGATGTATATTTTTTGCGTCAGCAAATAAAGCAATATGTTCTTGCCCAGGAGAGTCTAACAGAAGATGGCGTGTGGCTCTTCCACATTTAATAAACAATCAATACTCTTAATATTTGGCTTTGGAGAGTCTACTGATAATATAAGGCTGCTGTATGAGCCCACAGATTATCCCCTTAACATCAGAGCTGCCAGGGAAACAATGCCCTGACCAGAATTCCTACTGCCACAGGATCAAGCAAGAACACAAAGGTATCAAAAACTCTACTGCCATAGAGCTGTTTTTAACTGAAAGTTTATACAGCAGACCTGTAGAAGAGGTAAGTTAACCACACCAAAACGTTAAGGGTAAGGACACACGGGCAGATTCGGGGAGATTAGTCGCCCCGGCGAAAAATTGCCTCTTCTTCAGGGCGACAATCTACCCGAACTGCCTTCCCCTACCTTCCAGCCGGCTATAATGAAAAATCGCAGCGGGATGGCACTTGCGGCACTTCGTTTTCCGAAGTTGCCTCACGAGGAAACTTTGGGCGATTTCAGAAAACAAATCGCTGTGAGTGCCATCCTGCTGGCAATTTTTCATTTTAGCTGGCAGGAAGGCAGGGGAAGATAGTTCGGGGAGATTGTCACCCCAAAGAAGAGGCGATTTGTCGCCGGGGCAACTAATCTCCCCAAATTTGCCCGTGTGTCCTTACCCTTACACAGAATATCTTATTTTAAGCCAAGGAAAATAGTTGAATCAAAACAGCTCCAGACAGTAATTTTAAACTGCAATTTGTTTATTTAGCAGTGTAGGCACACTACAATGCTACTAGTACTAGTAGCAGCTACAAAAAGACAAAAAAAAAAAAAAAAAGAAATACCCTGCCATAGACGGAGAATTGTCTCTGCTAGAATACACAATCTCTTAGCAAAGCCAATTATCACTATTGTCTATTTTGTTGCTGTACTAGTAGCTATGCGTGTGTTCACCCTTCGATATCTCAGCAATGGCTGCATGTGACTACTCCAAAGGCAGAATCTCTTCCGCACACTACTTACTTGATTCACCAGGGTGCATTCACTTCCGTAGCTGCTCCCAAGCCAAATCTTATCCAGCGACTTTGTGTGGAAGAAGCACACCTATACACCGGCAGTTGCCTTTTTAGTCTATTTATTGCAGCAAAAAATAGCACAAGCTTTCTGGGAGTGGCCCCTTCCTCAGGCGCAATGTTGCCTGTGACTACTTTCATAGTTACCCATTACCAGATGATTTTCTATGTATGTAAAATACTAACTTGGGTGGATGTCCATTGAAGGGCAAAGTATGCATAGGCCTCCATGTGTGATACAAGCCATATGCATCACACATGCTATTTATGCTAAGTACTGCTTCCTGCTAAAGAAAACAAATGCAATGATGTGTTAATATGTATAATTTGCCTGTTTTCTCTACTATGTTTATGTGATCTAATGAAGTTCCTCCATGACATATTCAACAACAACTGCTAAAAGCTGCCACCTTACTACGCAGCATGGTGAAGAATTACCAGTATCAAGGGGAGGCACGAGTATACTAAAGAGCAGAAAATTCTCTTCTCTTGCCCCAAAGTGAGGGTCTCTAAATATCACAAGAGTGTAACAAAAGATTTGCTTGGTTTCATACCTGGTGTCAAATCCTCGCACAATTGCTCCCATAGATTTAGCTGCTCCTGCAGCGGCCAGTCCAGCCACACCGCCCCCAATAATAAGGACCTACAGGAAAATATTAACTTCATTTTATACAGGAATGTTGATAAGATGCAAAGGGCCATTAACCTAAAAACAAAACATTATAAAACAGGGGTCCTCAAACTTTTTAAACAGGACCAGTTCACGGTTCCTCAGATTGTTGGGGGGCCGGACTATAGTTTAAAAAAAATGAACAAATTCCTATACTACACACACGTTATGCACGTTATTGCACTCCATTTAATCAACTTGTAATTCATTGATCATTAAATGACAAAAATTCATGTCGCACTTAATCAAGTGAGCATTTCATTTATTTACAGTGGACCTGTCAACCAGACACAAAAATCTGTATAATAAAAGTCCTTTTCAAATTAAACATGAAATCCAATTTCTATTTTTTATTAAAGCATTCATAGCTGTTGTAAGCTCATTCAAAAATCTCAGCTGTCAATCAAATATTGTCTGCTACTCCTCTATGCCTTAGGCATAGAGGCGGGGCAGGCAATTACTTTCACTTTCCATTCAGCATTCCTAGATGTCACTGCTCTCCCCACATTCCCCCGTTCTCTTTACCATTTAATTGTGTATCCAGGGCATGGGGATGGACATCAGGTCCCCCATTCTGGTGCACAAACAAGATTCTGAGATGATGCAAGGCTTGTCTTAAGAACAGTGTCCACAAAATGGCTCCTGCCTGCTTGCTATAATTATAAATTCCCAGACAGATGGAAACAAGATTCAAATCATTTATATTGTGTAATTAAAGTTCATTTTGCTTGACTAATGTGATAAAATCGGATTTTGAACATTTTTTTTGGATGACGGGTCCCCTTTAATCAATTTTAAAGCATTCATCGCAAGCACTCCCACCCCAGTAAAATAATTCAGAGCTTAACCAAGGATAGAGAGTTTGGCCATGGTGCAATAAACTTAATAGGGCAGAAATTACGAGACCTCAGTGTTTTAAATATAAAATAAAAGCAGTTGATGGTGGGCACTCAGGGTTCTACATAATGTGTGGGTTATGGTGGTAAATAAGGCCCACTTTGAATGACAGCTTAATTCCTCCACCAAAGGCAATTTACAATCAAGGCAAACTTAGCACTCAGCACAAAAATAGTAGAGGGATCAGGCCAGGTAGGTAGTTGTAATAGCCAGCAAAAAGCTCACCAAAATGCCCAGCACAGAACGATCGACGGATGGGAAACGCAAATCTAAAGCCACTCCCTCCCTGATGTGTCTCTCTTGGATTCCCCCATGACATCATCAGGGGGGAGAGAGCGCACAAACATGCGCACAACCGAAGCGCCACAGGGAGAGCAGTCATGGACATTTAGATAGCAGGTGCCAGGGGAAGAAGCGGCAGCAGGACCAACTAGGTCCAGTGTCGGACTGGCCCACTGGGATACCAGGAAAATTCCCGGTGGGCCCAGGTGTCAGTGGGCCCTTTTGCTTCCAACTATGTGGCCAATTTCATGGTCATTCCTTATTTCTTTATGGGAAAAAATGCTTAATAGTGGAATAATAGACTAAGTCAATATAAAGGACTAGGAGAATAAAGAGATTGAGTGAGGAGAGGAGTAATAATAGTTTGGAAAGTGGAATGTTTACTGGTGGGCATCTGGCATCCGAGTCCGACACTGACTAGGTCTGGTGGGCTGGAGGTGTGGGAACAATTTATTTTGCGCAAAACTGGAGCGACACACACCTCTTGCCAGCAGGGGCCGGCGTCAGGTAAACTACATTGGAGGGAAGTATCCGGTCCGAGGCCATAGTCTGAGGATCCCTGTTATAAAACGTTCCTTTAGGGAACGTATAAAAGGTTCCTTCTTGGGATCACTAAACATGTAATGCCTTACATTTAATGGGCTTGGGAACTTCTAGGACACTAGATAAAAAAGCATGTTCCAGCTTGTTTCAAAAGGAGTAGGTTTATTTGGGGGGAAAGAGGAACCACATTTATGAATGTGCCATGTCCTTTTCTCAGGCAATGCTTTTGCTTTTGGCTGCCCATTAGCGCTTACTACGGTGCTATAATTTTAGGTAACGACATAAGAAAAACCTGGACATTTTGAACTCATTCTGCCAGTTCCTTTACAGCAGAGTCATGCTGCCATCTGCTGGACATGCTCAATTAATAAGAAAATATAGTAAAAGAGAACTGGTACAACTAACCTTGACACTCAGGGGAATGTTGGGTGTTGGTAGTTTTAAAACAGCCAGAGCATCAATGTTTGCAAGAAAATAAAAACATATAGTAATTACCTTGGCTGGTGGAACTTTGCCAGCAGCAGTGATTTGTCCGGTGAAAAATCGTCCAAAGTTATTGGCAGCCATTACTACAGCTTTGTACCTGACAAGGCAAGACACACATGAAACCAATGTAAGACATTACTAAATAAAAATAAAAGTGTTTAAACGGAAACATAGCCTATATCTAAGACGTCTGCATAAATTCTTTGAACAACAAACTTTTATGGGTTATTAGGACTAGGAAGCTTTATTATATCTGAATATTTAAATTGATTCTGTCATGATTTCTGTGATGTACCTTTTATTTCTAAATTACACTGTTTACACTGCAAATAATTCATGCAATATAAAATGTGTGTGTTCACCCTTCGATAATAAGGCCCACCCTGAACCAGCAAGTGTATTTTTTTAGTTGTAATATTGGTGTGTAGGTGCATCTCAGGTCATTTTGCCTGGTCATGTGCTTTCAGAAAGAGCCAGCACTTTAGGATGGAACTGCTTTCTGGCAGGCTGTTGTTTCTCCTACTCAATGTAACGGAATGTGACTCTGTGGGACTGTTCTTAAATCTACCAGGCAACTTGTATTAGTGAGCTGCTATCTGGCTACATTCCCATTGTTCTGTTAGGCTGCTGGGAGGGAAGGGAGAGGGGTGATATCACTCAAACTTGCAGTACAACAGTCAAGATGACTATGAAGATTTTCATTCATCCAGGTCATGGTATATCTAGTATAGGTAAATCTAAGTCAAGAGTGACTGAAGTTAATCAGAGCACAAGTCACATGATTGGGGGCAGCTGGGAAATCGACAATATGTCTAGCCCCATGTCAGATTTCAAAATTAAATTTTCAAAAATCTATTTGCTCTTTTGAGAAAAGGATTTCAGTGCAGAATTCTGCTGGAGCAGCATTAAAGGGGATGTTCACCTTCCAAACACTTTTTCCAGTTCAGTTGTTATCATATTGTTCCCCAGAAATAAAGACTTTTTTCAATTACTTTCCATTATTTATTTTTTTACTGTTTTTCCAAAATCTAAGTTTAAAGTTTAATGTTCCTGTCTCTGGTTTTTTTTTCAGGTGCGGATACTAAACTGTTACAATTTTGCAACATTCAGTTGATACATTTCTCAGCAGCATCTCTGGAGTATTAGCAACTATTGTATCAATTTTAACAGCTGCCTGTAATGAAACCCAGAGATTCTGTATCAATTTAGTACAGGTTACAGGGTCGGCGACCCCCCTCCCAGAGCTGCTTTAGAAGGTCAAAAAGACCCTTTACACTTAAATATTAGAAAAACAGTGACACGTAGAAAATAATAGGAAAAAGTCGTTATTTCTGGTGATCTATCGGAAAAGAACTGAAGGTGGAAAAAAAAAACATTTTTCCTATGACAGTATCCCTTTAAATGTAATCAATACACTCATTGATGTATGCAAATATAGCGTTACATGGTTGTGGACATGTCCATCAGGTTCGTACTTTTTCCCAACTTTCCCAGAATATTACTGGAATGCTAAGGTAGGCCGCTCACCCTGCAATGTTTGCCATTGAACTCAAGGCGTCGTATCCCTGGGCAATTGTCACACGAGGCACCTGGTCCATTGCCAGGACAGTCATATTCTTCTCAGAGAGTTTGCTCAGCAGGTCGGGGTTCTGAGCAGGGTAAACGAAGCTGACAAGTGTTGAGGAAGGCTTGAATAGGTCTGCTTCATGCACTCCCAGAGCAGGGTTTAACATGGGTGCCCGCACCTGTGGAAGCAAAGAAATACTCTTTAAATCCTCTTGCAAAAGCCAAGGGTTCACTCAGCTGCCTGCTATACCCTGTATTGACACAATACTGAACCGAATCCGATTAGAAGGAACAGTAACGCTAAAAAAAATTTTATTAAAAAATCCATTCTACCTACACTAATAATAATCTACCCTGCATAAAGTCTATTCATAGCAATGCTTTATTAAAAAAAATACTGTTCCTGTCTACTGGAGAACGGCGATATGGCGACTCACTCTGCAGCTCTGCACTCCGCATCTTCTCCCTAACCCAACTTTTGCCAAAACCGGAAGTTATGAATCCGGAGTCCACAGGCTTGAGGCCAGTTACATAGGTGAGATCCTGGCAGCCTAAAGCCCCTGTCCGACCCATTATCTCCCTGGGCAGCAGCTCATCTGCCCTCCCTGGGGGCATCCCTTCATCCCCCCGACCCCCTTCCAGGAGAGAAGTGAGCAAGAGGAGCAGATCTGTGCGACTCTCTTGGATTTACCTGTACAGCTCTGACTCACAACAGCACAGATTTGACTTTAGGTTTTCTAAATATAAATCAATGAAAAATTCTGTACGGTTTATGAAATAATCAAGTTTATCTTTAGATCCAATATATCTCATAGGGAGGCTCCTTTTGCCTAGAAGATGTATTAGAGCTCATTCTATTAAAATCACCAGACATCATGTCTCTCTACATGCAGAATTTGTGCAAAAGGCAGTTATTTTGTTAGATTGTGTTTGTACTGGAATCAGTTATTTGAGTGACGGCTAATACAGCTGCTAGGAAAGGGAGCCATCTATAAGATATATTGGATCTAACTGTGAATTAAGATCTGACACCCAACTGCTGCATGAAGACAGAAAGAAGAGAAACAGATGCTGAGAGAGGGATAGTGAACATAAACTTGATTATTTGAGAAACGGTAGAAAATTTATTGTGTTTAGAAAGTTTCTTATTTCAATATGCAATAACCGAAGACTTGGGCGCCAGGAGGTTCTTAATAAAACAGGAACAAGGTTTATTGAACTATGCCTGAGGCAATCGTCTTCCTGCTTCTTCTTTCTTCTAGCAGGTGCGCATGCGCAGTAGTGCAAAAAGCGGAACTTTAACGAAGAAGTCGGCTATTTCGTTCTACTGCCCATGCTTCTGCCCCGGGAAATTTGAAAGAAGAGGTGAAGAAGACAATCGCTCATGGTGTTCGCTGGAATAACCCTGGGCTGGTGCAGATTTCTACTGATAGGAGCACCAACCCCGGGGTGTCAGGTAAGTAAATACAATCATTTGAGGGTGCCTAACTTTTGGCACCCCCAAGTGTAAATGACATTCCTTCACCTTTAAAACAAAACCAACTGCTATTTTAACTGTTCACAGTTATTTTCTTATGCTGCTTGTTACAATTGGACAAATATGCTAAAATGTTAATTATTTCATTATATAACAAAATAAACAATTACTTTGAGAACCAAATCTGAAGCCAACACATCCTTGGTCCCCTGAATGTGGGCCCCAGCCTCCTTGTATTGATCGTCTGAGAATTTAGAAGCTTCTCCTGCTCCTGCTTCCACCACCACATTAAAGCCCTGTTTGACCAGAGCCTGCACTCCAGCGGGGGACAGCGCCACTCTCTTCTCATTCTGGAAAATCTCCTTGGGGACCCCCACAGTGATCTGTTTGTATGGAACGCCTGTAATAACACAAAGAATCAATGCATTAGAGATCTCTTCCATAACTGAACTTCAGCGTCACTGAACTGGAGTAAGCACTTGCCCCAAGTGAAGAAGCGTCTACAATAACGGTGTAATACTTGCAATAAAAATACGTGCAATTAAATAGCTTTTATAAAATGCACATAGAATGCAAGCTGCCATATTGGTCTCTATTGTTCGCAAACGACTAGCAGTCATAGAGGCTTTACTGAAGTGTAAAAAATAAGGATAATCTCATGTACAGGAACAGGAACTATCCTTAGGCCTGCTGATCAGTTTATGCCTATTTCATGTTTGATTAGCCATTTATCTCAGCAGGGTACAGTCACACAAACTATACTGCATGTAAAACTTAAAGGGGAACTATCACGAAAATGAACATGTAGGGGCACATTTACTTAGTTCGAGTGAAGGAATAGAATAAAAAAAACTTTGTATTTCAAATTTTTTTTGGCTACTTCGACCTTCGACTACGAATCGAACGATTCGAACTAAAAATCGTTCGTCTATTCGACCATTCGATAGTCGAAGTACTGTCACTTTAAAAAAAAAACCTCGACCCCCTACTTCGCCACCTAAAACCTACCGAGGTGCAATGTTAGCCTATGAGGAAGGTCCCCATAGGCTTTCAAACAATTTTTTGGTTGAAGAAAAATTGTTCGATCGATGGATTAAAATCCTTCGAATCGATATTCGAAGTCGAAGGATTTACCTTCGGCAGTCGAATATCGCGGGTTAATTAACCCTCGATATTCGACCCTATGTAAATCTGACCCTAAATATTAGCTTCAGGATACTGAAATAGAAAACTTTCTAAATACAATCAGTTAAAAATTCTGTATTGTTAATTTCAATAATCAAATTTATCTTTGCTATTCCTCTCTCAGCATGTTTCTCCTCATTCTGTCTTCATTCAGGAGTTGGGTGTCAGATGAATGATTCAATATATCTTATAGGGGGGGCTCATTTTGCCTAGAAGGTGTATTAGAGCTCACTATTAAAATCAACAGAAATCCTGTCTCTCTACATGCAGAATTTGTGCAAAAGGCAGTTATTTTGTTAGATTTTGTTTGTACTGGAATCAGTTATTTGAGTGAGCTTTAATACATCGGCTAGGAAAGGGAGCCCCCTATAAGATATATTGGATCATTCATCCAACACCCAACTGCTGCATGAAGAGAGAATGAAGAGTAACAGATGCTTAGAGAGGAAACGTGAACATAAACTTGATTATTTCAGAAACAATGCAGAATATTTCATTGATTGTATTTAGAAAGTTTCTTACTTCAGTATGAGCTTATATTAAATTTTCATTTTCGCGATAGTTCCCCATTAACAAAACCACAGGCCTTTGGAATTTCTTTTGGAATTTGGCCCAAGAAACCTCTAATAATCCATAGCTTGTGTCACACAGAAGCCACTTGTTGGTGTGTAGATGGAGTGAAATTAATTCCACGGTTATACATGATTTTATTGTTTCCTATGCAGACATAATAAGTGACAGTAGCTCAGTGCTGACTTGCAGTCCAAGGTTCGATTCTTGGCACTGTCTGAAAGAAGTATGTTCTTCCTCTGTCTGTGTGAAACCTTAGATTGTAAGCACACTGGGGCAATAAATCTGTGCCCTGCAATATATCAGTACTGAATCAATAAAGGAAATATATTATATCTGTAACCAGATACAAGTAGCAGATACTTTGCTGCCTATGAGAAATAAGCCTAAAATATAGAGAACTTATGAAATAAAAGGAGAAGAGAGAAGGAGGGGTTGTTGGCCCTAAACAGTACAACAGGTGCTACATGTTAGCGCTGCAATAGAATCATTCTCCTCACCAGTGAAAGCTGGTTATAGTATATACATTGTAAATCAGTATTCAGGTTATTTACTAGGCACGGGAATGCAAACATTCTAGCAAATGACTTATGCGGGCAGTGATTAATACAGATGCCATCACAATACAAAGTAACGTAAATATCACAATAAATAGCAGGGGGTGAAATAAATCTCACTTCAAAGGCCTGCAGGTTAAAATATGCCAGCACTTTGCACGTATTTACATGAAGAGCTTTTCTTCCCACGTGCTAAATATTTCACAGAAACGAGGTGTGGGTGTTTCGGGTTTTTTTACAGAACCGAGCTGAACGCCATAGAGATACAGAGGTTTTAGTTCTTGTGGGGGGTTGTATAAACGGAGGGCAAATGCAGTTTCTGGCTCATTTAGTAAAGCAGGAACATCTAGCGCCCAATCAACACCCAAGTTGCCCATCAATTGCTTTGGATGTTGCTCTCAGTGGCCCCAAAGCAGGTGCTTATTTTTTAATGCCAGGCTTGGAAGCAATTTTTAATTGCATAAAAACTACTACGGTGTACTGTCAAGTAGAGCTTCCTATAGTCTGACAGTCCACATAGGGGTTACCAAATAGCCAATCACAGCCCAGGAATTTTTTTTTTAGGTTTGTGTTGCTCCCCAACTCTTTTTACATTTGAATCTGGCTCACGGGTTAAAGGAATTTTTCAGTATAAAAACAAAACTGGGTAAATAGATAGGCTGTGCAAAATGTTTTTAATATAGTTAGCCAAAAATATAATCTATAAAGACTGGAGTGAGCGGATGTCGAATATAAAAGCTAGAACACTACTTCCTGCTTTTCAGCTCTCTAACTCTGAGTTAGTCAGCGACTATAAGGGGGGCCACATGGGACATAACTGTTCAGTGAGTTTGTAATTGATCCTCAGCATTCAGCTCAGATTCAAAAGCAACAGTTATGATCCATGTGGCTCTCCCTCAAGTAACTGATTGGTTACTATGTGGTAATCAAAATTAATTTGCCTGACGTGGTACTAGTTGTGGCTTGTTTAGCATTAAAAAATAACATTCCCTGCCTAGTTAACAAGAGCAGTAAGAGCGACTATGATCACAGTACACAAAGCAAAACCTGGAATTCCCACTTACTTAAAGGGGTGGTTCATCTTGGAGTTAACTTTTAGTATGTTATAGAATGGCTAACTTTTCAATTGGCCTTCATTATTTCATTTTCTGAATTATTTGGCTTCTTCTTTGGACTTTTTCCAGCTTTCTAATGGGGGTCACTGTCCCCAACTAAAAACAAATGCTCTGTAAGGCTACAAATGTATTGTTACTGCTATTTTTTATCAAAAATTCACAAAAAAATCACAAAAGCATGCACATTATGATGAAAATAGTGTTTATTAATCCATATTAAAAAGTATCAAAAAAGTCCCCCCAATGCCCCAGTCATGTGACTTGCGCCTACACTTTAGGATGGAACTACTTTATGGCAGGCTGTTATTTATTCTACTTTATGTAACTGAACCAAGTCTCAGTGGGACTTGGCTTTTACTAATAAATACTGTTCTTAGATCTACCAGGCAGCTGTTATCTTGTGTTAGGGAGCTGCTATCTGGTTACCTTCCCATCGTTCTGTTGTTAGGCTGCTGGTGCAGGGGAAGGGAGGGGGTGATATCACTCAGCAGTAAAGAGTGATTGATATCAGAGCACAAGTCACATGACTGGGGACAGCTGGGAAATTGACAATATGTCTAGCCCCATGTCAGATTTCAAAATTGAATATAGCAAAATCTGTTTGCTCTTTTGAAAAATGAATTTCAGTGCAGAATTCTGCAGGAACAGCACTATTAACTGATGTGTTTTGAAAAAAACATGTTTTCCCCATTAACAGCTTAGCACAAAGAAAATAACATCTGTGGCTGTACAGAATAGAAGCAAGAGTTTCTGCCTTTACATAGGCCAGTGATCTAACACCTATGGCTGTCAATGCCATTCTAGGAATTGTAATTCAGCAACAACTGAATGGACTGATGTAAAGAAAAGCAAGCTTTAAAGGAGAAGGAAAGCTATCAATAGTACAAGCTATAACACTATATTTATTCTGCAGAATACTTTACCATATCTGAGTTAACAGCTTCTAGAAACTCTCTCTGTTTGATTAGCTTAGCAGCTGCCATATTAGCTTGGTGTGACATCACTTCCTATCCGAGTCTCTTCCTGCTAACTCATAGCTCTGGGCTCAGATTACAGCAGGGAGGGGAGGAGAGAGGGGGGAAAGGGAGGGAGAGAGGAGCAAACTGAGCATGCTCAAGCCCTAGCCCTGGAGGTTTAAGCTGAAAACAGGAAGTCTGATACAGAAGCCCATGAGTACACAATAGAAGGAAAGAAATGCTGTGTTTCTTTTGACAGTGGACTCGGAGCAGCATTACTTTGAGGGTTTACTGGTGTATTTTTATAGACCTTTCTGATTAAGCTTACTTCGTTTTAGCCTTTCCTTTTCCTTTAAATGAAGCCTGCAACGTGACCATAATGTTTAGATATAATATCCAACCCTTCATCTGAGGTCCAGTGTCATCACTAAATACCACTTGCAGAAGAAATATTATTTTATGTTATTCAGGCAGTTGTGCATTTGAGAAGGCATTTGCCATTCAAGTTGTTAATTGCCTGCAGCTCAAGTGAAAGTCAGATGTTCAGCAGAAGTCAAGGTTAATCATTAACTTACTGACTTATCGGGATTCCTTCTCATTAGTCTCTACCTTCTACAAGATCTGGCTTGGACTGGACCTATCACTGCTCCAGGCAGATTCCATCTCAAGGTAAACCAACAAGGTGGTGAAAGCAAAAGCCCACAAGCCATTTTCCAGATAAAACAAGTATACATTTTACCACCACTCACGAGGAAACTTCAGATGATTTCGGAAAATGAAGCGTTGCGAGTGCCATGCCGCAGGCGATTTTTCATTCTAGCAGGCGGAAGACAGGGGGAAGCAGGTCGGGGTTAGTAGCCCCAAAGAAGAGGTGATTCTCTCCGAATCTCCCAGTGTGACCTTACCCTTATTCCCCCTCCACAATCAGGTAGGCTATAAAACTTTCTGATAAGTTATTTGGCCCATATAAAGAGATGTAACCTGTACTAACAATGTACCCACTGCAATGGTTTTACTTCAACAGTCCAAGGAGCAGATTTACTAAAGGGCGAAGTGGCCATCGCTAGCGAAAATTCACCAGAAATCCAATACACATACAGGGACATCGCCAATTTACTAACAGGCGTAGAGGACAATGCGCTAGCGACAAAGGAAGTTTTGCCTATCACCAGGGAATTGCTGATCAGACGAAGGATTGTTACTCCGCAAATTCACTAAAGTGTGAATTTTACAGAATGTTACCTCTTTCGCCAGAGTTTCCTTCACCAGCTTAGACCTGGTGAACTGAGAAGCTGAAGCTAAATCCTCCTCAATCTTATGTCAGTGACATCATATCCTGTATGCCGGAGATTCATAAAAGTTCTAAAAAAAAAAAAAAAACGCTGATTTTTGTGTTAACATTTGAGGGGCATGCCACATTTGTTTTAGGGTGGGTTCATGTCTAGGACATTACAGGATCTCTTTTGTCTTTATTATAGCCACAGATGTTATTTTTCTTTGTGCTAAACTGTTAATCACACATAAGCTCTCAAGAAGTTGTCATGGGAAAACATGTTTTTTACAAAACGCATCAGTTAATAGTGCTGATCCAGCAGAATTCTGCACTGAAACCCATTTCTCAAAAGAGCAAACAGATTTTATTATAATCTATTTTGAAATATGACATGGGACTAGACATATTGTCAGTTTCCTAGCTGCCCCAGTCATGTGACTTGTGCCTGCACATTAGTATGGAACTACTTTCTGGCAGGCTGTTATTTCACCTACTTAATGTAACTGAATCAGTCTCAGTGAGACTTGGCTTTTACTGTTTAGTGCTGTTCTTAGATCTTGCAGGGAGCTGCTATCTCGTTACCTTCCCATTGCTCTGTTGTAAGTCTGCTGGAAGTGGGGGGAAAGGGAGGGGAGATATCACTCCAACTTGCAGTACAGCAGTAAAGAGTGACTGAAGTTTATCAGAGCACAAGTCACATGACTGGGGGCAGCTGGGAAACTGACAATATGTCTAGCCCCATGTCAGATTTCAAAATTGAATTTAACAAAATCTGTTTGCTCTTTTGAAAAATGGATTCAGTGCAGATTTCTGCTGGAGCAGCACTATTAACTGATGTGTATTGAAAAAAATATGTTTTCCCATGACAGTATCCCTTTAAGTGGCCACTTACAAGTATTTGCACCAACGTCTCTAATAAAGATATATATATAAGACCTATATGTACCCGCCCTGTTCTAAATGACCTAAGCGTAAGAGTACTAAAGAAGTTTCGCTAGGCAGAAACGAATGTTAGCAAAAGTTCGCTATAAAACGCTTGCGCTAATGAATTGATGCTAGTGAAACTTCGCCAGTGTTCGGTTTTAGTGAATTAGCGTAGTGGTAGAGAATTTGCCCCTGGCGAAGTGGCGCAAAGTGTGTCGATCATTCGCTGGTGAAAATTTGTCCTTTAGTGTATATGCCACCAAGAGACCAGCTACGCAGAGGCTCAATATCTCATTCTCTGGTTGGAAGTAAAAAACAAGCACCGGTAGGCTCAGGGAATACATTCAGACAGGCTAGTAAAAAATCAAATCTGACATCCTGGATAGGTAAATGGCTAAAATTGACTAATTGAAGTGAATAACGATTTCCAATCAACCAATCACTGGTTGCAAAGTATATGAAGGAGAGTTCGTTAGCTTTGGGAAATGATACAATGATGTGAAATCCACTTTCAAGTGCTTGGACTGACATTTGCCCAATAACTCTTTCCAAAACTATGTGCAACATTTTGGATTATTAAAAGAGAACTAAAGCCTAACTAAAAAAGGAGCTATAAATGTTGCTTCTGAACCAGCCCAAGGCAACCACAGCCCTTTAGCAGTAAAGATCTGGGTCTCCAAAGATGCCCCAGTAGCTCCCCATCTTCTTTTCTGCTGATTCACTGCACATGCTCTGTGCTGCTGTCCCTTACTGAGCTTAGGGACCCACTCACAATATACAGTACACATAGAATAGAAATGTCACAAAACAAGGCTGATTAGTAATTAATACAGATAATTACTACATGGCAGCACAGAACCCAATGCAATTAGCATCAGAATTTAATAATCAGCCCTGTAGCATCAGCTTATATTACAGGGGAAGCTCATTTTCTGCTGGATAATTAGTGACGAGCCCTAAGCTTAGCTTCTCAACAGCTGCTCAGAGCCCACTGAGCATGTGAGTGTCACAGACACTTTCCAAGATGGTGATCCCCTGTGACAAGTTTGAAGTCCTGGATCATTGATGTTATTGACAAGCTGAAACTTTAGCCTCGTGCAACAAGTTCAGTGTTTAAAATATGGCATTTTTAACCACATTCATGTTTAGAGTTTAGTTCTCCTTTAAGGGAAATCACTTGTTATACAGCCCTTTATAGCGTTCATCATTCACATCGGTACCTGCCCAAATTGAGCATACAATATTTGCACACTAGAGTCAATTTTAGAAGGGGTTAGTTAACCTGTATGTAGGTTTTTGGATTATGGAATAACAAACTCTTGCAGATGGAATTCAGGTGGAGGTAGCTCTATACATACATACATACATGTTATCCAAAATGCTAAAGCAGATGGAATCAATACCTGGTCTTACTGGTTGCTGGCACCAGAGCACTTGGTGAGTGCGGAACATTCGCAGACATGGTGTCTTCACAGTCTGAGCCTTCAGAGAAACGAGGCTGCTGAAAAGTGGACTTGAGCAGCTGGTAGTAACTGATCTCAGGAGGCCTGCCATAATGTCAGGATCTTTGTTAAAAACACGCTAGTCCTCCTGCAAAGCAGAACAGAGTCAAAGTTTAATTTTATGTGTTTGACTTTCTGCTAGAGCCAGTAGGGTGAACATAAAATGACTGGAACAAGCGCACACACATATTCCACGACATGTGAAGACGATGAATCACAAATTAAAAGCAAAATCAAGGTACATTTTTGTGATTTTCCTGTAGGGTGCAGTAGACCCCAACAAAATGTACTGGATTCACTTTCATTTGCCAATTCAGCATCATCATTTATTTATAACCTCAGCAAGTTATGCAGCACTTTACAAGAATTTATAAAGAACAGGAGTTTGACAATTTAACAAACAAGGGTTACAGAACAAAAAAAAAAAATAGGATCAGAGGGCCCTACGTGCAAGAGCTTACAATCTAAAGGAATAGTAGTAAAATGCCACGATCATTTAATTATCAAAAGAAAGAAGGATTATCCCGTTATAGGTGGGACTACCAGTGATCCCACAGCCCCACCACTGTCACTTGCCTTAAGTCACTAGAGATTTGTGTTGGCCAGGCCAGTCTTAAAGGAGAATCGACCGTAAATGTAAAATAACCCTACCCCCCTACCCTACATTGAACCCCGTCCCTCCACCCCCCAGCCTGGGTGCTGCCCTGGGCGAATGCCCCTAAGTCTTTACTTACCCCTCGGTGTAGATTCTGTCCAGGGGAGTTCAAGGCAGCCATCTTCCAGCTCTTTTGTAATCTTCGGAATGAGAGCAGCGTTTCGCCAATTTCCGTGACTTTCGTCACATGAGCAGTTGTCGTGGAGCGGAAGATTGCTCCAACTGTGCATGCGCCGATACGCACTTACCTTACGAAGATTACAGAAGAGAAGAAGATGGCTGCCGTGAGTATCTCTTTAAGGATGGCGGCAGATGGGGAGATTAGTCGCCCAGTGACAAATCTTCTCTACAGCGGGCGACAAATCTCCCCAAAATACCTTCCTGCTGGCTGGATGGCATACGAATCAATTTGTTTTCCAAAGTCGCCCGAAGTTGCCTCATGAGGAAACTTCGGGCGACTTTAAAACTCCAAATCGATACGTATGCCATCCCGGTGATTCGTATTCTTGCCGGTGTAAAGGTATTTTGGGGAGATTTGTCCCCGCCTGCCACCACCCTTAGGGTAAAAGCACCTCTTTAGCCAGCAACAAAATGCCTATAAATACCTCATGTCCAAAACCAGCTGAATCGGAATAGGAAATGACAAAGAAAGCATCTCCCTGTGTACCATTGCCATAAAGAGGCAGTTCATCTTCAAAGAATGTATTTATTTGCTTTAATTTAAGTTGCTTTTTTTTTTTTTACTTTAAACATCAAATGTAAAAAAGTTAATAGTTTTATTAAATTGTTCCCACTCATGTCAGAGGCTCAAAAGTCACTCTCTAAACCACAGGAGTCGATTTGTTCATCAGCAGTGACACAGGAACAACGAATGCATCAAATTGTACCCGCTGCAGACAACAAAGTCCCCTCATTAACCTGAATGGCATCTGGATTGTGCCGCTGCACTGGCGAGACAAGAACTAGCAAAGTAGTTAAATAAAAAAAAGTCCGACCAAACTAGAATCCACGATTGGACCTTATTTATTATTAAAAAAGCATGATTTAATTGGAGAGGACTAACGCAATAAAATCGAGTGAAAACCTAACTGAACAATTTTTTCACAAAGTCGAAGTTACGCAGGGGTTGGATATTCCAACAAGACAATGACCCTAAACACACTTAGAAATCTACAAAGACATTTATGCAGAGGGAGAAGTACAATATTCTGGAATGGCCGTCACAGTCCCCCGACTTGAATATCATGAAAATCTATGGGATGATTTGAAGCAGGCTGTCCATGCTCGGCAGCCATTAAATTTAACTGAACTGGAGAGATTTTGTATGGACGAATGGTCAAAAATACCACCATCCAGATGCTCATCAAAGGCTATAGTAGGCGACTAGAGGCTGTTACATTTGCAAAAGGAGCTCAACTAAGTATTGATTTGGGGGTGCCCAAATGTATGCACCCGTCTAATTTTGTTATGATGCATATTTTCTGTTAATCCAATAAACTTTATGTCACTGCTGAAATACTACTGTTTTCATAAAGCATGTTACAGTGGTGTGAAAAACTATTTGCCCCCTTCCTGATTTCTTATTCTTTTGCATGTTTGTCACACTTAAATGTTTCTGCTCATCAAAAACCGTTAACTATTAGTCAAAGATAACATAATTGAACACAAAATGCAGTTTTTAAATGAAGGTTTACGTTATTAAGGGAGAAAAAAACCTCCAAATCTACATGGGCCTGTGTGAAAAAGTGATTGCCCCCCTTGTTAAAAAATAACTTAACTGTGGTTTATCACACCTGAGTTCAATTTCAAAGGTTATAAAGCCATTTCTAAAGCTTTGGGACTCCAGCGAACCACACTGAGAGCCATTATCCACAAATGGCAAAAACATGGAACAGTGGTGACCCTTCCCAGGAGTGGCCGGCCGACCAAAATTACCCCAAGAGCGCAGAGACAACTCATCCGAGAGGCCACAAAAGACCCCAGGACAACATCTAAAGAACTGCAGGCCTCACTTGCCTCAATTAAGGTCAGTGTTCACGACTCCACCATAAGAAAGAGACTGGACAAAAACGGCCTGCATGGCAGATTTCCAAGGCGCAAACCACTTTTAAGCAAAAAGAACATTAAGGCTCGTCTCAATTTTGCTAAAAAACATCTCAATGATTGCCAAGACTTTTGGGAAAATACCTTGTGGACCGACAAGACAAAAGTTGAACTTTTTGGAAGGTGCGCGTCCCGTTACATCTGGCGTAAAAGTAACACAGCATTTCAGAAAAAGAACATCATACCAACAGTAAAATATGGTGGTGGTAGTGTGATGGTCTGGGGTTGTTTTGCTGCTTCAGGACCTGGAAGACTTGCTGTGATAGATGGAACCATGAATTCTACTGTCTACCAAAAAATCCTGAAGGAGAATGTCCGGCCATCTGTTCGTCAACTCAAGCTGAAGCGATCTTGGGTGCTGCAGCAGGACAATGACCCAAAACACACCAGCAAATCCACCTCTGAATGGCTGAAGAAAAACAAAATGAAGACTTTGGAGTGGCCTAGTCAAAGTCCTGACCTGAATCCTATTGAGATGTTGTGGCATGACCTTAAAAAGGCGGTTCATGCTAGAAAACCCTCAAATAAAGCTGAATTACAACAATTCTGCAAAGATGAGTGGGCCAAAATTCCTCCAGAGCGCTGTAAAAGACTCGTTGCAAGTTATCGCAAACGCTTGATTGCAGTTATTGCTGCTAAGGGTGGCCCAACCAGTTATTAGGTTCAGGGGGCAATTACTTTTTCACACAGGTTTGGATTTCTTTTCTCCCTAAATAATAAAAACCCTCATTTAAAAACTGCATTTTGTGTTTACTTGTGTTATCTTTGACTAATAGTTAAATAGTTAATAGTTAAATGTGTTTGATGATCAGAAACATTTTGTGTGACAAACATGCAAAAGAATAAGAAATCAGGAAGGGGGCAAATAGTTTTTCACACCACTGTATATATTAAAAGGAAGTTGCTACTTTGAAAGCTCAGCCAATGATAAACAAAACTCAGAATTCAGAGGGGTCCCAAACTTTTTCATATGACTGTAGATACAACCTTGGCAGGTCTGAGATGCTGGATTTTCGGATCTTTTGCAGCATCAGGCTTTGTTTGATAATTCCCTGAATTCTTTTCAATGTGGCTGTACTCACACAGACGCATGTAAGCGTGGAACAAAGGTTGGGATGCAGCATGTTGCATTTTACCTGCGTTCCGCACTTACATGCGTCTATGTGAATACAGCCAAATTGAAAAGAATTCAGTGCGTCTACTCCTGCGTTCCCCTGCGGCTGAACGCATGAAACTGGAACACGGGAGCGCAGGTAAAAACACTCGTCTGCAAGAGCCCTAAGTCTATTAAAAAATCATGAAACCATTAAATGAACCCAACAGGCTGGTTTTGCTTCCAATAAGGATTAATTATATATCTTTGTTTGGATCAAGTACAAGGGACTGTTTTACTATTACAGAGAAAAAGGAAATCGTTTTTTAAAATTTGGAATTTTGGAACGGAGTCTATGGGAGACGGCCTTCCTGTAATTCGGAGCTTTCCGGATTACAGGTTTCCAGATAACAGATCCCATACCTGTACTTTGCAACAGGTTTTCAGTTATTGTGGAAACACAGACTGCTACGGACATGTCACTTTACCTGTGACATTTTATGACTAAAGGTGGCCATATACTATTAGATCTTAAGCCGATATGCCCACTAACAGCTGGGCGATATTGGGTGAATCCGAACGTTCACGCCTGGGGCTGAACAATCGGATTACAATGCTGCAAATGGGCACCAATGGGTCGCATGTCCGCATCAACTAGCTGATGCGGTCCTAGATCGTACAAAAAAAAAATCAAAAGGTGACCGATCGTTATCTAGGCAATTTTTTTTTATATCAATCGTGAGGACCCGTTGGGAGCCCCCACACACGGTCAGATAAACTGCCAAATTGGTCTAAAGGAATGATATCAGCAGCTTTAATCTGCCCATGTATGGCCACTTTAAGAAGTCGGGGAAGTAGCAAGGCAGGCTACTAAAGAGAGTTTATAACTAGCCGGACAGATTTGCTTTCAGTTTTATTTATACACAGGAGGGAAATAATTAACAGCCAAGTCTGGCTTCCACAAACACATTCTGAATAGAGCCCGTATGCACAGCATCTGCAGCTTTGTTCTGTATCGTCAGTGGAAAAACACAGACTACCCAGGGTAAAGGTCAAGGAGATATCTGTGAGTAAGATTTCCAATCTTTCTGATAACTTCTTTGAGTAAAGAGCAAGGGATCTAACAGAGAAATACAGAAGCAGTGGAGCCAAGGTTAAACAGCACAGAAAGGCCACAGTCACTTGGTGAATGATTTCCCTTATAAATTTCATTGCAAAAAATGGAAACAAAATCAGGTAGTAACCAGCCATAACTTTAACCTCACACTAAACTGGCCAGCGCTACAGTGGCCACTTCTATAAATACATTACAAAAAATATTAAAGTGATTGTTCAACTTCAAACGCTTTTTTTCTGGTTATTTCTGTTTTTCTACTTCTGAAGTGTAAAAGTTTAATTTTTCACCTTTTTATTAGTGATGTGCGTGTCGAGAATTACTTTACCAGCACCCGACCCTAACACGTGCCCTACTACATCACTACTTATATCTTTCTAAAGAGTTCACAAATACTAGAAACATTTAGTTGATATATTTCTTATCTTTGTCCCTGCTGAGCAAAATCCCTGAGTTTCATTACAGGCAGCTGTTAGACTTGATACAATAGTTGCTAATATTCCACAGATGCTTCTAAGAAATGTATCAACTAATTGTATCAGCTAATTGCATCAGCTATCAGCTAAATGTAGCAAATTGTAAGAGATACTCCGGGATCACTGAGTTTTCAGACTCAAACACCAGAGACATTCAATGTTATACTTCAATGTTAGATAAGTAAAAAAAATAAACGATAGAAAGTATTTGAAAAGAGTCCTTATTTCTGGTGAACAATCTGAAAAAAAAAATAACTGAACTAAAAAGTGTTGAGAAGGTGAACAATCCCTTTCACCAACAAATGCAAGTGTTGAAAATACTGTCTGTTGCCTGAGCTTATATTTATATACTTTCATCCTGGCTTCACTTTGGGCTAAAAAATATTATTCTCTTTAAAAATGGTCCCTTTATTGGAGCTCCCCAGAGCTCTGCTATTGGTCCCTATACAAGTTGAATGAGGGGTGGGTGTGTCCCTGACAGAAACATAGGAGGGAACAGCCAATCAGAGCCCTGCAGTCACACAAGGAGACAGATTCAGTTCCCTATCAGGTCAGCCTAACAGCTGATTGGTTCCTATCCTACAGTGTAGTGTGCTGAGTGTGGCTGGCTCCCCTGCACAGCCTGATAAAGAAGGAAGCGAGAAGTGGAACAGATGGGTAGGACTAGTAGGGTTTTGGTGACTTTTTTAAAAAAAATCAGCCGAAACACTAATTTTTTGGAGCACTTTTTTTCTATATTTAAAAGAGTATAATGCACTAGCACATGCTTGTTTTTCAGAAAATATGTCTCCTTTAAAGGGCACCTGTTGCCAAGAAGTATTATCCCCAACCAAAGATGTGGGCAACCATAGATTTTGTTTTTTGCTTTTTATTGTCCACCACCACACTAGGGCACTGGCATCAGGAGGGAGCTCCCAGTACACATGCGCATAACATGCTTCTGACATCATGAACATAATAAGCAAGTTGCAGCATTCGTTTATTATGTGCATGCATGTGCCCCAACGTGACCGCTCCAACCGGAGCACTTTCCCAGTGCGGGTGGCCAAGCTCAGGCAGGGAGCAATTAAAAAAAAAAAACTACTGTTACCCCAACCAGATTGCCTGCACCTTTGGTTGGGGATAATATTTTTTGCAAAACAGGTGCCCTTTAAAGGAGAATTAAAACTTAACTAAAGAACTGGCTAGAAATGTTGTACATTTTGTTTGGGGTTCTGTACCAGCCCAAGGCAACCACAGTCCTTTAGCAGTAAAGATCTGTGTCTCCAAAGATGCCCCAGTAGCTCCCCATCTTCTTTTCTGCTGATTCACTGCACATGCTCTGTGCTGCTGTCACTTACTGAGCTTAGGGACCCACTCACAATATACAGTACACATAGAATAGAAATGTCACAATACAAGGCTAATTAGTAATTAATACAGATAATTACTACATGGCAGCACAGAAACCAGTGCAATTAGCATCAGAATTTAATAATCAGCAAACCTGTAGCATCATCTTATATTACAGGGGAAGCTAATTTTCTGCTGGATAATTAGTGACGAGCCCTAAGCTTAGCTTCTCAACAGCTGCTCAGAGCCCACTGAGCATGTGAGTGTCACAGACACTTTCCAAGATGGTGACCCCCCTGTGACAAGTTTGAAGTCCTGGATCATTGCTGCTATTGACAAGCTGAAACTTTAGGCTGGTGCAATAAGTTCA
Organism: Xenopus laevis; assembly: GCF_017654675.1. Lineage (NCBI taxonomy): Eukaryota > Metazoa > Chordata > Amphibia > Anura > Pipidae > Xenopus > Xenopus laevis. The sequence goes on from NC_054372.1 coordinate 183,602,987, forward strand.
GTATATAAAATATGAATGCACCGAATAAACTTTTTTGGATTAGGCCGAACTGCCAAATCATTGCATATGCAAATTGGGGGTGGGAAGGGGAAAAATGTTTTACTTCCGTGTTTTGTGACAAAAAGTCATGCGATTTACCTCCCCGCCCACAATTTGCATATGCAAATTATGATTCGGATTGGCCTGGCAGAAGGATTCGGCCAAATCCGAAAAATCCCGGATTCCCGTGCATCCCTACTTTATTATTAGGGTTTAGTTCTCCTTTTTAAGGATGGAGCCAGATCAGCGCATATAAAACATTTCCACGCACCAATCCAAATGTTAGTGAAGGGGGGGTATCTTCAGGAGATGTGTCGGGCATCGGCGGCACAGATTTCCAGAGTCAGACAAATCTCCTCATGTGCCATAAGGGCAGAGACTCACGCTCAGATTCGGGGAGATTAGTCGCCCAGCGACAAATCTCCTCTTCTTCGGGGCGACTAATCTCCACCAACTGCCTCCCACCGGCTAGAATCTATATCGCAGGCGGGATGGCACTCGGAACGATTTGTTTTCTGAAGTCACCTCACGAGGAAATTTTGTGCGACTTTAGAAAAACAAAGCCCTCCGAGTGGCATCCCTGCAATTTAGATTCTAGCCGACGGGAGGCAATTGGTGGAGATTAGTCGCCTCAGAGAAGAGGCAATTTATTGCCAGGCGATTAAATCTCCCGGAATCTGAGCGTATGTCTCTGCCATTACAGGAAGATAATTTGCTTTCATAATAAGGGACCATTAATGTCCTATACGTATTGACAAATGATATCTCAGTGTGAAATGCATGATAATATTTGCTGGTAGAATACCCATCAGGTGGCGCATTGCATTAAAATCCCTTTAAAGGGGTGGTTCACCGTTGAGGTAACTTTTAGTATGATGTAGAGTGTGATATTCTGAGACAATTTGCAATTCGTTTTCATTTTTTTTATTTGCGGTTTTTGAGTTATTTAGCTTTTTATTCAGCGGCTTTCTAGTTTGCAATTTCAGCCATCTGGTTTCCAGGGTCCAAATGACCCTAGCAACCATGCACTGATTTGTATAAGAGACTGGAATATGAATAGGAGAGGGTCTGAAGAGAAATATATGTGATAAAAAGAACAATAACAATACATTTGTAGCCTTACAGAGCATCCATTGTTTAGAAATGCATTTGAAAGCTGCAAAGGCAAAAAAGGCAAATATAAAACTATAAAAAATAATGAAGACCAATTGAAAAGTTGCTTAGAATTGGCCATTCTATAACATACTAAAAGTTACCTTAAATGTAACCACCCCTTTAAGACTACTTGTAGGAGTAATAGGGCACTGCTATACGTCAGAACACCACTGATACTACAACTCCCAGCATTCCCCAGGCAGCGAAACGGATAGGACCGCCGCTGACCAACAACACCGCCTTGTTCCTAGGCAACCCGTATCTGACGTCATAGCCTCAAGGGCAAACAGAGCGCGTCCTAATTCAGCTTGCCACTCACGTGCCTCGTCACGCGCAGAGACCCCGCCCATATAGAAAAATTGACGTTTCTTATTGGTCAAGCTGTGAAACACAAATCCATTCTATTTTTAAAACCGTGTCAACGCGGCAAGCGCATCATTGGCTGCGGCTGGCTGTCAGTCATTATGCGAGTCCATTCATTCGGACGCAGGCAGACTTCCAAATACAGACATGAGCGAGCCTAGCGCCAGCATGGAATCTATACATACACCCAGCTCCCGTATCCCCTATACAGGCTTTTTAGTTCATGCGTGCATTTACCTTGCTCTGTGCAACATATTAAAGGGGAACTGAAACCAAACAAAACGCTCTTTGCTTAAAAAAAAAGTCTTTCTAAGAAGAATCTCTCCAGTATGCGTTGATTTTAATGATCGTAAAGGTTATTTCTACATGAAATAAAGACATGCAGGTCCCTCATCCAGCTGGCTTCTGCTACACGGTTTCAGGAGTGAGGACCAGCCGTGCAGAAACTATAAAACAGTAGAAATGGCATTTACAATTAATATAGAATGAAAGTTGTTTTCATTAAAGGAACAGTAAAATAAAAAAAAAAAAAAAAACGAAAGTGTATTAAAGTAAAACAAATAAAATGCAGTGTTGGTAAAACTGCTGCAGAAACACTACTATAGTTTATATAAATAAGCTGCTGTGTAGCAATGGGGGCAGCCATTCAAACGGGTCTCTGCTCTGTAGAACATAATGGTGTTATCTGTTATCCACTAACCTGTGCCATATAGACTTTTTTTCAATTTCCGCCATTCTACACAGCAGCTTTGTATATATGAACTATAGTAGTGTTTCTGAAGAACATCAGTTTTACACTACATGATATTTTCAGTACTTTAAAACACTTTCATTTTTGGTGTTATTGTTCCTTTAAGCAAATAGGGGCCCTTTTACAAACACAGTGCCACTGGCACTCACAGGCAGCCTTAAAAACAAATTGCACATTTCCTGGAATTATAATCCATATAATGTCTCATTGAGTGGCTTTATTAGAGTTCAGCACCTACTTTCTCATTGTGAAACCGTGTTAAGAGTACAGTGCCCACTTTCTCCTTACGGAGCTTTGCAAGAGTGCAATGCTTGCAATTTTCTTGTGTGGCTGTGTTGGATGCTGTGTCTGCTTTTTCCTTGTGTGGATGTGGTAGGTGCAGTGCCTACTTTCTCTGTGTGGCTGTGTTAAGAGTGCAGTGCCTACTTTCTCCTTGGATGCTTCTGTTGAGTGCAGTACCTACTTTCTCCTTGGGGGCTTGCAGGAGTGCTTCGCCAATGAGGCGAGTTGAGGCTGTCGCCTCAGGCGCCAGCACCCCACTAGGTACCAGAGGCAGCAAAAATGCTGCTCCTGGTACTTTAAGAGCGAATTTCCGGGAGGGACTGCCTCAGGCGGCAGAGGGGCCAGGATCGCCCCTGGGTGCTTGTGTTAAGAGTGCAGTGCCTACTTTCTCCTTGGGTGCTTGTGTTAAGAATGCAGTTCCTACTTTCTCCTTGGGTGCTTGTGGAAAAGTGCAGTGCCTATTTTCTCCTTGGGTGCTTCTGTTAAGAGTGGCGTGCCTACTTTCTCCTTGGGTGCTTGTGTTAGAGTGCAGTGCCTACTTTCTCCTTGGGTGCTTCTGTTGAGAGTGGCGTGCCTACTTTCTCCTTGGGTGCTTGTGTTAGAGTGCAGTTCCTACTTTCTCCTTGGGTGCTTGTGTAAGAGTGCAGTGCCTACTTTCACCTTGGGTGCTTGTGTTAGAGTGCAGTGCCTACTTTCTCCTTGGGTGCTTGTGTTAGAGTGCAGTGCCTACTCTCCCCTTGGGTGCTTGTGTTAGAACACAGTACTTAAAACAATGTGCGTTGCTAAGTTATTGTTGCATTACAGAGGAGATTTGGCTGAGGAGTTTGCTGGTGTTAGTGTTGCTTTGCTCCCGTGTGCAGTTTAAGTGTCACCTCTGGGGAGTCCTTGGCTCAGTGCGCTATTACAGTGTCAGGGTGCCCTTTCATCACGTGACAGTGCGTGTTAGCGCCCCGGCTCAGTGGGGAATGTAAGCCTATAAGGCGCAGAGACAGCGGGGGAGCGTGCAAATACTGTGTTCCCCAAGTAGCGGCCCCTAACTGGAAGCAGTAAAGTTATAACACTATCCCACCCCTAGGAGTTTAGTATAATCCGAGTCTCCCTCGCTCTTGCAGAACTACAATTCCCATCATCCTCCAAAGCTCAGTCAGCAGCTGCAGAGCTTTGGGATCTCGGTTTGTTCATTTCCAATTGGTCACTCACTGTCCCCTCCTACCCGTGTGCACTAAGCAAAGCACCGCGTGCAGCTCATTCCCACTGCACTTACCTGCCGAAGCCCCTAGGCGATAGAACGCTCAGTGTTCAGCACCTCCCTCTCCGGCCGCTGCAGGCAGAGGGGACTGTGAGCTCCAGCAACCGGCGAGCTCACTCAGTGCCCCGGAAGAGACTGCAGAGCTGTGCGGGGCTCTCTGTGTCACGTGCCCTCTGGCACCGCCCACTGACTTTGTGCGGCTGAGTAGAGCTGCCCTTGGGAAGTGTTATCTGGGACACTACTTGTACTTGACTCCCCTCCTGAATAGATAATAATGGTATGTGCGGGAGGCCCCTCCATGTTGGCTTATGGAGTTCCAAAGTAGCTGCTGCCCTTCTGGCTAAGCACAGTTTCAGGGCCTCAGTCTAGAGCAACTGCACTGATATATTTATATAGTGAATAAAGTACCCCCCTCTTGTATAATATAAGGATATTATAAGTTACTGAAGAGTTTCATGACCATATAAAAACACGAGGCTGAAGGCTGAGTGTTTTTATACTGGACTTGGAACTCTGAGGTAACCTCTAATACCCTCATATGCAACTGGGGGTACTTTATTTATTATAATACACCAGTTTCAGTGAGTCATGTGACAGAAATGACATCAGAACTCACCGTTTATAACTGATGACATCAGGACTCACCATTTATAAGGATATAATTTACAAGATATTCATGGCTTTTGTGTATTTTATAGATTTATACACACAAGCAAGTTCTTTCCACACAGTGTGGGAGGAATTCATTTTCTTTGTGGTGCTTGAAGGGTCCTGCTGCTCTTTATATGTCAAACAGGATGAGTCACAATTCCCATATACAGTATTAGTATTTGCACATGAGCACTCGTTCAGTTTTACTATGTAAGTGTTTTAAATCTCCTGTGCCACCAATTACTTTATCTTATATAATGTAGACGTGGATGGATGGCAGTCCTTCATTTGTGCCGCCCTAGGCCAGGCCTTTCCACAAATCCAGGCCAACACCCCCCCCTTACTTCAGCCCTTGAGCTGACGCTCCTCTTATTCCAAAAAATGCTCCAGCCCAGCCAACACCTCCAAATTCTCATGTTGTCCCTGCATCCTCTAAACCTCCCTGGACAAGTTCATGTCTGGTACAGAAATTTGTCACTAACTTCCATACTGTGCAAACGCAGGGGATTCGAGGAAGCATTAAAGGAAAATTATACCCCCCGAACAATGTAGGTCTCTATAAAAAAAATATTGCATAAAACAGCTCATGTGTTAAACCCTGTTTCATTTAAATACACCATTTGAGCCATTGAGTAATCCTAAATAGAAATTTGGCATTTTAAAATATAAGGGCCGTCCCCTGAGATCGTAGGATTCACGGTGCACACAAACATACCAAACAAACCCTACATGTTAGGTCACATGAGCCAATTAACAGACAGAGTTCTGTCGTTTGCTTCCACACTACTTCCTGTTACAGTTAGAGCTGCAGTATTTCTGCTCAGGTGATCTCTGAGGTAGCACACAGACCATCACGAAATGTTGGTTCAAGGCAAGAGATGTAAAAGGGCAATATTTACTTAAATATACAGGTATATAGCATTTTGGTAAGATTCTTTAATATGACACTTAATTTGATATAAACTATCTTGCTAAATATTCATTTTTGAGATGTAGTTTATCTTTAATAGTATAAATAAAAAGAGAGAGAAAAACGAATGTATTAAACCACGCCCATTTTGTGGCCACACCCCCTAATTACCATGTTCATTTTACAAAATTTGGCAGGTTATGAAAGTTTGAACCTATTTCTGTTTTTTTTTCAGTTATTACAGTTTTGTTAATGAAGATGAATTGCCCTTTAAGCTGTGAGTCTAACTTCTCCCAAGGGACCTGTTAAATTATATTGTTACAATTACTTATTTGCTTATCTCAAAATTGTAACAAAAGTATCTTTGCTGCTGTGGCTGTTCTGGGTTCTTTGCCAAAAGCCAATTAAGTTTGAAACGTTGTTTCTTTTTCTGGCTGCAGAGAAAAATGGGATTTTCCAGTACAAACAAGGGATTGCGGGTTCAGCCGTCAAAAGAGGGACTGTCCCTCTAAACAGTGGCGGAACTACCGGGGGAGCAGGGGGTGCGAGCGGGGCCCGCCCCCCTCAAGTTACGTTTCTGCCTCTAAAAACAGGACAGTTGGGAGGTATGCACACACAAAGGATTTTAGCCTACAAATGTACTTATTGACTGCTCTAGCCCAGAGTAGGATATATTGAGATCAGCTCTCTTGCAGCTCTTGGTCTTCAAAATGGATTAAATTAGGCAAATCAAACATAATCCTTGGCATACATCACTCTTTGCTGGCTCTCCCATCCTAATGTACTGGTCAATGTGGACAACGTACTAAATCACCAGGTGCTCAGTTTGGGTTGGGTGCATTTTTTACTATGTGGATGGTTTTGAAAACATATGTTGGTGAAGATCAGGCTGGCCACAGAGGCTACTGTAAGATGCCATAGACAGTAACTTTTCTTGGGTCTATAGAGGGGTTGCTAGGGCTTCAGCATCAATTGGGAGGGGGAGTGGTGGCCCAGTGTAAGGTGAGAATCAGGCCCGGACTGGCAATCTGTGGGTTCTGGCAAATGCCAGAGGGGCTGCTATAAGGTCCCATAGAAAGTCAGTATTTAGTGGGCTGGTGGGGGCTGATTGGGATTCTGTGTACCTGAAATGCCAGAGCCTATTTTAATTCTCAGTCCCAACCTGGTGAGAATATTCCAGTGCACTATACTCCTCTAAATATGAAAGGAATGTGCTGAGACTTGTGTTTCAGTCTGATTTATCGAAAGTGTGTCCAAAAACACTACTAGTCCCACCCATCTGTTCTGTGCAGGGAAGCCAGCAGCACTCAGCACACTGCACTGTAACCTAGGACATGCCCACTCCGCAGTTGAAGCATGGACAGGGACCATAGCAGATCTATAGGGAGCTCCAGTAAAGGGGCATTTTAAAAGATATTAATTTTTAGCTCAGAGTGAAACCACCTACTGTGGTTACTCAATTACTCTGATTGCCTATTCTCTTTGGGCAAAAGGGTTGTGATATGTATGGAACCTTGGTCTGACCTTTGTATCATTGATACCCTTTGTTATTGTTGGGTCACTAAAAATATATATATTATATATATATCTCATGGTTGTAATTATAGGAAATCAAGTTTTGGAAACAGGGGTCAGTGTCCCTGAGAAACAAACATTTTCAGCTGCAGGCTGGAAAGAGCCTAGAATAGGAAGACTAATAATTAAAAAAAACACATATAATAAATTATGAAGACCAACTGAAATAGATCTATAACATGCTAAAAGTCAATTTAAAGCTAAATTTGCCCTGTAACGGGGGAAGCAGCCTCATTATTCCTATGCTATCACAGTGAAAGAATGTAGAAAAATGATACAAGGCTGCTTGATCCTGCCAGGGATAAATGACACCTGTGAATTCTGAGGTTCAATTTATTCTTGCGTACACTATCTGGTGGAAGCAGGTTAGAACTAGAAACTGCAATGTTTAAAGTTCCACACTGTGGCTGAATATTCCAGCTCCTGCTACTTTAGGTGTGACGTTAAATCCTGCCTCCGCAGTCTGCACACAGCTGTATGACCCGGCCTTTTGCTTCTGCTAATTCTCCCTACTGGTATCATTAGAAAAATGTCATGTGTTTGCCCATATCAGTATATTAAGAACATTAAAGGAGAAGGAAAGATCCAATCCATGGGGAGTGCCAAATGTTAGGACACCCCCAGAGATTATAATGATTTACCTGATAACCTGGACTAGTGCTCCTGTTAGCAGAAAATGGCACAGGCCAAGGTTATTGGTACATGCAAGTAGGGATGTCGCGGACTGTTCGCCGGCGAACTTGTTCGCGCGAACATCGACTGTTCGCGCTCGCCGAATGTTCGCGAACGTCGCACAACGTTAGCCATTTTGGGTTCGCCTTACCTGGCGCTTTTCTTTGACCTCTCACCCCAGACCAGCAGATACATGGCAGCCAATCAGGAAGCTCTCCCTCCTGGACCACCCCCAAACCCCCTGGACCACTCCCCTTCCATATATAAACTGAAGCCCTGCAGCGTTTTTTCATTCTGCCTGTGTGTGCTTGGAAGAGCTAGTGTAGGGAGAGAGCTGTTAGTGATTTCACTGATTTGAGGGACAGTTGATAGTAAGTTTGCTGGCTAGTAATCTACTTGATACTGCTCTGTATTGGAGGGACAGAAGTCTGCAGGGATTTGAGGGACATTTTAGGTTAGGTAGCTTTGCTGGCTAGTAATCTACCTTCTACTGCAGTGCTCTGTATGTAGCTGCCTGCTGTGGGCACTGATCTCTTCTGATCTCATCTGCTGACTGCTGTAATAACCCAATAGTCCTTGTAAGGACTGCTTTTATTTTCTTTTTTGTTTTTTTACTTTGCTAGTTGCTACTATAAGAGCCCAGTGCTATTAGTCTAGCAGTGTTGGGGAGTGGGACTGGTGTGCTACTGTGCTGCTCCTAGTAGTTCAGCAGCACCAACCCGAGAATTTTTTTTTTTAATATACATATAATTTTTATTTTATTTTACTTATCTTACTGTTCTTTAACGTGTACAGTGCTGTTTGCTGTTCTTCATAGTAGTGCACCAATAGTAGTGCACTTGCAGGCATTATTTGCCCAGTGTGTTCTTCAAACAACTGCCATCTAGCTGTGTGAGCTTGTTCACATTCTGTCTAAATATCAATAATAATACCGTCTCCAGAACCACCACCCGAGTGACGTTTTTCAAGCAGCAATAATATATTCCGTATCCACTGCTGTAGTAGTGTATACGTTGACCTTGTAGGCATTGTTTGCCCAGTGTGTTCTTCATTTTCAAACAACTGCCATCTAGCTGTGTGAGCTTGTTCACATTCTGTCTAAATATCAATAATAATACCGTCTCCAGAACCACCACCTGAGTGACGTTTTTCAAGCAGCAATAATATATTCCGTATCCACTGCTGTAGTAGTGTATACGTTGACCTTGCAGGCATTGTTTCAATTTGTTTGCCCAGTGTGTTCTTCATTTTCAAACAACGGCCATCTAGCTGTGTGAGCTTTTTCACATTCTGTCTAAATATCAATAATAATACCGTCTCCAGAAACACCACCTGAGTGACGTTTTTCAAGCAGCAATAATATATTCCGTATCCACTGCTGTAGTAGTGTATACGTTGACCTTGCAGGCATTGTTTCAATTTGTTTGCCCAGTGTGTTCTTCATTTTCAAACAACGGCCATCTAGCTGTGTGAGCTTTTTCACATTCTGTCTAAATATCAATAATAATACCGTCTCCAGAACCACCACCTGAGTGACGTTTTTCAAGCAGCAATAATATATTCCGTATCCACTTCTGTAGTAGTGTATACGTTGACCTTGTAGGCATTGTTTGCCCAGTGTGTTCTTCATTTTCAAACAACTGCCACCTAGCTGTGTGAGCTTGTTCACATACTGTCTAAATATCAATAATAATACCGTCTCCAGAACCACCACCTGAGTGACGTTTTTCAAGCAGCAATAATATATTCCGTATCCACTGCTGTAGTAGTGTATACGTTGACCTTGTAGGCATTGTTTGCCCAGTGTGTTCTTCATTTTCAAACAACTGCCATCTAGCTGTGTGAGCTTGTTCACATTCTGTCTAAATATCAATAATAATACCGTCTCCAGAAACACCACCTGAGTGACGTTTTTCAAGCAGCAATAATATATTCCGTATCCACTGCTGTAGTAGTGTATACGTTGACCTTGTAGGCATTGTTTGCCCAGTGTGTTCTTCATTTTCAAACAACGGCCATCTAGCTGTGTGAGCTTGTTCACATTCTGTCTAAATATCAATAATAATACTGTCTCCAGAAACACCACCTGAGTGACGTTTTTCAAGCAGCAATAATATATTCCGTATCCACTGCTGTAGTAGTGTATACGTTGACCTTGCAGGCATTGTTTCAATTTGTTTGCCCAGTGTGTTCTTCATTTTCAAACAACGGCCATCTAGCTGTGTGAGCTTTTTCACATTCTGTCTAAATATCAATAATAATACCGTCTCCAGAAACACCACCTGAGTGACGTTTTTCAAGCAGCAATAATATATTCCGTATCCACTGCTGTAGTAGTGTATACGTTGACCTTGCAGGCATTGTTTCAATTTGTTTGCCCAGTGTGTTCTTCATTTTCAAACAACGGCCATCTAGCTGTGTGAGCTTTTTCACATTCTGTCTAAATATCAATAATAATACCGTCTCCAGAAACACCACCTGAGTGACGTTTTTCAAGCAGCAATAATATATTCCGTATCCACTGCTGTAGTAGTGTATACGTTGACCTTGCAGGCATTGTTTCAATTTGTTTGCCCAGTGTGTTCTTCATTTTCAAACAACGGCCATCTAGCTGTGTGAGCTTTTTCACATTCTGTCTAAATATCAATAATAATACCGTCTCCAGAAACACCACCCGAGTGACGTTTTTAGAGCAGCAATAATATATTCCGTATCCACTGCTGTAGTAGTGTATACGTTGACCTTGTAGGCATTGTTTGCCCAGTGTGTTCTTCATTTTCAAACATCTGCCATCTAGCTGTGTGAGCTTGTTCACATTCTGTCTAAATATCAATAATAATACCGTCTCCAGAACCACCACCTGAGTGACGTTTTTCAAGCAGCAATAATATATTCCGTATCCACTGCTGTAGTAGTGTATACGTTGACCTTGTAGGCATTGTTTGCCCAGTGTGTTCTTCATTTTCAAACAACTGCCATCTAGCTGTGTGAGCTTGTTCACATTCTGTCTAAATATCAATAATAATACCGTCTCCAGAACCACCACCTGAGTGACGTTTTTCAAGCAGCAATAATATATTCCGTATCCACTGCTGTAGTAGTGTATACGTTGACCTTGTAGGCATTGTTTCACCTAGCTGTGTGAGCTTGTTCACATACTGTCTAAATATCAATAATAATACCGTCTCCAGAAACACCACCTGAGTTGTTGTTGTTGTTTTAAAAATAATGCCAGGCAAAGGCAGGCCGCCACGCAGAGGCACTAGGGGCCGTGCTGCTATGCTATCCTGTGGCCCTAGGAAATTGCCCAGTTTTAAAAAGGCAATGACCCTGAACTCCCAAAATGCTGAAAAGGTAGTTGACTGGCTTACACAGCACACCCCATCCTCTACCGTTTCTAACTTTACCACAACATCCTCATCCTCCACTGCTATGGCCACCCCACGTAACACTTCCTCCACCACCGGCGCCCCTTCTTCACTGGAGTCAGAGGAGTTATTTTCACATGAGTTTCTTGAACTGAGTGATGCGCAACCATTATTGGCAGAAGAAGATGAAGGAGATGAGGACGTTACACCAGATTTTATTCTGGCAGAGAACACAACAGAGATGGACATAATGAGTGATGAGGAGGTCCCCGCTGCTGCTTCCTTCTGTGAGCTGTCAGAAGAAATTGATGCATCTGAGGAGAATGATGATGAGGAGATTGATGTTTTGTGGGTGGCCAGTAGAAGAGAGCAAGAGGAGGATAGTTCAGATGGAGAGACGGAGAGTCAGAGAGGCAGGAGGAGAATAAGACTTAGAAGAAGCAGGGAGGACAGCTCGCAGGGAACAGTAGGGCAACAACATGTATCGGCACCTGTGGTCAGCCGGCCAACGCACCCGCCATTGCCGCCAACGCCGCCAACTTCTACAGTTACCGCCAGATTGCCAGCTTCAAAAAGGTCAGCAGTGTGGGATTTTTTTAATGTGTGTGCCTCTGACAAAAGTGTTGTAATTTGCAATGAGTGCAGTCAGAAACTGAGTCTTGGGAAGCCCAACAGCCACATAGGTACAACTTCTATGTGAAGGCACATGAACGGCAAGCACAAAGCACTTTGGGAGCAACACCTCAAAGGCAACAGGCAAACTAAAAGCCACCCTCCTTCTGGTCCAGCATCTTACTGCTCTACCTCTGCTGTCCTTGACCCGTCTGAACCACCCTCCACTCTGCCTTCCACCTTGACCACCAGTTCCCATTCCCAGTCATCTGCCCCCAGCCAAGTTTCTGTGAGGGCCATGTTTGAGCGTAAGAAGCCAATGTCTGCGAGTCACCCCCTTGCCCGGCGTCTGACAGCTGGCTTGTCTGCACTCTTAGCCCGCCAGCTTTTACCATACCAGCTGGTGGACTCTGAGGCCTTCCGCAAATTTGTAGCAATTGGGACACCGCAGTGGAAGGTACCCAGCTGCAATTTTTTTTCAAAAAAGGGAATACCACACCTGTACCACCATGTGCAGAGCCAAGTCACCGCATCTCTGTCACTTAGTGTTGGGCCAAAGGTCCATATGACTACTGACGCATGGTCCTCCAAGCATGGTCAGGGCAGGTATGTCACCTACACTGCCCACTGGGTGAACTTGGTAATGGCTGGGAAGCAGGGAATGTGTGGCTCAACAACGACAGTGGAGTTGGTGTCACCGCCACGGATTGCAAGCGGTTCTGCCACCACCTCTACTCCTCCTTCGCTCTCTACCTCATCTTCTTCCTCTTCTTCCTCCTCTGCTGCTGGGTCCTCCTCCTCCACACCTGTGCACCCCCAGCTCCCCCTAGGCTATTCGACGTGCCAGGTACGCCGTTGTCATGCTGTCTTGGGGATGACGTGCCTGGAAAGCAGAAACCATACCGGATCTGTACTCCTGTCATCTCTGCAGTCACAGGCCGATCGGTGGCTGACCCCACACCAACTGAAGATCGGAAAAGTGGTGTGTGACAATGGAAGCAATCTGTTGGCAGCACTGAGACTGGGCAATTTAACACATGTGCCCTGCATGGCACATGTTCTGAATTTAATAGTCCAACGTTTTGTCTCGAAGTACCCAGGATTCCAGGACGTTCTCAGGCAGTCCAGGAAGGTGTCGGCCCATTTCAGACGTTCCTACACAGCCATGGCACGCCTTGCTGACATTCAGCAGCGGTACAACATGCCAGTCAGGCGTTTGATTTCTGACAGCCAGACTCGCTGGAATTCAACGCTCCTCATGTTGGAACGTCTGCTGCAACAACAAAGAGCCGTCAACGAATACCTGTTTGAACTGGGTGGTAGGACTGGATCTGCAGAGCTGGGGATTTTTTTCCCCCGTTACTGGGTGCTTATGCGCGATGCCTGCAGGCTCATGCGCCCTTTTGAAGAGGTTACAAATATGGTCAGTCGCACCGAAGGCACCATCAGCGACCTAATACCCTTTGCTTTCTTGCTGGAGCGTGCCGTGCGACGAGTGACAGATGAGGCTGTAGACCAGCGTGACGAGGAGCAGGAAGCGCACGATTTCTGGTCAGAATCACCAGAACGAACCCAGGCACCTGCTGCAACGCAGGGAGAGGTGTCAGAAGTGGAGTCAGAGGAGGAAGGTGGCTTTGTGGAGGAGGAGGACCAACAGGAGCAGGCTTCCCAGGGGGCTGGTGGTGACCTTTTGGGGACCCCTGGTCTTGTACGTGGCTGGGGGGAGGAGAACGTGGATGATGCAGTCCTTGATAACGAGGAAGCGGAGATGGATACCTCTGCATCCAACCTTGTGAGAATGGGGTCTTTCATGCTGTCATGCCTGTTGAAGGACCCCCGTATCAAGAGGCTTAAGGAGAAGGACCTGTACTGGGTCGCAACGCTACTAGACCCTCGGTACAAGCATAAAGTGGCAGAAATGTTACCAACGTACCACAAGTCCGAAAGGATGCTGCATTTACAAACCAGCCTGCAAAACATGTTGTACAATGCTTTTAAGGGTGATGTCACTTCAGGAACTCATCAACATTCCAGGGGCAGAGGTGCCAGTAATCCTGCCACGAGCGCACCTGCAAGGACAAAGCACTTTGGCCACTCTGTAACGTCAGACATGCAAATGTTTTTCAGTCCAAGGCAGCGCCAGAACCCTTCTGGATCCACCCTCAAAGAACGCCTCGACCGGCAGGTAGCGGACTACCTGGCATTAACTGCAGATATCGACACTCTGAGGAGCGATGAACCCCTGGACTACTGGGTGCGCAGGCTTGATCTGTGGCCAGAGCTGTCACAATTTGCCATGAACCTCTTGTCTTGCCCCGCCTCAAGTGTCCTCTCAGAAAGGACCTTCAGTGCAGCAGGAGGGATTGTAACTGAGAAGAGAACTCGCCTAGGTCACAAAAGTGTGGATTACCTGACCTTTATTAAAATGAATGAGGGGTGGATCTCGGAGGGTTACTGCACGCCGGAAGACTTGTTCTGAGTTTCTGACTCCCCATGCAGCTGTCCTTCTCTGCACGCCTCATGACTCCACACACAGCTGTCCTTTAGCGTCCTCCTCCCTCCGCCACTGTTACAAACTAGGGTGCAAACCCTACTGGTTTCATTTGAATCCAGGTAAATCCTGAGTTTTTCTGGCCTCTGTGCTTCAGTGGCTGCAACCAAAAAAATGAATATTTTTAGCATTTATATGGCATATTTTTTCTGGCCTCTGTGCTTCAGTGGCTGTGACAAAAAAAAAAGAATATTTTCAGCATTTATATGGCATATTGTTTCTGGCCTCTGTGCTTCAGTGGCTGCGACAAAAAAAAATGAATATTTTCAGCATTTATATGGCATATTTTTTCTGGCCTCTGTGCTGCAGTGGCTGCGACAAAAAAAAATGAATATTTTCAGCATTTATATGGCATATTTTTTCTGGCCTCTGTGCTTCAGTGGCTGTGACAAAAAAAAATGAATATTTTCAGCATTTATATGGCATATTTTTTCTGGCCTCTGTGCTTCAGTGGCTGCGACAAATTTTTTTTATATTTTTAGCATTTATATGGCATATTTTTTCTGGCCTCTGTGCTTCAGTGGCTGTGACAAAAAAAAATGAATATTTTCAGCATTTATATGGCATATTGTTTCTGGCCTCTGTGCTTCAGTGGCTGCGACCAAAAAAATGAATATTTTCAGCATTTATATGGCATATTTTTTCTGGCCTCTGTGCTTCAGTGGCTGTGACAAAAAAAAAGAATATTTTCAGCATTTATATGGCATATTGTTTCTGGCCTCTGTGCTTCAGTGGCTGCGACAAAAAAATGAATATTTTCAGCATTTATATGGCATATTTTTTCTGGCCTCTGTGCTGCAGTGGCTGCGACAAAAAAAATGAATATTTTCAGCATTTCTATGGCATATTTTTTCTGGCCTCTGTGCTTCAGTGGCTGTGACAAAAAAAATGAATATTTTCAGCATTTATATGGCATATTTTTTCTGGCCTCTGTGCTTCAGTGGCTGTGACAAAAAAAAAAGAATATTTTCAGCATTTATATGGCATATTTTTTCTGGCCTCTGTGCTTCAGTGGCTGCGACAAAAAAAAATGAATATTTTCAGCATTTATATGGCATATTTTTCTGGCCTCTGTGCTTCAGTGGCTGTGACAAAAAAAATGAATATTTTCAGCATTTATATGGCATATTTTTTCTGGCCTCTGTGCTTCAGTGGCTTCGACAAATTTTTTTTATATTTTCAGCATTTATATGGCATATTTTTTCTGGCCTCTGTGCTTCAGTGGCTGCGACAAAAAAAACATAATTTTTCAGGAAAGTACACATGCCTAATTTTTCAGGGTTCTGCAACAGTGGCAAAATCGCATCTTTTATGGTCACCACAGGTGATCAATAAAGTAGACCAAAACTGGGCCCACACTGCAGAATCTGTGTTTTTTGGTTCACTTCACTGTACATTGAATTACCTCTGCCTGACCGTGCACGTGCGCACAAGCACGGTGACTGCTAAACACACCACTACAGAAATATTGCCACCAACAGGACGAACATCCTGGAGGTGACAAGCAACTAGTAATTAAAAACTATTATTTGCTCACTTGACGGTATCATTCATTAAAGCTCTTTGCGTTTTTTTGCGTTGCAGTAAGCGCCGCGTTTCGTCTTTGCGTGTGAACAGGCTGTAACCTTTACATGTAGACGCTGGACGTTTTAAAGCAGTTTATTACACAGGTTTAGAAATGTAGTGTGATTTCTGCCCTTTACAGCACAAAACGCAGCGCTGTGTCAACAATGTATTTTTCAGATACATTTTTGCCCTTGATCCCCCTCTGGCATGCCACTGTCCAGGTCGTTGCACCCTTTAAACAACTTTAAAATCATTTTTCTGGCCAGAAATGTCTTTTTTAGCTTTTAAAATTCGCCTTCCCATTGAAGTCTATGGGGTTCGCTACATTCGCGAACCGTTCGCATTTTTGACGCAAGTTCGCGAATATGTTCGCGAACTTTTTTTCCGACGTTCGCTACATCCCTACATGCAAGCGAGCAATCCGCTTACTCCCTTCTTATTTCTTAAAATCCAGCAGCCAAAACATGCACAGGAGAGTGAAAAGGCTGGCTTTTTGTTAAAAGTCCAGTTTTTAACTCTACCCCACATTCATGTCCATGCAAAAAAAAGAAGGAAGGAAGATGATAGCTTATTCACATTTGGCACCAAGTGGTTCCTTAAAGGGAACATGTTTTTTTCCAAAAGCATCAGCTATTAGTGCTGTTCCAGCAGAATTCTGCACTGAAATCCGTTTTTACAAAGGGCAAACTGATTTTTTAATATTGCTTCGGCTTCCCGAAGTCACCCGAAGTTTCCTTGTTTGGCAACTTCAAGCTACTTCTGAAAATGAAGCATTCCAAATGTCATCCTGCCTGTGATTTACATTCTAGCCGGGAAGGCAGTTCGGGGAGATTAGTTGCCGGAAGAAGAAGCAATTTGTCACTGGGCGACTAATCTCTCAAAAATGCAGCGTGTGTCTCTGCCCTTACATTGAGTAGGAGAAACAACAGCCTGCCTGAAAGCAATTCTATCCTGAAGTGCTGGCTCTTTCTGAAAGCAAAGGATCAGGCAAAATGACCTGAGATGACTGCATTCACACCAATATTACAAGTATAACATTTATAAGAATAATGTTTTATATGGTAGAGTGAATTATGTGCAATGTAAACAATGTAAATTAGAAATTAGAAAAAACGACACCATAAAAATCATGACTGTATCCCTTTAACATATGGCAACACCCATGAAATGGATATTTCCTTCTCTGCCAAGATTAAATAAATGCCAAGATTAAAATAATGTTATATGAAAATCCTTGCTGTATATACATATTTACCACTTGCCTTTTGGGAGTCAATTAATGGACAAAATGTATTTGCAGAATCAGATTTATACATCCAATATACCCTGGTATTGACATCAAGAACTTTTTATAGGGGATTCTATGAGTCACCAATTTTATCTGAGTGTGATTATTATATACAAGGGGGCCCTTGATCTAATCTGAATCGTCTTTATTTTTATGGGTTTGGGTATTTTTAATTATGCTGGCTAAATATATAATTGATTAATAATTATGACTTTTTCTTCAATAACCAATATGTATGTTTAGTTAAGTCTAAGCATGCGTTTTGGTGTTGTTTAATAAAGTATATATAATCGGACACCCCAGATTCTTATAGTATTTATTCACAATATGTTAAAGGAGAAGGAAAGTCTTCTTGCACTTGGGGGTGCCAAATGTTAGGCACCCCCAAGTGATTGTATTTACTTACCTGAAACCCCTGGCTGGGGCTCCTATCAGCAGAAAACTGCACCGTCCCGGGGTTATTCCAGTGAGCACCATGGAGCGTTTCACTTCCGTGTTCTTCTTTCTTCGTGCGGCTGCGCATGCGCATTAGAGTGAAAAGCCGAACTTTAAAGGGATACTGTCATGGGAAAAAATTTTTTTCTCAAAATGAATCAGTTAATAGTGCTGCTCCAGCAGAATTCTGCGCTGAAATCCATTTCTCAAAAGAGTAAACAGATTTTTTTATATTCAATTTTGAAATCTGACATGGGGCTAGACATATTGTCAATTTCCCAGCTGCCCCAAATCATGTGACTTGTGCTCTGATAAACCTCAATCACTCTTTACCACTGTACTGCAAGTTGGAGTGATATCACCCCCCTCCCTTTCCACCCCCCCAGCAGCCAAACAAAGAACAATGGGAAGGTAACCAGATAACAGCTCCCTAACACAAGATAACAGCTGCCTAGTAGATCTAAGAACAACACTCAATAGTATAAACCAGTGATCCCCAACCAGCAGCTCGTGAGCAACATGTTACTCCCCAATCCCTTGGATGTTGCTCCCAGTTTCCTCAAAGCAGGTGCTTCTTTTTGAATTTCAGTCTTGGAGACAAGTTTTGGTTGTATAAAAACCTGGTGTACTGCCAAATAGAGACTCCTGTAGGCTACTAGTTCACATAGGGGCTACTAATAGCCAATCAGAGCCCTTATTTGGCACTACCCAGGAATAGGGATGGGCGAATTTTTTCGCCTCGTTTCGCCAAAAAAATGTCGCCCATAGACTTTAATGGGCATCTGCGACATTTCGCCAGAAATTTTTTTAAAACGAAACGGGTCAAATTCGCCCATCCCTACCCAGGAACTTTTTTCGTGGTTGTGTTGCTCCCCAATTCTTTTTAAAATTGAATGTTGCTCACGGGTGAAAAAGGTTGGGGACCCCTGGTATAAACCCATGTCCCACTGAGACACATTCAGTTACATTGAGAAGGAAAAACAGCAGCCTGCCAGAAAGCATTTCTCTCCTAAAGTGCAGAGACAAGTCACATGACCAGGGGCAGCTGGGAAATTGACAAAATGTCTAGCCCCATGTCAGATTTCAAAATTGAATATAAAAAAATCTGTTGCTCTTTTGAGAAATGGATTTCAGTGCAGAATTCTGATGGAGTAGCACTATTAACTGATTCATTTTGAAAAAAACATGTTTTCCGATGACAGGATCCATTTAACTAAAAAGTCGGCTTTTTCATTCTACTGCGCATGCGTCTGCCCCGGGAAATTTGAAGAAAGAAGAAGCCAGAAGAAGATCGCTCTGTGGTGCTCACTGGAATAATCCCAGGCCGGTGCTCCTATCAGCAGAAAACTGCACCGGCCCAGGGTTATTCCAGTGAGCACCACAGAGCGATCTTCTTCCGGCTTCTTCAGGTAAGTAAATAAATCACTTGGGAGTGCTTACATTTGGCATCCCCAAGTGTAACACGACTTTCTTTCTCCTTTAATTGAAGTCATTGACAAAACATTAATAGGAAATATAGCCTGGGGCGAGAAATCACAGTTTGATGTCATAGAAGAGCTGAAAACAGCCACCAATGCTATTCCACAGGCATAGCTGTAGCAGGTACTCCAACATTATATTCTGTACAAGGAGATAATATATAAATGAACAGGGGCATCCATATTATAACCACCCGGCTGTTGGGGTTGTTGGAGAGCTCTTTGAATCATTCACTAGCTCTTTCTTTCATGGGTTTTCAGAGCATTACAGTTCAACAACATCTTTCATGGGATAGTGGAAGCCAATATTATCTGCAAAAGATACTAACAGAAAAAGTGGTCAGTAAGTAGTTAACCGGCTAACACATATATATATTGACTATGTGTTTACAACAAAGATTACTTTTCACATACAGCACAGGACAAGGAGTGAATTATTTGTGACCATTTATTCGTAATTTACCAAGCTTTCATTATGAGGCTCCTCTAATAGATTTTTCTTCTTCTTTTATGGAAACGATCTGCAGTCCCTTTGTGTCCTGTCTGAATGAAAATCCTTGGTCCCCAGCCAGACAAACTGGGAACACAATTGAGAGAGAACTGGCATGGTTTTATTTGCCCATGCCAAAGTAAAGGGTCACAGTCCACGTGAGTTCCGAAAAATAGCATTTTGTACCTTGTACAGAACATCATAATCGAAACTTACTGGTTTTTTTATAAGGACCACTTAGAGCAGGGTTTCTGGATTTTTTTTTCTGTGGAACCCAGATAAGAGAGAAATAAAAGCAAAATTCACTACGGGATACTAATGTAACAGTAACTGACTGCTAATGTGGAGCCCAGGACTCGCAATTCTCTTCTCCCCAGATCCTGAGGTCTCATACCTTTACTATACACATGTGCCAATGCAGGGAGGAGCAAGGGAAGGGGAAAAAAATGCTCTGTAAGGCTACACATTTATTGCTACTTTTTTATTACTCATCCTTCTATTCAGGCCTCTCCTATTCATTTCCAGTCTCTTATTCGAATCAATGCATGGTTGCTGGGGGAACTTGGACTCTAGCAGCCAGATTGCTAAAATCACAAACTGGAGAGCTGTTGAATAAAAAGCAAAATAACTCAAAAACCACAAATAATAAAAAATGAAAACCAATTGCAAATTGTCTCAGAATATGACTCTCTACCTGATACAAAAACATAACTCAAAGTTGAACAACCCCTTTAAGTCTGGGCATTACCTTTGCAACACAAAAGTTGGTTATGCAACTAATTTTAATAGATATTTCCTTTTGTATAAAGCCATAGAATTGTAATAAAGAGGCTCAAGGGTACTCACCCTTAGAAGCATGGGGACCCCTTAAATACCTCCCAACATTTTGGAAATCGAAAGAGGGACAAAGCAATTAGCCACACGAAGTTCGTAATTTTTTTGACCATGCCCATTTTTTTGGCCACACCCCTTAATTACCATGTTCGGTTTACAAAATTTGCCTTCCTATGAAAGTTTGAACACTTTTCTGTGGTATTTATGTGTTATTACAGTTTTGCTAATGAAGGTGAATTGCCCTTTAAGGTGCAAGTCACAGTTTCCCCAAGAGACCTGCTTGTCTTAAATTGCTAAAATTGCTTCTTTGCTTATCTACAATTGTTACAAAAGTATCTAAGGGCACCTGCCACATATTAATTAAGTTTCAGAAACTTTTTATCTTTTTCTGGCTGTTCAAGTGCAGGAGATCAAAGAAAAAGTTGGGACATTTCAGTAACAATGCGGGACTGCTGGTTGAGCTGTCAAAATCGGGACTGACCCATGAAAAACGGTTGGAAAGTATGCCATATTAGGGTCCTGACCCATAGTTTCAGCGCTAAACTACAATAAAACGGTGATGATTACATACATATATATTTAAGCCTATAGTTTGTATTACACAGTCACAAATATGGAGCGCTCACCTTCCAGAGTAAACCACTGTTGTTGTGTCAGTTGCTGAACCAGAAGACCCTATCCTGTCCTAGGGTCACATCAGTACATCAAAGAATCACCAGCAGCACACTGTTAGATTTGCAAAAAGTGCTCAAGTGTAAAATGTATTATTTAGCCCATAGCATACAAAAAGGCTTTTTGTATGCTATGGGCTAAATAATAAATTTTACACTTGAGCACTTTTTGAAAATCTAACAGTGTGCTGCGGTTGATTCTTCGATATAGTTTGTATTACAGTGATTATCCCTTCAAGGCTCATTAATAAATGGGACATACATTTTGCATGCAAACATAAGTGAGAGCTGTGCTAAACTGTTCTCCCAGCAGCAGGACCACCCAGACGAGAGGGCAGCAGCTATCTGCTGTGCTCTCAGATTCTATATAGTCATAATAAATTGTTGGTTAAGCCTAGCTTTGTGCCAATTAGTAATTATAGGACAACCTATTGCTTTCCTCATACCAGTACAGAAATTCAAGGTTCTCAGCAGAAGCAGGTTAGCGCCACCATGTGCTGAGTGTGAAAATAATGAGTTGAGTGTGAAAATAAAAATGTTATTCCCACAGCATGACCTTGAAAGCACCAGTAATATTATTACAGCTGGATATATAACTGGAGGCATGTGGGTCACATCTTCAAGGTACCGAAGATTCCTGTTAATGACATCCTCATTTTGATATAATCCAGACTCGAAAATATGTAGTTTGTAAAAAGAGTTGAACCGTGCTCACACAGGTCACAAAAATATTTGAAGACACTTCTGTACAGAACAGTCTGATTAGTGGTGATATCACAAGTACTTGACTATTATAGGGCACAGAACATCTGAAATATACTTTAATTTAAAAAATGTGTACGGTTTTTATAAGAAACCTGACTGTATGCAGTGAAATTCTCCCTTCATTTACTGCTGTTGATAGGAATTGTCAGACGGTCCCTAACTGCTCTGTAGGGAAACAATTATACTTATGAACAGCATGGGGAGCCCCCACCTTACTTCCCAGCCATGCAGAACATCAGCTTTGTTTGTTTCCCTGTAGAGCAGTCGGCGACTGTGTAGAGATTTGTATTGGATTTTATTTTTGCCTTTACATCCCCTTTACTGTTTCTAGCTCCAGCTGCAGGGACAAAGATCATGGAGCCAGATTTAAACAGATAAACTGGGATTCTATTTGGAGGATTATTTTGCTGCAGCCACTGGTTCTGCAGAGTTGGAGAAAGTTTGTATTAAGCAATACAAAAACTATAAAATCCACATTAGATTGCATGACAACACAGGTTGTCTGTATATTCTGATTATTAATCAGTCTTGCTGTATCAGCTTTGCACAGGTATTATTTGCCTTTGATAATTTATGACGATCCCTAAGCAGCCCAGACCACACTGAGCATGTGCACAGTCTTAGTCTTGCAAAGATGTATAACAAAGTTACAAGATGGTGACCCCCTGTAGCCAACTTTGAAAGCATAAATCATTTGTTTGATTAGGCTTGTGGTGCAGTAAGTTCATGTATAGTATACAAAATACAGCATTACAGAGGTTAATTCCCCTTTAAAACCACTGCCTGGTTGCTAGGGTAAACTGGACCCTAGCAACCAGATAACTCCATAATGGAGAGCAGCTAAACAAAAAGCAAAATAATTCAAAATCCACAAAAAATTTGAAGAGCAATCACAAACTGGCTACCCCAAAATTCCCTTCAAGCCTTTCTATCAATCAATGTATCCTGCAGCAACTTCACTCACACACCTTCACTATAAATAAGTGAGCTGGAGAGGGGTACAGCAGATCAAGACATGCTTTCACATTTTTCAGGCCCACCTCCCCTGTGTGCAGCTAGGGTTGCCATCTTTTCTTGCTGTTAATAGTGGCTTTAAGGGGGGCTGATTAAGTCATGGGGTCAGGGTCAGTCCAAGCCGACCGGGCACCCTAAACATAGATAGAAATCCAGCCCAGGGGGGGCGGAGAGTAGTAGAGTAGTAGGGAGTGAACATGGACTATGGGTAGGCAGAAGTCCCTTTAAAGGAAAACTATACCCCTCAAACAACGTAAGTCTCTTTTAAAAGATATCATATAAAACAGCTTATGTGTAAAACCCTGCTTCATGTAAATAAACCATTTTCATAATAATATACTTTTTTAGTAGTATGTGCCATTGGGTAATCATAAATAGAAAACTGCCATTTTAAAAAATAAGGGCCGCCCCCTGGGATCGTATGATTCGAGTAGCACACAAACAAACCATACATGTTAGGTCACATGAGCCAATTAACAGACAGAGTTCTGTCTTTTGCTTCCGCACTTCTTCCTGTTACAGTTAAAGCTGCAGTATTTCTGGTCAGGTGATCTCTGAGGCAGCACAGAGACCATCACTAAATGGTGGTTCAAGGCAAGAGATGTAAAAGGGCAGTGTTTACTTAAATATATAGACCGGGTTGATAAGATTCTTTAATATGCCACTTAATATGATATAAATCTGTTGCTCAAGTATTAAGTTTGGGGGTATATTTTTCCTATAAAAGGTACCTGCCAGGACCCACCCATCCATATCATTGTGCCCTAGGCAGGTGCCTCTTCTACCTTCCCCTTAGTTCCAGCCCTGCATGGGGTGATGAAATTGGCGAGGCTGGGCACGGAAATGAGGGAAGGGTGGCTAGGAAATGGGCGTAGTGGGGAGTTGGGTGTGCTGGATGTAGGGTTGCCACCTTTTCTGAAAGGTTTTACCAGCCGGTGGGGGGGGGGCAGGACAAAAGGGGCAGTCCACGATGCAAAAAGGGACAGAGCCACATCACGAGATGGCCAGAAGGCCGAAAAAAGGTAAGTTCTAAGTGAATAGGGATGGACAAGGGCTTTTTTAAGGGTAAATTTGTAATACCGGTCCTGGCCTTGGCAGGTGTTTTACTGGCTAGGCTGGTAAAATACCGGCTGGGTGGCAACCCTAGCTGGATGGGGAAATGGTTGGGTAGAGGCAGGCCTCTTCTGTATAAGGTGTGATCAGCAGTGTAGATGGTCCAGTTAGGGAGGGATTTATAGTTCATTGCTGGTAAAGCTGTAATAGAGGCTCCAGCCCTGGTTAGTGATTTTCATGCTAGGCCAGTAAAATTCCACCCGGGTGCTAACCCTGTGTGTACTCAGGCTGACGCTGTGCCTGTTACTGCAGTTAAACAGGGAAACTTGTTGGAGCACATCCATGGCAGGTGGAGATAAGGTGGAGATAAGTGGGGCCATTGATGCAATAAAGCTTGAGGAGGCTAAGCCTTCCCAAACCAGAGTGCATGTAGATACAGCCCGTTCTGAACTGCCCCTTAGTAAGTAGCAGCTATTGCAGTTGCAGCAAGCACGGCACAGAGCAGAGTGGACAGTACAGTCTTTCTGGTCCCGAGCTTTGCCCAGGCTGTGGGCTGACTGGTATGTTCCTCAGAATAAACAAAGTGGCATAAACACAGGGGCACCCCAGAAGGTTACATACCTCCCTATGGTACCATTTTTTAACCCAAAGGGGTATGAGGCTTGGCCAGGGTCCATCCTGGCCCCTCCGCCACCTGAGGCAGCTTGGTGTTACTGCGCCCCCCCTCCCCAGTGCACTTACCTTTTTTGCGCCAACCTTTTTGCACCTGAGGGGATGGGGGGTCCACGAAGGCGGCGGAGAGGGCCAGGACGCAAGCGCAGGGCGCATAATTGCGCTCTCTGCGCTTCAAAAGCCAAATTTGCAGTTTGAGAACAGGCAATTTGGCTCTTAAAGTACCAGGAGCATTTTTGCAGCCACTGTTACCCAGTGGGGCGCTGCCGCCCGAGGTGTGTTGCTCAACTTGCCTCATTGGTGGAGCACCCCTGGGCTTGGCACAAAATGTTTGGGGACATGGCCTTGTTTGTCTGAGTTTGACACTTAAAAATGGTGTGAGGTACATGGTGAGAATATACAGTAATGAAGCTCACTCCGGACAGGGGGTCAGAATAAATTGTAAATGTTTATTTGTTTGAAAGTGAAATGTTGTTTTATAATTTTGCAAAGAGGAAAACAGCTTTAAAGGGGTTGTTCACCTTCAAATAACTAGTTGGTTTCAGACAGTTCACCAGAAATAATGACTTTTTCCAATGAGTTTTCATTTTCTATGTGTGACCGTTTTTCTATTATTCAAGTGTAAAGTGTAAATTTTCACCTTCTGAAACAGCTCTGGGAGGGGGGGGGGTCACTGACCCTTTAACTGTTCTAAATTGATATATTTAATTGATACATTTCTTATCTTTTTCCCTGATGAGCAGAATCTCTGAATTTCATTTACAGGCAGCTGTTAGAATTGATACAATAGTTGATAATACTCCAGAGATGCTGCTGAGAAATGTATCAACTAAATGTTGCAAAATTGCACCTGAATTACTGAGCTGCCAGACTTAAATTCCAGAGACAGGGACATTCAACTTTAAACTTAGATTTTGGAAAAACAGTAAAAAATAAATAATGGAAAGTAATTGAAAAAAGTCTTTATTTCTGGAGAACAAAAAAAAAAAAAATCAACCGAAAAAGTTTTTGGAAGGTGAACATCCCATTTAAGTGATTGGAGATTATCCTGCACAGCACAACAAGGCTCGGCTCCACAATAGAAAAACTGAGTGTAAATTAGAAAAACAAATCGAGTAGGAATATATATATATATACATCCTTGATAAAGACCCCAACGAGGGTCGAAACGTTGGAGACACTGTGAGTTTTGAATAAACCATTTTGACTTTCTTGGAACACGGAGTGCTGGTCCTTTTTTGCCATTTTTCTATATAACCATAATTGGCCATGCACCCGGCATAAAAACGCATGTGAAGGAGTGCGGGTATTTTTCGATAATCCTGCTATATATATATATATATATATATATATATATATATATAATGAAAATAGTTTAAATAATGGCAACAGGATGATAGAGTACCTAGCGTGAGTGCAGAGTATACAGGCTGCACCATTGTATATATGTATGTTGTGTATGATAATGTATTGTTGATATAGAGTATAGGATTTACAAGCACTGTTTATCTCTTCACATTTGTAATGCACTGGACTGTATACATAAGTGGAAATGGCAAATTATTAAGTAGGCAACATAGTGGTCTATATACAGGGGGCATTCGACCCTAAACGTAAAAAAAAAACCCTACCCTACATAGACCCCCCTCCCTCCAGCCTAAGTGTTACCCCGGGCAAATGCCGCTAACGTTTTACTTACCCCTCGGTGCAGATTCAGGCATCAGAGTTCACGGGCGCCATCTTCAGCCGCTTCTTTAATCTCCGGAATGAGACCAGCATGTCAGCGCATGAGCATTTGGAGCAATTTTCAGTTTCACGACAACTCCACATGCACCAAAACTCATGATAATTACTGAAGCGCCAGTCTCATTCCGCAGATTACCGAATCCGCTGAAGATGACGCCCGTGAACTCCGAAGCCTGAATCTGCACCGAGGGGTAAGTAAATCGTTAGCGGCATTTGCCCAGGGTAACACTTAGGCTGGAGGGAGAGGGGTCTATGTAGGGTAGGGGGTAGGGGTTTTTTTATGTTTAGGGTTGAATTCTCATTTAAGATGGCCACAGATGAGATTTTAGCCTCTTATCGTATGAATGATTGTACAGCCCTATCTCCTGACATGCAACTAATCATTCAGATTAAATACAGTAGTAAAAGAACAATGTTCTGGCCGCAAGTGAAAGTTATGTCTGACAGATAGTAGTGACAGTAACCCACACTGATATCGTCAGAGATATTATCATTAGAAATCTCCTAACCTGTCCAATCGACTAAACGACCGATTGCTTTGGTACAAAAGATGTCAGGACGATCCACACACGGCCTGAAAATCATATGAAGCGATTTTTCGTGTGACTTTATCTTTCGTCTATGGCCAGCTTTACTGTCGCTGGGTGTACCACAGAGCAACATGCATAAGGGAGTGGATTGTGGCAAGGTTAGGGCTCTGTCTCGGCCAATGCGGAGGGTTGGGGGCCAGAGGATTTTTTTTTCTGCCAGGAGCCCGTCACATTGTAGTTACGCTACTGAGTCCATTTGTGGCTACCTTTGTTTTCCCAGATGAAAAATCAGCCTCTGCCTATGCAGCAATGCTGTGCCAATGAGGTGAATTGAGAAATCTAGCTCAGGCTGTAGACGAAGTACACGGGTACAACTGCTCCGGGGCCTGCCAGCGGTTCACATGTGATCGAATCCTCTGTGAAAATAGCTTTTGGAAGGGGGGGGTTCAGGTTGCACAGCCTGCACCTGGGCCCCGCAGACAGTAGTTCATACCTCCCAACTGTCCCATTTTTCGTGGGACAGTCCCGATTTTGACAGCTCAACCCGTAGTCCCGGATTGTTACTGAAATGTCCTGACTTTCTCTTTGATCTCCTGCACTGAACAGCCAGAAAAAGATACAAAGTTTTTAAAACATAATTAACTTTTGGCAGACAGCCCATAATACATGGCAGGTGTACTTAGAAACATTTGCAACAATTTAAGATAAGCAAAGAAACAACTGTAACAATTTAAGAGAAGCAGGTCTTTTGGGGAAACTGTGGCTTTTAAAGGGCAATTCAGTTTCATTAGCAAAACTGTAATAATAACGCATAAAAAAACTCGGAAATATGTTCAAACTTTCATAACCTGCCAAATTATGTAAAATGAACATGGTAATGAGGGGGTGTGGGGTTGTGGTCAAACAATTTCGCCAAGCTCCAGGGTTGCCAGGTTGGCGGGTTTACAGCCAAATTGGGCTACTAATTTAAAGGAGACATATTGTGTTAAAAATAACAACGTACCAGTGCATTATACTCATTTAGATATAGAAGAATTGTGCTTAAGAGTAGTGCTTCAGACTGATTTATTGAATATTTCTGCAAACCCCTAATAATCCTTCCTTCTCTTCCACTTCCTGCTCCCTGATTTCCGAGGCTGTGCACTCAGCTCACTGCACAGTAGGACAGGAACCAATCAGCAGCTAGTAGGACCTGATAGGGAACTGAAGCCTGACTGCAGTGCTGTGATTGGCTGTCCCCCTCCTACCATGCTTCTGGCAGGGACCGTTAGGACACGCCCACCCCTCATTTGAAACACAGACAGGGACCAGAGAACATCTATATATATTACTTATAATTGCCTACAAAATTAAGGTTTATTTCAATTATCCTATATGTCTCCTTTAAAGCCCTGGTGGGTTTTGAAAGTGCAAACTAGCCAAGGTACGGATTTGGTCTACTTTTTGGGCTACAATGTTTTGTTGCCCTAATGTACCAAGCCTACATCTCCCAATGCATGTTGGGTAATGTAGTTTTTGCCAACTGCCAAGTTTAATGTAAGACTGCAATACCCAGCATGCAATGGGACTGACATGTAGAATTTGGGCGTTACCAGATTTTGGGCTATGTACCTGTCTCCCATCCCTCTTAAGCATTCTCACATTTTCTGCGGACTTTCCTTTCAGACAATTTTGGGACAAAAATCTGCTGTCCACCAAAATATCTAGGGGCACATTTACAAAGCTCGAAGGATTCGAATTAAAAAAACTTCGAATTTCGAAGTGTTTTTTGGGCTACTTCGACCATCGAATGGGCTACTTCGACCTTCGACTACTACTTCGACTTCGAATCGAACGATTCGAACTAAAAATCGTTCGACTATTCGACCATTCGATAGTCGAAGTACTGTCTCTTTAAGAAAAACTTCGACCCCCTACTTCGGCAGCTAAAAGCTACCGAAGTCAATGTTAGCCTATGGGGAAGGTCCCCATAGGCTTGCCTGTGATTTTTTGATCGAAGGATATTCCTTCAATCGTTGTATTAAAATCCTTCGAATCGTTCGATTCGAAGGATTTAATCGAACTAATAATCCTTCGATCGCAGGATTTGCGCTAAATCGTTCGACTTCGATATTCGAAGTCGAACGATTTTAGTTCCTAGCCGAATATCGAGGGTTAATTAACCCTCGATATTCGACCCTTAATACATCTGCCCCCTAGTGTTTTACCAATATTTATTAAAATTGTATATGTATTAGGGCCTTATGGGGCCCCCCTCTGTAGTTACGCCGCCGGTGATGGGCTAAAATTTTAAAAAGGTGTATTTTAACATAAATTATTTCTTAGAATTTTTTCACTGCACAAATTGTCCTCTTTTTTGGGCTACTGTTGAAGTGCCTCTTGACTAGTTTTGGGCTGGTTTTGTAGCTGACTTTTGAAAATTAGACCTGGCAACCCTGGCTCAAATAATTCCAGCACACACGGAGGGGCATATTTAGCAAGGGTCGAATTTCTAATTGAAAAAAACTTTGATCGAATAGGTCAGTTTTGTTCAAATAGGTCTGAATTCGGCTGAATTCGAATTGTACGAATCGACGGAATAGCACATTCGATTCAAAGTTTTCCCCCCAAAAAACTTTGATTTTTCAAAGTCCACCAGTTGACTCCAAATAGGTTGTAGGAGGCCCCCCATAGGCTAAAACAGCAATTTGGCAAGTTTTAGATGACTAATGGTCGAAGTTGAAATTTTAAAGAGACAGTACGATATTCTAATTCTCGGTTTTTTTTCCAAATTCGAATCGATTTGGACTATTCCCTAGTAGACGTACACAAAAAAGACCTTTGATAAATCTGCCCCCGGAATTTAACAAAATAAACGCTTCAGCACAAGTCCTGCAGAGACAGGATTTCTGTTGATTGTAAAAGAGTGAGCTGTAATACATTCTGGGCAAAGGAGCCCCCTGTCAGTGCAAATCAGACTCCTGCATGAAGTGTAATTGTTTGCCCAACAGTAACCTAATGGAGAAGAAGCCCTGGAACGTGTGTTTGTGGCAGAACGTTCACTACTTCCGTTGCCTCAGAAACAGAAAGCGAAACTGAACTGAGACGCGAGTCCTGCAGAGACAGGAAGTGGGCGGTGGCGCTCGGGTTAAACGGGGCGTGTCTGTGCGGCGCTGTGTGTCAGTCACATCTCTGAAGTTCAACTTAGTGGCCGATTTTGGATTCTGCGCTCACAGCCTATTGCCTCTGCTTCCTCCTCCCGGGAAAGGTGAGGGTTTGGGGGCTCCAGCCTCCCTCCAGCATTGGGGAGTCGATTAACAAAGATATTGTTCTCTAGCAGGAAGATACAATGTGTCAGAGAGAAAGAGGGGAGGGAGCCTGAGCTGTTGTTAATTAGCAACCAAACCAGCTGATCCCTACATTCATTCTTATGGCAATTAAAGGGGTGGTTCACCTTTAAGTCAACTTTTAGTATGTTATAGAATGGCCAATTCTAAGCAACTTTTTCATTGGTTATGGTTATTTATTTTTTATAGTTTTATAATTATTTGCCTTTTCTTTCCGGCTTTCAAACTAGCGTTGCAGACCCCATATAAAAATCGAAATGCTCTGTAAGGCTACAAATATATTGCTAATTTTCATTTCTAGTAAGGTCCTCTCCTATTCCAGTCTCTTATTTAAATCAATGGATGGTTGCTAGGGTCATTTGGACCCTAGCCACCAGTAGTGTTGCCACCCTGCCGGTAAATTTGTAAAACACCAGCCGGGGCCGGTATTACAAATTTACCAGCAATGTAGCTGCCGGTAAATTTGTAATACACCTAAAAAAAAGCCCGTGGCCTGCCCCCAGCCTGCTGAAACGTACCTTTTTTTGCTGGGCATCTTGCCAAATGCGTGTGCTTGGCTCTGCCCCCTTTGACGGCACGACCCGGCCAGCCAATAGCGCGTCAGGGTCCCGCCCCTTTATCATCACGGCCCACCCTTTAACCCCGCCCCCTCCATCTGCCGGTAAAGATCATTTTAAAAGGTGGCAACCCTAGCCACCAGATGCAAATTGAAGAATAAAAGGCTAAAAAATGAAAACCAATTGCAAATTGTCTCAGAATATCACTCTCTACATCAACCACTTTAAGCGTGGAAGCTGCAGTGTATTGTGATACGGGCACATCGTCTCCATATGCTGCAGCAGAGTTAGCCCTAGAGAGGCAAGTTATGTGCACACGCAGCACGCACAAACGCAAAGGATGATGTAGGAAATGCATGTGGCCATGGGCTAGCATGAAGAGAAGGGACTTGGGATGTGAGTAGTGAGGCAAGAAAAGGTGTTGGGAGAAGGGGTCGAGAGTTAATGTGGCTAACTAGTTTGGATGCACTGAATCCACAGTATTGGGATTTGCCACAATCCTTAAAGGAGAATTAAACCCCTTGCTTATAAAAACTCCTACCCCCTACCTTCCATAGCCCCCCCTTCACAGGTGTTAACACAAGTAAATGCCCCTAAGCCTGTAATTACCCCTTGTTGCAGAGTCAGCGCAGCTCACAACCGCCTTCTTCCGGCGCTTCGGTAATCTTCATCACTTTCGGCACATGTGCAGTTGTTACGAACCGGAAAACTGCACATGCGCCGATACGGCACTTACTTTCCGAAGTTTACTGAAGCACTGAAGATGGCCCCAGTGAGCTCTGCTGCACTGACTCTGCAACGAGGGGTAATTACCTGCTTAGGGGCATTTACTTGTGTTAACTCCTGTGTGTGGAGGGGGGACTATGGGGGATAGGGGTTTTTAGTAACAAGGGGTTTGTTTCTCCTTTAAGGACACCTGTTCGGTTATTATCCCCAAGCAAAGGTGCGGGCTAATAGAAACTGCACTCCCATTGGGGGTAACAGTATAGTTTTTTTTTTAAAATTGTCCCTCGCTAGGGCACCTGCACCAGAAGGGAGTTCCCGGTACGAGCGACCATGTTTGGGCACACGCATAGGCATAACTAATAACGCAACTTGATCATTATACACATGTTTGTGACGTCCGAATCGCATTTGCACATGTGCTCTGACAAGGCCGCATGCATCGGGAACTCCCTCCCAGTGTCCTAGCGCCCATCTAGTATGATTTGAGAGTTATATTTTTACTGATACAATTTGCAATTGTTTTAATGGTTTATTCGTAGCTTTTAAAGTTATTTAGCTTTTTATTCAGAAACTCTGCAGTTTGATATGTCGGCAATCTGGTTACTAGGGACCAAATTACCCATGCATTGATTATAATAAGAAACTGGAATAGTAGAGGCCTGAATACAATATGAGTAATAAAAAGTAGTAATAAATTTGTAGCCTTACAGAGCATTTGTTCTTTTAGATGGCATCAGTTACCCCCATTTGAAAGCTGGAAAGAGTAGGAAGAAAAAATACTATTTAAAAAAAAATGACGACCAATTGAAAATTTACTTAGAATTGGCTATTTTGTACACAGTTAACTTTGAAATACCCTTTTAATGAAAAATTCAGTCAAATCCTGAATTGAACCGGAACCCTAATTTACATATGCAAATTGGACAGTGGCGTAACTACTGGGGGAGCAGGGGGTGCACTTGTACAGGGCCCGTCGGTAGCTCGCCTGAGCACGTAGGCGCTTAAAGGAGAACTAAAGCTTAACTAAAGAAGTAGCTAGAAATTTTATACTTTATGTTTTGGGTTTCTGTACCAGCCCAAGGCAACCACAGCCCTTTAGCAGTACAGATCTGTGTCTCCAAAGATGCCCCAGTAGCTCCCCATTTTCTTTTCTGTTGAATTACTGCACATGCTCTGTGCTGCTGTCACTTACTGAGCTTAGGGGCCCACTCACAATATACAGTACACATAGAATAGAAATGTCACAATATAAGGCTGATTAGTAATTAATACAGATAATTACTACATGGCAGCACAGAAACCAGTGCAATTAGCATCAGAATTTAATAATCAGCAAACCTGTAGCATCAGCTTATATTACAGGGGAAGCTCATTTTCTGCTGGATAATTAGTGACGAGCCCTAAGCTTAGCTTCTCAACAGCTGCTCAGAGCCCACTGAGCATGTGAGTGTCACAGACACTTTCCAAGATGGTGACCGCCTGTGACAAGTTTGAAGTCCTGGATCATTGCGGCTATTGACAAGCTGAAACTTTAGGCGGGTGCAATAAGTTCACTATATAAACTATGGCATTTTTAGCCATATTCCTTTTTAGGGTTTAGTTCTCCTTTAAAAAAAAGCTTCATAGTTATGTTACTGAAGTTGGGGCAAGGAAGGATCAGAGACAACCTTGTGAAAAATGTTCAACTTTCTTGTTTGCGTTAGGGAAGGTCATGTGAATTTAAGGATTTGGTTCAGCCAGGCACTCAGATTGAACCAAATACCAATTCTGCTGGTAAAGGCCGGATTCAGTGCTTCCCTAATAACTAGAGGGGGTAGTGTGTATAGTGAGGTAAGAGGAGAGGCAGAAGGGGCTGTAGGTGTGGAGGTGCTATAAACAAGCAAGATGGGTGTTTGGGGGAAGGCCTGTAAGTGGGGAGATAGTGTGTACAGTACAGCAAGGAAAAGTGGTCATTGGATAAACGGCCTGTAAGAGTTGGATCCTGTGTATAGTTAAGTGCATAGCTATATAAATAAATGATAATTTAAATAATGGACCATTTTGGCACAGGATGGGGTTAAAAAGCTGATGGTCTGACATTTTTTAAATTTGTCATGTATTTTTTTGTTTTTTTTGGATGTTTAAATTGTTGGTTGCTGGGGAACTTGGCCTAGCAACCAGCCAGTCTTTTTAAATGGTGGAAGACAAATAGAATGTTATGGAAAGGGAGGGAATTAAAGAGGATTTCCCCATGCAGCCCAATCAGGATTCAATTGCAAATAGAGGCTCCCTGAGACTAATTGGGTTTGCCTGGCCCCTCATATAGTCGTGGGAGCAAAGGGTCCTTTAAATCTTCTAATGTTCTAGTCTGACCAATAACAGCAACTGCTGGCGGACTATACGCCCTCCCGACTCTAGGTGGCGCTCTGTGTGTGTAGCGTTAGTCCGGAAGGAAGACGAGCTCTGGTTACTTTCATTTCTGGGTCCTCCGGGCAACAGGCGGCGCTGGTTTGTTTGTTTTCGCCAATAACTTACTGTGTGACTGACAGGGGGCGGGCTACATTTGTGATCGTTCGGGGCCCCGGGGGCTGTTGCCGCTGGAGCACCGAGTTTTCCACAGAGCTATGTCCGACGGGTTTGAGAGGGCCCCTGGGGTCGGGAGGGGCAGAGGGCGCGGGCGGGGAATAGAAACGGCGGAGGGAGGGAAAACACCGGGCTTCAGTGGGGCCTCGGGCGCTGGGGATGAGCCGGGCAGAGCCAAAGCCGCGGGGAGCCAACAGCAGGAGCCGCTACGGCCGCCTCGCACTGGGCCGCCTGGAGGAGGAGGAGATGCAGGAGCAGGTAATTGGCCCTCCTGGAATTGTCTCTCTAAATGTCTTCTCTGTGTGTGTCAGGGGATCCTGGGAGTTGTAGTTCATCAGTAGCTGCATTATGCTCTTCCCAGATTTTGTGACAGGGAGGGACATTCCCTAAGTGGAGTAAACTGGTATTAAAGGAGAACTAAACCTACCAGTGCCCATTTGGTGGGTTCACCCCTGTAACTGCCAACCTCATACCCCCGACTGGCGCCCCCGTTTCTTCAGCGTAGTTTAGTTTCTACAGAGTGTGCCTCCTCCATCTTCCCTGTGACCCGCCGTTGGCCATTGCAATCCAATTCCGAGCGCTGCTTCTTCCAGCCCTCTGCATCACTGTTCTCAGGTTTAGTTGTCCTTTAAGAACTTGATTTAAAAAAAATAAAAAACAATAAAAAAAACCTCCTCAGACAAATCTGTTGCCAATGACTGTGTTGGAAGTTGACATAAGGCTTTTGGTGTTGATAACAATGTAACTATGTCTGTGAATTGAGAGGCTAACGGTGGCCATACACAGGGCGATCGCCAAACAAGCGGATCATATTGGTATGGGCGATATCGGGCTGATCGATTGTGGGCCCTAGGGCCCAATGATTGGATCAGAATGGAGGCAATACGGGCAGTCGGATCGTGGGACTGTATCAACGAACAGATGCGGCCGCGATCAAACGGGATTTTTTACCCTGCCAAATCGACATCTGGCTGTAGAGTCCTGTGCGGTTCATTTTTTTGGAACCTGCAATCCGCAACCTGAACCCGCATTCTTACCCGCTTGGACCCGCTACCCGATCCGCAAGTACCTTATCCGCAACCTGGAAGTTCTGTCAATATAAACCGGAAGTGGCATTGTCTGAAGTAGGAGTGATCAGAAAAAAGGAGTAAAAATCACTATTGAGAAGACCCGCGGCCCGACCCATAGAACCGCAGACCCGCAGCTATACCCCCACCCGGAACTTCAACTCGCAGGTTTTTGCAGGTACCCGGCCCGCTGCAGGACTCTATCTGGCTGACTTTCAATCAGATATCGATCGGGGAAGCCCATCTAAAGGCCCCACACACGGGCCAATAAGCTGCCGACTTGGTCTGGTGAGGGGACGGCGTTACTTACCAAATTCCTTGTTTTAAGAAAACAAACCACACATTTTAGTGTTAGTTGGCCTTTACAAAAGCTGCTAATCAGCTGATTTTGACTTCAGTGAGTTTCTGTAGTAAATGAACATTTGACTCCCAATTTAACACTGAATTAGCCTTTAAAGGGGTGGTTTACCTTTAAGTTAACTTTTAGTATGTTATCAAATGGCCAATTCTAAGTAACTTTTCAATTTGTCTTCATTAGGGATGCACCGAATACAGGATTCGGTTCGGGATTCTGCCTTTTTCAGCAGGATTCGGCTGAATCCTTCTGCCCAGCCGGACCGAATCCGAATCCTAATTTGCATATGCAAATTAGGGGCAGGGAGGGAACTCACATGACTTTTTGTCACAAAACAAGGAAGTAAAAAAATGTTTTTCCATTCTCATCCTAATTAGCATATGCAAATTTGGGTTCGAATTCGAATGCCGAATCTTTCGCGAAGGGTTCGGCCGAATCCAAAATAATGGATTCGGTGCATTTTTTTCTACTAATTTCTTCCAGCTTTTAAATGGGGGTCACTGACCCCATCTAAAAAAAACAAATGCTTAGTAACACTACACATTTTATAGTTGTTGCTACATTTTTTTAAATGTTGCTCACAGGTTCAAAAGGTTGGGGATCCCTGATCTAGATGTTGGGCATGCATTTATTATTGCTACTTTTTATTATGTATGGTTGCTAAGATAATTTGGACCCTAGCAACCAAATTGCTGAAACTGCAAACTGGAGAACTGCTGAATAAAAAGATAAATTACAGTGCTACGCAATATGTTGGCGTTATATAAATACATGTTAATAATAATAATAATAATAAATAACTAAAAAACACAAATAATAAAAAATGGAAACCGATATTGTATATTGTCTCAGAATTTCACTCTCTATATCATACTAAAATGTAATCTAAAGTTGAACAACCCCTTTAAGGGGACCTGTCATCCAGACATAACCAGCTGTATAATAAAATCCATTTTCAAATGAAACCTGAACCCCCAACTTTTTTTTTTTTAAATAAAACATCCATACCTGTTATTAAAGGTATTTAAAAAAAAAAAGTCACATATACAGTACAGGTATGGTATCCGTAATCCAGAAAACTCAGAATTACTGAAAGGCCAAATCACATAGACTCCATTTTATCCAAATAATCCAAATTTGAAAAAAAAAAAAAAAAAATTCCTTTTTCTCTGCAATAATGAAAACGTACCTTTTACATGATCCTAACTAAGATATAATTAATCCTTATTGGAAGTAAAACCAGCCTATTGGGTTTATTTAATGTTTGTAAAGACAAATTACAGAAAGATCTGTTATCTGGAAAGCCCCAGGTCCTGAGCATTCTGGGTAACTGGTCCCATACCTTGTATTGCCTGCCCACATCTATTCCTTAGCAATTACTTTCACTTTCTATTCTGCTATTTCTAATATCATTGAATTCTCTCCTTCCCCCTCCCTTTTCCCAGTCTGATTGTGTAACATGGGTGTGTACATCAGCTCCCCTGTTCTGGCACATACACAAGATTTTGGGTAACACAGCTTACCCTACTAACAGGCTTCCCAGAATGGCCCCCTCCTGCTTACTGTGATTGTAATTGCCAAGATTGAAGCAAACAAGATTGAAATATTTTATATAGTGTAAGTGAAGTTTCTTTTGCTTGACAGACACAATAGAAATTAATTTAAAATTATTTTAATGTAGTAGGTCAAAAGTGCCCTTGTATTTATCACTATTTCTTGGCACCACCTGGCACTGCTTCCTCCTAATTTGTCATCCTTCCATCTGTCAGTATTAGCTGTGTGCCCCTCACCTGTATAGTTTATATAAACACTACTGTGTATCCTGTGCTGGAATGGCTGCCCCCATGGCTACACAGCAGCTTGTTTATATAAACTATAGTAGTACTTATCTGTTATCTAATGTGTATCCTGTGCTTGAATGGCTGCCCCCATGGCTACACAGCAGCTTGTTTATATAAACTATAGTAGTACTTATCTGTTATCTACTGTGTATCCTGTGCTTGAATGGCTGCCCCCATGGCTACACAGCAGCTTGTTTATATAAACTATAGTAGTACTTATCTGTTATCTACTGTGTATCCTGTGCTTGAATGGCTGCCCCTATGGCTACACAGCAGCTTGTTTATATAAACTATAGTAGTACTTATCTGTTATCTACTGTGTATCACGTGCTTGAATGGCTGCCCCTATGGCAGCTTGTTTATATAAACTATAGTAGTTTTTGCTGAAGTTCCTGTTTCTTTAAAGGAGAAGGAAAGTCAAAACATAGTCTTTTAAGTAAAGGCTTTGGCGCATAGAACTTACAGAGAGTTTGCAATCTGTTCTCCCCGGTCTGGTGTTCAAGCAGTGACGCTCTCCCAAGACGACAGTGTGTGATTTTTGGTGACGTCACCTTTATCTCAGGCATCTTCTGCCAGAGGCAGCCATGATGCGCATTAGGCAGAAGTTACTTGTAGTGCGCATGTACTCTGGGCGCAGCTATGAGCGCGTCATCATTGACTCTTGTGCCCATGCCCCCACCCAATCAGAAGAGGAGCTTTTTTTTTGTGTAGGAGACGCAAGGGAATCGCTTTTAAATTTCAGTGGGGATAGCAGTCTACATGAAGCGTTTGCGGTGTGCAGTGAGGGGACAGTAACTCCATACAGAGCAGGCCAAGGTGAGGCCAATATCGATGACTATTTCACTACTGACACGCTATGGGTCAACTACTTTTTTTTGGCACATGCGCAATTAGAAAAAAGGTGAAGGAAGCCGTCGCTACATAACTAACATGGTGCCCACCTGAAAAAAATGATGCGAACAAGGACATGGATTTTAGGAGATCTGAATGACATAAGTGCTTTTTTTCAGGAGGTCTTAAGTAGTACAACACAAGGAGATAGGTATTGATTTGTTCCTTTCCTTCTCCTTTAAGATGGCCATGAACAAAGCTCAACCATTTGTATAACTGAGCACTTGGCATGCAGAGCTTGAGACTCTGTTAAATGCATTCCATTAGTCCTCTGTGTGGGTATCTTTTGTCAATATTCTTTACTTACACGAGCAGCGGCAGTTTCCCTGATTTTAATTAATGTTTTCCCACATATTACATAAAAATTTTGTCCTGATGTAACCAAAAAACTGCTTTTTTTTCTCCCCTTGATGAATGTTATGATTTGTGAAATAAAGAGGTATAAAATATTAACCAAATGTATATGTTACCACGGTTCTGCTTGTAAATAGTCCATTCCAATTAGTCTGCCCCTTATACAGTCCTGCACCAATCACTTATTGCTTTAGCTTGTGTCTGTGACTGAGAGTCTTGCACATGCCCCCATAGTGTAACATTAACGCTGCAATGTTTAACTCGTTATTAACACCGTAAATATTGTATCTCAAAGTAAAACTGACTCCTGTGCTTATATCCTTTCAGTACTTTATATATATATATATATATATATATATATTTATTTATTTATTTATGACAAATGCAAGAGGTCCTCTGCACTCAACCCATTATCAATATATTTAAGACAGAGACATTTTGTGCATACTGCTACTGAAAAATGTCTTACCCTTTAAACAAAACAGGGATTGTTTGTCCATATATTGCAATATATTTAAGCTGGCCAACTAAGTTTTACCTGCAACTAAAGGTGGCCATACACGGGCCGATAAAAGCTGCCGACAGACTGTGTCGGCAGCTTATTGGCCCGTGTATGGGGGCCCCCGACGGGCTTCCCCGATCGAGATCTGGCCGAAAGTCGGCCAGATCTCGATCGGATGGGTTTAAAAATCCCGTCGGATCGCGGCCGCATCTGTTCGTTGATGCGGTCCCGCGATCCGACCGCCCGTTTCAGAATGCTAGGATCCGATCGTTGGGCCCTAGGGCCCACGATCGGATCTGCCCGATATTGCCCACCTCAAGGTGGGCATATCGGAGGGAGATCCGCTCGTTTGGCGACATCGCCAAACGAGCGGATCTATCCATGTATGGGGACCTTTACTTGCTGCTTTCAAAGTAAAACTCCCAAACTTGGCTGCCCTTTTATTAGACACCAGTGGGATCACATGACTATAGATATATATATAGATTAGAGAGAGACGGGGAAGGAAAGAGAGATAGTTATAAGTCGCTGAGGAGTTCCATGACCATCATATAAAAATATATGTGTGTGTGTCCTGGAACTCCGAGGTTACCAATATCCTCATACTTTCCAACAAGTGGTATTATATTATAATACAAAAGTTTTAGTGAGTCTTTCTCGATCTTCTATCTTGGATTTTAAACAAACATTGTCCAGTAGATCACTATCTATAGGGGATCTAAATCTTCACATCACACGTGTCTGTTTCTCACACATATCCGTTATACAAAATTAGTTTTTTCCCTTACTAACGTCTGCCCTAATGTATTGTGTCCTGGAATATAGTTGTCACTTGATAAGCTAGCTGACCTTGTTCATCTTATCTTGCCTTTTTAGCACAGACAAGTCACAAAAGGACTTCACCAGCGGCCCAATTGCCAGCTCACACTTACACAATGGCCGTATCTAAAGCACAGCCTGCAGATCGTGGGAGACTCCGCTCAAACCTGTCTGCGAATGCTGCCGAGTTCTACCCCTCAGGATATTCTGTAGAAGCCAATGTGAGTATCCAGCACAGGACTTTCTTGGTGTTTGTCTTTTGCCTACAAACTAATGAAGGAAGCAAATGACCAAAAAAAACAGGTTTTCAAAAGCAATACACCATTTCTCTTACTAAATATGTCAATAATGTTGAGATAATTATCATTTACAAGCATCTCAGTTTTGAATATTTGGAAGGAGGAGGGCCTCATTGGGTTGCTGCCTTTCCCCACCTTGAAGAGCCAGGACTATGATGTGTCGATTGGCCAATCTCTTTGTCAATCTAAGAGTCCTGAATGTTTTATTTAAACAGGCAGGCAGTTTTGACCCAGACAGCCCTTCCGAAAAATTGGGCAATCCGAGTTAAAACCAGACAGGTGGTTATCCTAGGCCTCGCTCTGGTTAGAGGATTTCTCAAAAGATAAGAGAAATAGAGAACCAGTCATTTAAATTAAAGGGGTTGTTTACCTTTAAATTAACTTTTAGTATGGTGTAGAGAGTGATATTCTGAGAAAACTTGCAATTGGTTTTCATTTTTTTTCATTTGTGGTTTTTGATTTATTTTAGCTTTTTATGCAGCTGCTCTTGAGTTTCCAATTTCTGCTATCTGGTTGCTAGGGTCCAAATTACCCCAGCAACTATACATTGATTTGAATAAGAGACTGGAATAGGAGAGGGCCTGAATAGAAAGATGAGTAATAAAAAGTAGCATTAACAATACATTTGTAGCCTTACAGAACGTTTGTTTTTAGATGGGGGTCAGTGACCCCCATTTGAAAGCTGGAAAGAGTCAGAAGAAGGCAAATTATTCAAAAACGATAAAAAATGATAATGAAGGCCAATTGAAAAGTTGCTTAGCTTTGGCCATTCTATAACATACTAAAATGGAGGTTCTATTTAATGTCAATTATTTGGAAGGCTGACCTCATCTTATAAATACTATCCATATATAAAATCTACAAGCTTGGGGTAAAAAATTGGTTCCTTTATGCAGAGCAATCGGGGTCATTTATAAACACTGGGCAAATTTGTACCTCGGTAGTAACGCATGGCAACCAATCAAATGTTTGCGTTCAGTGTTCAACCTGCAGCTGGCTGAAAATAAAGCTAATCGCTGATTGGTTGCTATGGGCTGCACATCTGCCCAGTGTTTCTAAATGAGACCCAATAAAAAAAACTCTCACCGTTAAAGAGGGAAGTTGAAAGGGTGGAGTTAATGCTTTATAATAAAATAAATAGTTTTATCAATTAAAAAAAAATCTGATTTTCATCACAAGAACATTAATATAAAGGGACTCCTTACCATATGCTTGACAGCAGACAGTATCTGAGAGAAGATGACTTTACTTTCTGATTCAGCTAATTGGCCTAACGCCGAATGTGTTGCTTTGTTCATTTGGGCCAATGACCTGAACAATTGGAACAGCGATGAACTGTGGCTCCTTCATTTTGACCAATGGAAATTTTCCATTAGGACACCATCTTGATCCACAGGATTATCTGTTGGAATAGTGTGGCTATACATGCCCAGATGATTGGACAATGTGGTCGAAATTAGCCAAAGTGTGTGACTAAATCTGGGCATGTATGGCCATCTTGACTTAATTTTGGGACCTAAAGTAGAAAAAATAGATGGATTCCCTTGTTGACTTAAAAAATAATTTTATCCTGTTAGTTACTGCTGGGGTCTGACTATTGTCAGAGTTAATTGGTCCCTATAATTTATTTAATTTATGGTAAATAATGCTTCATTCAACACTTTAAGATTTAAACACTTGATGAATGTTTTTAATTAGCTATTTATATGGATCAATTGGATTAATTGCACTGCACTTTAGTTTTAATCACTAGGATCTCAGATCTTCGTCAATACACTTTGCACGTGCACTGCAGGAACTCCTTGGACGCGGTGTAAGATCGAAACAGAAACTTTTTCACATTAAGTAACGCCTTACGCGTTTCGTGTGTTTCTACGAGTAATCAAGGATATCAGAATCAAGGTTATAAATATTTGAGACAGATAAATTGAATAGTATTAATTATACATATTTTTATTTAAAAAAAAAAGTGATTTATTGATAAATTGTTGGTAACAAACGGGGTACTTTCTTCTTAATTGGGGACCTGTCATCTTAAGAAATAACTCCAAATTCTATATTGTGTTATTCAAGCAAAATAAACCTTACGTTCACCATATAAATTATTTAAATATTGTTTTATTCTATTGAAATCAGTTAGAGCAGGGGTGCCCAAACTTTTTGCGAGGGCCAGATTTGGTGAGGCGAAAATATGTGGGGGCCGACCATTCAGCCCGACATTCTTTGAACCATTAAATTACAGGAATTGAGTAATCGTAGCAGTAATATTTGGGCACATTAGTGAAATGATCTGCCACTTGGTCTATACTGCTGCCTGTGTGTTAGCAATAGACCCGTACTGGAACGTAGTGACGCCATACTTCTTTAGTTTACTGTACTGGCACGTCAGTACGTCTATTGACACCTTCAGCCCTAAAGAAGTCTGCGAAAACAGCGCATCACTACGTGCCCATCCTTGTCTATTATGAACACCTTCAGCACACAGGCAGCAGTATAGACCAAGTGGCAGATTTCACTAATGTGCCTTAATATTACTGCTATGGGATTCCTGATCGCACTGTGCTGGGGGGCCTCATTATTAATTTCATGATGGAGGCTGAGGGCCAGTGTAAATTTGAAAAAGGGCCGCACTTTGGACATGCCTGAGTTAGAGCATACAGGCCATTGTGTGGATACCAGTTTTGCTTCATCATCACAAAATCTAATATATGTGCCAGAGTGGAGGACCTGCTGCATGTGCACAGGCTGTACCATTATAAACAGGAGGGCGGCTTGAGGAATGTGGGGAGGGCCCTGACATCAAAGAATTGCAGAAATGAAATATCACAACTGTCAATCATGTATTTTCTTCCCCACAACCTTCGCAGAAAACGCTTCTTTTTCTGAAGTTTCCTGCGACTTCGGAAAACGAAGTGTCGCGAGTGCCATGCTGCAGGCGTTTTTTCATTATAGCAGGCGGAAGCAGTTCGGGGAGATTAGTCGCCCCAAAGAAGGGCGACTAAATCTCCAGGTGTGACCTTACCTTAAGGGGCCATGGGAAATGACTCAACTTGGTAGTGCTCTGATCAGTGTAAAAGCACCCCATATTTTTTTTTTTATATATATATATATATATATATATATATATATATATGTATATGTATATGTATATGTATATATATATATATATATGTATATATATGTGTGTATATATATATATATGTATATATATATATATATATATATGTATATATATATATGTGTGTATATATATATATATATATATATATATATATATATATATATATATATATGTATGTATATGTATATATGTATGTGTGTGTACGTACATACATACATACATACATACATACATACATACATACATACATACATACATACATACATACACATCTATACACGCATATTTCATATCAACCAATCAGCAGTTAGCATTTACAGGTCTGTCGTTGAGCTAAAGTCAGTTGAATTTATATTTACCATAAAACAAGATTCCTTCTTGTTTTGTAGAACTGTGTAGAAGAGAACGGCTGCTATCCGGTGCTTCCTGAGGGGACACTTACAGAGTATGTGCAAGACTTTTTAAACCATTTAACTGAACAGCCTGGAAGTTTTGAGGCGGAAGTCTTCCCTTTCTCCGATGTACTGAATAACTGTGTTACTACAGATGAATCATTGCAAGAACTTGTTGAACTTATTTACCAGCAGGTAATGACTTCTTGTTCTCAAACAAATGCCATGTGCAGAATTAAAATAAAGATAAATCTTTTTACCCTAAAGCTGGCCACAGATGCAAAGATCCGATCGTACTAATCATCGTATGATCGGATTTCCCCATCTCCCGACCTGCCGATAGAAATCTTTTAACCTGTCCGATCGATTAAA
Source organism: Xenopus laevis (assembly GCF_017654675.1). Classification (NCBI taxonomy): domain Eukaryota; kingdom Metazoa; phylum Chordata; class Amphibia; order Anura; family Pipidae; genus Xenopus; species Xenopus laevis. Next base: position 183,646,891 of record NC_054372.1, read on the forward strand.
CGACTAATCTCTGCCGGACGAAAAATGTTGGGACTCTCCACACATGGTCCGAAAATCGTACAAATCCTTGTTTCGTAAGATCTGATCTTTGCGTCTATGGCCAGCTTTATATAGCCTCTGATATCTATTTGTCTATATCAGAAGGGTGTTTTAATCTTACAAATCAGATTGCCATTGGTTTAGAGCTGTCAGGATTAGTGGATGAGCGAATTTATTCGCCTGCCATGGATTTGCGGTAAATTTCCACATTTCGCCATTTGCAAATTATTTTTTTGTGAACTGTGGCAAAAATTTGCTGCAGAAAAATTCACCCATATGAGAAAACGCCCTTGACTTTAATGCATTTGGACAAAAAAAAGTTGCGATAAGAAAAAACGCCCGTTGACTTAAATGCATTATGACAAAAGTCACCCAGAAGAAAAAAAAACGCCCATTAACTTTAATGCATTTGGACAAATAAGTCGCTATAAGAAAAAACGCCCTTGACTTTAATGCATTTGGACAAAAAAAAGTCGCCATGAGAAAAAAACACCCTTGACTTTAATGCATTTGGACAAAAAAGTCGTTCATAAGAAAAAAACGCCCGTTGACATCAATGCATTATGACAAAAGTTGCTCATAAGAAAAAACACCCATTGACTAATGCATTTGGACAAAAAAGTCGCCATAAGAAAAAACCGCCATTGACTTTAATGCATTTGGACAAAAAAAGTCACCATAAGAAAAAACGGCCATTGACTTTAATGCATTTGGACAAAAAAGTCGCCATAAGAAAAAATGGCCTTGACTTTAATGCATTTGGACAAAAAAGTCGCCATAAGAAAAAACACCTGTTGACTTTAAAGGAGAAGTCAACCCCTTCGTGCAAAAATCCCTCCCCTGTGTAGGCCTCCTCCCCCCTGGCAAATGCCCCATACCTGTTGTTTACCCCTCCATGCAGGTCCTCTCCTGCTGAGTTCACAGCAGCCATCTTCTCCCGAGCGCTCTTCTTCCTGGATTCAGCAGCGTTTTCTGGCGCATGCGCAGTAGATGGCATTTGCCGGTATGGAGCTACTGCGTATGGGCCGAAAGTCACAAAGTTTCCAAAAAAAGAAATCTGGACTTTCGGGGCGCATTAGCTCCGTACCGGCAAACGCCTCCAACTGCGCATGCCCCAGAAAGTCATGAAGTTTCTGATTTCTTTTTTCAGAAACTTCGTGACTTTCGACGTATGCACAGTAGATCAGCACCGGCTAATGCCTCCTACTGTGCATGCGCCAAAAAAAGCAGCTGAATCCAGGAAGAAGAGCACTCGGGAGAAGATGGCTGCTGTGAACTCAGCAGGAGAGGACCTGCAAGGAGGGATAAATAACAAGCAGGTAGGCCGGGAGGGAGGGGGAGGGATTTTTGCAAGTAGGGGTTGACTTCTCCTTTAATGCATGTTGGCAAAAAATGTCGCCATAAGAAAAAACACCCTTGACTTCAATGCATTTGGACAAAAAAGTCGCCATAAGAAATAACGCCCGTTGACTTCAATGGATTATGACAAAAGTCGCCCATAACAAGAATCGCCCATTGACTTTAATGCATTAGGACAAAAAAAGTCGTCATAAGAAAAAACAACCATTGACTTCAATGCATTTCATGAATTGTTCGCCATTTAACGAATTTTTGGGACAGATTCGCTCATCACTAGTCAGGATCACTTTATAAATTCAAGGGATAACAATATGTATATATTTATTCTAGAAAGCAATAATGACAAAAATTAAACAAGCTTCTGTCCTTTTTTGTATGTTTCTTTGCAGCCTAGGGATTGCATGCTTAATTGTAATCTTTTATTTCTTCTATTGATTAGGCAATATCTGTTCCAAACTTCTCTTATACGGGAGCGCGACTGTGCAATTACCTGTCAAATAATCTGCACATTAACCCACAGAACCAGAACTTCAGGCAGTTATTACTGAAGAGGTATGTAAGAATGCTTTGTTACAGATGTATGTAGTCAAGAGGTGTTTATCGCTACCTGTGCCCACCTGTAATTATCTTAATCTATAATATGTGCTATACACAACAGTATAAAGTTGCATTTTGAAGTGTGTATTTGCTGTATTCTTCTATTTCTTTCCTTCTCTTGTGTACTCATCGGCTTCTGTATCAGACTTCCTGTTTTCAACTTAAACCTCCAGGACTTGGGCTTGAGCTTGCTCAGTTTGCTCCTCTCTCGCCTTTCCCCCTCCCTTATCCCTTCCCTGCTGTAATGTAACCCAGAAATATGAGTGAGCAGGGAGAGACTCAGGCAGGAAGTGATGTCACAGCAAGCTAATATGGCAGCTGCTATCCTAAACAAGCAGAGAGAGCTTCTAGAGCTGTTTACTCGGGTATAGTAAAGTATTCTGCAGAATAAATATAGTGTTATAGCTTTTAATTTTTAAGTTTACTTTTAAAGGGGTTGTTCACCTTTAAATTTACTTGTATTATAATCAGTAGCGTAACTAGTGGCTGCCTGTCCCCTCTGCCAAAAATCTTCTGTGTGCACACAGCCCCCCCTCCCCCATCTCTTTCCCTTTGCTCCCAGCTACTTATGCATACCTGATTCTGATGGTCCCCATAGACGCAAAAATTTCTCTTGCCGAACGACCGATTTTAGCGAAGTCCGACCAATCCTTCGAAATTATCGTGCGGTGAGTGGGATTCGAACGATCGTACATCTTACGATTTTTTTACAGGTTAAAAAATCTTTATCGGTCCCAGTGGAATCTATCTATAAGTTTGCAGGGACAAGCAGGCAGCTCACCTTTGTATTCCTGACAATATTACCTGAAATGGTCTTTTTAGTTGATGGACAATTCGTATGATCGTTTCGAGTAGGGATGCACTTTTTTGGATTCGGCCGAACCCCCCAAATCCTTTGCGAAATATTTGGCCAAATACCGAATCCGAACCCTAATTTGCATATGCAAATTAGGGGTAGGAAGGGGGAAACCATTTTTTACTTCATTGTTTTGTGACCAAAAAGCCACGTGATTTCCCTCCCCGTCCCTAACTTATATATACAAATTAGGGTCCGGTTCGGCCAGGCAGAAGGATTCGGCCAAATCCTGCTTAAACAGGCCGAATCCCGAACCGAATCCTGGATTCGGTGCATCCTTAGTTTCAAGATAATCGTGGTCTCACGGTGACGATCGGATCGTTTAAAAATCTTTACATCTATGGCCAGCTTGAGACAATTTGTGGTTGGTTTTCATTTTTTATTATCTGTGGCTTTTGAGTTGTTTAGCTTTTTATTCAGCACCTCTCCAGTTTGCAATTTCAGCATTCCACTTGCTATGGTCCAAAATACCCTAGCAAAAAACGCATTAATATAAATAAGAGACTAGAATGTGAATAGGAGAAGCCTGAATAGAAAGACAAGTAATAATAAGTATCAATAACTATACATTTGTAGCCTTACAGAGCAATTGTTTAGATGGGGTCAGTGACCTACATTTGAAAGCTGGAAAGAGTCAGAAGAATCCCAGAACACTGACATAAAGCCTTTATTTTTCATATTTTGCAGGTGTCAAACAGAATTTGAAAAAAGGGATCAGGCAGCAAAGGGTGATGGAGCCGCCAGAAAGCAATTTCATGCCTTTGTACTGTTCCTGGGCGAGCTCTATCTCAATCTGGAGGTAACACTCTGTGAAGGGAAAATGTCAGTTTACCCATTCCTGCCATGTGCTTTGAAATGGAATGAATGAAAGGTATTGTACTACGGCTTTAACATCGCTAAACAGAAGTAACAACTGTGTACCTGGCTGGGAATAGATTTTTTTACCCTGTAAGTGTTCATCTGCTGTTGAGGCCTGAAAGATAAGGTCAAGTTTTCACCAGTATAACATCAGCAGATGGGGGGGGGGGGGCAATCAGTTTATTTATATAGTAAGGCCATTCCTACAGTGCAAATGAAGAGGTGAGAACTCTATGGGGGAATTCACAAAAGTGGAGATAAAAATGTCAGATTTCACTCCAAATTCACGAACCTCAATCTCCACTTTTGTGAATGTCTTTTAAAGGAGAAGGAAAGGCTAAAATTAAGCAAGCTTTGTTAGAAAGGTCTATATAAAATATACACCAGTAAACCCTCAAAGTAATGCTGCTCTGAGCCCTCTGTTAAAAGAAACACAGTATTTCTTTCCTTCTATTATGTACTCATGGGCTTCTGTATCAGACTTCCTGTTTTCAGCATACACCACCAGGGCTAGGGCTTGAGCATGCTCAGTTTCCTCCTCTCCCTCATCCCTCCTCCCCTCCCTGCTGTAATCTGAGTCCAGAGCTATGAGTGAGCAGGGAGAGACTCGGGCATGAAGTGATGTCACACCAAGCTAATATGGCAGCTGCTATTCTAAACAAACCGAGAGCTTCTAAAGCTTTTTACTCAGGTATGGTAAAGCATTCTGCAGAATAAATATAGTATAAATATTGTGTCTAATCTATTGGCAACTAGGGATGCACTAAATCCAGGATCCGGTTCGGGATTCAGCCGTTTTCAGCAGGATTTGGCAGAATCCTTCTGCCCAGCCGAATTAAATCTAAATCCAAATTAGAGGCAGGGAAGGAAATCATGTGACTTTTTGTCACAAAACAAGGAAGTAAAAAATGTTTTTCCCTTCCCACCCCTAATTAGGAGTCGGTTCAGTATTCGGCCGAATCTTTCGCAAAGGATTCAGGGGTTCGGCCAAATCCAAAATAGTGGATTCGGTGCATCCCTACTTTAAACAGACAGTTTTCAGATTTTGTCTCTCAAAACATTTTAATGACATTTTTTATGAATTTGTCTTTAGCTCTTACTACATCTGTCAGCCATCAAATTGCAATTTCCGGAGAGGGGTTTATTTTACCTCGGAAAATTATACATCCTTTTTTCATTATAGCCTGGTCTTTCTAAATCTGCCTACATGTTTGTGTAATTCCACTTCTGTAACAAGATATAAGGGTCTAAATACAAAAAATGCAATTTTGCATAATAGTGCTGTTAAAATTAAATAAGATAAAACTAGTAAAATAATGCAAGTGTGAGTTAAAAACTTTTTACATATAAAATTGTATAAAATACACTTTTTTTGGTTTTGTTAATGAGGCTTTTACACCTACAGGGTTAGACAGAAACTTGTGCCCTGACTATAAAATGCAAATCCCTATTAATATGCAAATAACTCCCCAATGGGGCACCTACAGGAGGTGTGAAATGAAGATTGGGTGAAGCAGAGCAAGTTATCTTAGAATTGATCTGACACACGGGGAAGAGTTACACTGAGCTTTACTCCATTTTTAAAATGTCGGGAGAAAATGTTGTTTAAAATGTCATTTGAAAGACAAATTCCTAAAAGACTTTCACTAAAAAATGAAAAGTGCTGGTTGAGTCAGAATTTAGGTGGATTTCTGTTTGTGAATATGGGGGGTAAACACCGGTTTACCGCCACTTTTACTACAAAAATGTGCTCTCTCCACTTTTGTGAATTCCCCCCTATATATTTATGATGGTGGAGAAAGAACCAATTACATGTTTCTTGACACTTGAGCAGTTAAACGCTTGTGCCTTTCAGAATGGAAAACCCCAGGCCCTCCATTTGTCTTGAAGTCTCTTCTAAAAGTGGACAGTAGATATGGCTGTAGATCTTTTCTCATTAACATGTTCTTGTTCTCCACTCTAGATCAAGGGAGCGAAGGGCCAAGTGACTCGTGCTGAAATTCTGCAGAGTGGTCTCCAAGAACTACTGAATTCCCTGTTCTCTAATCCAGTGGATGACAACCTGATGTGTGCAGTAAAACTACTGAAGGTGCAGATACCTTGTATTTGTTGGTCTGCTGGGTACTGTATTGTATGGCAGTTATGGTCCTCATACAATGTTTCCTACTAGTTTGGGCACACTCAGCAGTATTCGGCAGACACATTGTTCTTCATTTCCCCAGGGTCCATAATGATTTGCCATTGTTCCTCCTTGCTGGATTGAATGGATGTTTATATTAGGGATACACCGAATCCAGGATTAGGTTCGGGATTCGGGCAGGATTCAGCCTTTTTCAGCAGGATTCGGATTCGGCGAATGCTAATTTGCATATGCAAATTAGGGTTTTGTTTGGTATTCGGCGAATCTTTCTCGAAGGATTCAGGGGTTCTGCCGAATTCAAAGTAGTGGATTCGGTGCATCCCTAGTTTATATAGCTACAGAGGGTTGGGAGTTCTGACTTTGGTATCAAAGCTGCCCTGGGCTGCTAGTGCATTGAATAGAGAAAGACGGGTATTGGGTGCCTTATTTGTGAACCTGTTATCCAGAAAGCTCTGAATTATTGTGAGCAGGGCCCTCTCATTCTATTTGTCCTGTAGCGTTTGTTAGCTAACTTTCAAGACCCCTTCTTCATCATACTGAAATAAGAAACTTTCTAGATACAACCAATTAAAAATTCTGTATTGTTTCTGAAATAATCAAGTTTATTTTCACTATTCCTCTCTCAGCATCTTTCTACTCATTCTCTCTTCAGGAGTTGGGTGTCCAATGAATGATTCAATATATCTTATAGGTGGGCTCCTTTTGCCTAGAAGATGTATTGGGGCTCACTCTATTAAAATCACCAGACATCATGTCTCTCTACATGCAGAATTTGTGCAAAAGGCAGTTATTGTGTTAGATTTTGTTTGTACTGGAATCAGTTAGTGGAGTGAGCTCTAATACATCTGCTATGAAAGGAAGCCCCCCTATAAGATATATTGGATCATTTATCTGACACCCAACTGCTGCATGAAGACAGAATGAAGAGAAACAGATGCTGTGAGAGGAATAGTGAACATAAACTTGATTATTTCAGAAATAATGCAGAATTTTTATTTGATTGTATTTAGAAAGTTTTCACATCATTATGACGAAGCTTATTTAAAATTTTCATTTTCGCGATAGTTACATAGTTAAATTGGGTTAAAAAAAGACAAAGTCCATCAAGTTCAACCCCTTCAAATGAAAACCCAGCATCCATACACACACCCCTCCCTACTTTCACATAAATTATATATACCCATATCTAAACTAATTATAGAGTTTAGTACAGGTATGGGACCTGTTATCCAGAATGCTTGGGACCTGGGTTTTTTTGGGATAACGGATCTTTCTGCAATTTGGATCTTCATACTTTTTAGTCTACTCAAAAATAATTTAAACATTAAAAAAAAATAGCTGGTGTTGCCTCCAATAATAATAATTAGTTTGGATCAAGTACAAGGTACTGTCTTATTATTACAGAGAACAAGGAAATCATTTTTAAATATTTGGATAAAATTGAGTCTATTGGAGATAGATATTACGTAATTCAGAGCTTTCTGGATAACAGTTTTCCGGATAATGGATCCCATACCTGTATCACAATAGCCTTGGATATTATGTCTGTCCAAGAAATCATCCAAGTCCCTCTTATAGTCATTAACTGAATCAGCATCACAACATCACCCGGCAGTGCATTCCACAACCTCACTGTCCTGACTGTGAAGAACCCCCTACGTTGCTTCAAATGAAAGTTCTTTTCTTCTAGTCTGAAGGGGAGGCCTCTGGTACGGTGATCCACTTTATGGGTAAAAAGGTCCCCTGCTATTTGTCTATAACAGGCATGTCCAAAGTGCGGCCCGTTTTCAAATTTACACTGGCCCTCAGCCTCCGTGATGAAATTAATAATAATGAGGCCCCCCCAGCACAGTGCGATTAGGAATCCGATAGCAGTAATATTTGGGCACATTAGTGAAATGATCTGCCACTTGTTCTATAGAGACACTGTCTTCTTTAGGGATGTCAATAGACGTACTGACGTGCCAGTACAGTAAACTAAAGAAGTATGGCGTCACTATGTGCCAGTACGTGTCTATTACTAACACCTTCAGCACACAGGCAGCAGTATAGACCAAATGGCAGATCATTTCACTAATGTGCCCAAATATTACTGCTACGGCTACACGATTCCTGTAATTTAATGTTAATGGTTCAAAGAATGACGGGCTGAATGGTCGGCCCCCACACATTTTCACCTCACCAAACCTGGCCCTCGTTGCAAAAAGTTTGGGCACCCCTGGTCTATAATGTAAAGTGTAATCATGTCCCCTCGCAAGCACCTTTTTTCCAAAGAAAACAACCCCAACCTTGACAGTCTCCCCTCATAATTTAAGTCTTCCCTCCCTCTAACCAGTTTAGTTGCACTTAGTCTCTGCACTCTCTCCAGCTCATTTATATCCCTCTTAAGGACTGGAGTCCAAAACTGCACTGCATACTCCAGATGAGGCCTCACCAGGGACCTAAAAAGAGGCAGAATTATGTTTTCATCCCTTGGGTTAATGCCCATGCTGGAACTACTTAAATAAATGTTGATGTGCTTCCATGTAGACTAATTTATCATTGAGATGCATCTTTCTCTCTTCCAGTTAACTGGGTCAGTTTTAGAAGATGCATGGAAAGAAAAAGCTTTGTCCTGTATGGAAGAAGTGATGCTGAGGATGAAGAATGTGGTATTGGATGCAAACTGTAGCAGGTCAGAAAGGGCCAGTTCCTCATCACACTATTAGAAAACGAGGGTGCTACTAGGGATGTAGCCTTTGGATTGAAAAGTTTGAAGATTCATGATTTGTCTTCCCCCTAGAGATGTAAAGCAGATGCTCCTGAAACTTGTGGAACTCCGTTCAAGTAACTGGGGCAGGGTCCATGCTGCTTCCACCTTCAAAGAAGCCACGCCAGAAAATGATCCCAACTATTTCATGGTAGGATTTCAACTATTGCCATAATCCAGTCTGAGCTATGCTGGCTGTCCATTTATTTTAATTCTCCCATTCTGAATTCTGATTTATTCTTCGTGTTCTGGAGCATTTTGAAAGGAAATTAGTCTTTCTTTGGGATACGTCTACAGTGGTGCTTAAAGGAGAAGGAAAGCCACTGAAGCAGTTTATTGCCAATAGATTAGCCACAATAGTGCAAGCTATAACACTATATTTATTCTGCAGAATACTTTTCCATACTTGAGTAAACAGCTCTTGAAGTGTTCTGCAATTGTTTAGGATAGCAAATGCCTTATTGGCTTGGTATGACATCAGTTCCTGCCTGAGTCTCTCCCAGCTCGCTCATAGCTCTGGGCTCAGATTAAAGCATGGAGGGGAGGAGGGAGGGAGCAAACTGAGCATGCTCAGGGCCGTTCTCTGGAGGTTTATGCTGAAAACAGGAAGTCTGATACAGAAGCCCATGAGTACACAATAGAAGGAAACAAATGTGGTGTTTCTTTTGACAGAAGACTCAGAGCAGCATTTCTTTGAGGGTTTTCTGGTGTATTTATATAGACCTTTCTAATAAAGCGTACTTAATTTTATCCTTTCCTTCTCGTGTAGTTCACCTTCAAGTTAACTTTTAATATGTTCTAGAATGGCCAATTCTGGGCAATTTATCAATTGGTCTTCATTATTTATTTTTTTCGTGTTTTTTTAATTATTTACTGCCTTCTTCTGACTCTTTCTAGCTTTCGAACGGGGGTCACTGACCCCATCTGAAAAACAAATGTTCTGTAAGGCTTCAAATGTATTGTTATGGCTACTTTTTATTTCTGATCTTTCTATTCAGTCCTCTCTCATTCATATTCCAGTCTATAATTCAAATCAATGCATGGTTGCTAGGGGAATTTGCAAACTGGAGAGCCCGTGAATAAAAAACTAAACTCAAAAACCACAAATAATAAAAACTAATTGCAAATTGTCTCGGAATATCATTCTCCAAATCATACTAAAAGTTAATTTAAAGGCGAACAACCCCTTTAAGTCTGTGAACCCTTTTACATTTTTATATGAATGTGACCTAAAACATCATCTGATTTTCAAACATGTCCTAAAAGAAGATGAAGAAAAAGACCTTGATAAACAAATGAAAAACAAATTTAAATTTGGTCTTGTATTTATTGGGGAAAAAAGATCCAATAACATCTGCGTGTGGCAAAAGCGTTCACTTAAATTCGCTCAGTATTAAGTGTAAACCCCCCGTACAGTAATGGCTATACCAAACAGTTGTTGATGAGTCCTGCACGTCGATTAGGAGTCGTTTCTCCATACAGAACAGCTTCAGCTCTTGAATGTTGATGGGTTTCCTAACATGAACCACTCGGTTTAGCTCTTCAACAACATTTCAGTTGGATTAAGGTCAGGACTTTGACTTGAACATTCACTTCATTCTTATTTAACCATTCTTTGGTAGAACGACTTGTGTGTTTAGTATCGTTGTCTTGCTGCACCACCCGCTGTCTCTTGAGGTTCAGTTCATGGACAGATGTCTTGACATTTTTCTTTAGCATTCTCTGGTATAGTTCACAATTCATTGTTCCATCAATGATGGCAAGCCGACCAGGCCCAGATGTTGCAGAACACTCCCACCGTCGTTTCACAGATGGGATGAGGTACTTGCTGAAATGCAGTGTTTCTTTCTCCAAATGTAATGCTCTTCATTTAAAGGGGACCTGTCACACGAAAAAAAATATTCCAGATCCTATTTTATCGCATTAGTCAAGCAAAATAAACTTTAATTACACTATATAAATTATTTGAATCTTGTTTCCTTCAATCTGGGAATTCATAATTATAGCAAGCAGGCAGGAGCCATTTTGTGGACACTGGTATTAAAGGAAAACTATGCCCCCCCCAAACCATGTAGGTCTCTATAAAAAGATATTGCATAAAACAGCTCATATGTAAAACCCTGCTTCATGTAAATAAACCTTTTTCATAATAATATACTTTTCTAGTAGTATGTGCCATTGGGTAATCATTAATAGAAAATTGCCATTTTAAAAAATAAGGGCCGCCCCCTGGGATCCTACGATTCAATGTGCACACAAACATACCAACAAACCATACATGTTAGGTCACATGAGCCAATTAACAGACAGAGTTGTGTCTTTTGCTTCAACACTTGTTACAGTTGTAGTATTTCTGGTCAGGTGATCTCTGAGGCAGCACACAGACCATCACGAAATGGTGGTTCAAGGCAAGAGATGTAAAAGGGCAATATTTACTTAAGATTCTTTCATCTGCCACTTAATATGATATAATCTGTTGATTAAGTGTTCATTTTGGGGGTATAGTTTTCCTTTAAGGCAAGCCTTGCATCATCTCAGAATCTTGTTTGTGCACCAGAATGGGGGACCTGATGTCCATCCCCCATGCCCTGGCTACACAATTAAATGGTGAAGAGAACGGGGGGATGTGGGGAGAGCAGTGACATCTAGGAAGTGCTGAATGGAAAGTGAAAGTAATTGTCTGCCCCTATGCCTAAAGCTGGCCATAGATGCAAAGATCCGATCGTACGAATCATCGTACGATTGGACTTTCCCATCTCCCGACCCGCCACTAACCATTCAGATCAAAGTCTTACCAGTCAGATTAGTTAAAGAACAGATCAGCAATGTTCTGCCCCTGACAGCAATCGTACGATATCTATGTCCAACCAAAGCTGGTGACAGTCTCCCACTGAAAATCATACGATCGGCAATACACGCAGAGATATTATCGGCAGCCGACAGAAATTTTCTAACCTGTCCGATCGACAAAACGACCGATCTCCGCCGGACGAAAAATGTCGGGACTCTCCACACACGGTTCGAAAATCGTACGAATCCTCGATTCGTACGATCAGATCTTTGCGTCTATGGCCAGCTTTAGGCATAGAGGAGGGGCAGGCAATATTTGATTGACAGCTGAGATTTTTAAATGAGTTTACAACAGCTATGATTACATGTGAAAGTTTGAAAAGTACTTTTATTATACATAATTTTATGTCTGGGTGACAGGTCCACTTTAAGCCAAAAAGTTATATTTTGGCATCATCCGTCCACAAAACATTCTTCCAGTCTCCTTCTGCTTTGTCCACATGATCTTTAACAAACTGTAGATGGTTAGCAATATTTTTAGGGAAGAGCAGTTATTTCCTTGTTACCCTGTCATACACACAGTTGCTTTTCATTGTTCTCCTGATGATGGACTCCTGACCATAAACATTCACCAATGTGAGACAGGTCTTCAGTTGCTAAGAAGTTACCCTGGGTTCTTTTGTAACCTCTTGGATTATTAGATGCCTTGCAGTTGGCGTTATCTTTGATAGTCAACTACTTCTGGGTAGGGTAACATACTTCAGTTTCCTCCATTTGTACACAGTCTGACTGTTGATTGGAGGAGGTCAAAATCCTTTTTGTAAACTTTTCCAGTTTTATGGGCATCAAAAACTCTTTCTGAGGTCCTCAGACATCTCCTTTGTTCAAGCCATGATGCACAACCACTAATGTGTTTTATGTGTGATCAGGCTTTGCTTGATCCCCGTTCTTTAAAAAAACTGACACTCACACCTGATTGCCATCCCATTGACTAAAAACACCAGCCTCTGATTTCACCTTCAAATAATATGGTCGTCCTAAGAATTCACTTACTTTTGCCATATGCAAATGTTATTGGATAATTTCTTTTCCAAAAAATACATGAACAAATGTAATGTAATTTTTTCATTTGTTTAACTAGGTTTTCTTCATCTACTTTAGGACTTGTTTGAAAAATCAGATCTGAAAGATCAGATTCAGGTTTTATGTCACATTCATATAAAAATATAGAAAATTTTAAAAGGGTTCACAAACTTCCAAGCACCGATGTGTAACATGCAAGTGACTTCCAAGTAGGGCAAAGATAAGCAGTTTTGCTTTCGTTTTGCTCAACTAAGGGGTAAGGATAGTTAGTTCTGGGAGAACAGCATACCAAGAAGATGATGGCTCAGATTTTTAGGGGTTTTCATTATTTTTATACTCCACTTTTATAGCTTCCATAACGAAATTGTCATGGGGGGGGAACATGTTTTTTTACAAAATGTATCAGTCAATAGCTCTCTTCCAGCTGAATCCTGCATTGAAATTTTCAAAAGAGCAAATATATAATTATATATTATATTTAATTTTATTAGACATGGGGCTAGGCATTTTTAGTTTCCCAGGGGCCTTTAATCACGTGATTTGTAATCTGATAAACTTCAGTCACTCTTCACTGCTGCACTGCAAGTTGGAGTGATATCACCCCCTTGCTTTTACCCCCAGCAGCCTTTCTGCAGAACAATGGGAAGGTAACCAGATAACAGCTCCCTGGCTCCTGCATTGCTAAAAAAGCTTCCATGCCCCAACTAGTGGTAGATATGAGAACAACATTCGGTAGAATCCAAGTCCGGTTAACCCAAGTTGCGAATCCTTCAGTTACGTTGAGTGAGAGAAACAAAAGTGCTGGCTCTTTCTGAAAGCACGTGACCAGGCGAAATAACCTGAGATGGCTGCCTACCCACCAATATTACAAAAATAAAAAAAAACATATTTATTGGTTCAAGAATAAAATTTTAAATGGTAGAACGAATTACTTGCAATGTATACGGTGTTATGTAGTAATAAAAATGTTACCATAAAAATGCCTTTAAACTTACTTTACTTTTTTTTTAAAACTCGTTCGTATACATCAAAAAAAAAAAAAACACCAAGACAAATTAAACTTTAAAGTTCACAAAGTCTTTAGAAAGAAATAACTTGCCGAAACTCCACTTGCGCTCCTCTTCAGAAAACGGTCGGGCGATCCATGATGTGGCGCTCTATTTCTCCTCCCTGCTTTCCTTATAGGAGATAGCCAGGGAGGAGTAATCGAGTGCCACATGATGGACCATCGCCTTTTCTGAAGAGGAGCGCAAGCAGAGTTTCGGTAAATTACAGTAATTTCTTAATTTCTTTGCGATTTTTAAATTTTCCTTTGTCTTGGTTTTTTTTTTTTTTCTATGTATACTAACGAATTTTGTTTTAAAAAAAAAAATTGATGTTACTGGTCCTTTAATATTTCAGGATCTTGAAATAAAGAAACTCTCTCTAGGCTTTTAGTGAAAACTAATACAAAGTTTGTATTTTTTGGTAATAGCCGCCATGCCTTCCCAGTCTCTGAATATTATATTTTTAGGGCATTATGCTGTAAAATCAAACCCAAGCACCACTTAATGCGGTAACAGGGCTGTTCTCTATTTTAAGTCTCTCAAGTTACATATATTGATTTTTAGTACCAGTTGTTCTATTTTATTGTATTAGAACATTCAGTCGCATCTTTCTTTTACAGAATGAACCTACATTTTACACATCTGAAGGAGTCCCTTTTACTGCAGCAGATCCCGGTAAGTGAGCCCAGGGTTTAATCTATGCCCCCCCTCTAAAAAATGTAGAAATTCAGTTTAGATCAGGTCAATGAATATTTATTTTTATATTTCCCATAATGTGACTCCCATATCCCTTCCTTTCAGATTACCAAGAAAAGTACCAGGAGCTGTTGGACAGGGAAGATTTCTTCCGAGATTATGATGAAAATGGGACAGACGGCGGAGATTCGTATGTTTTTTTTTGTTTTTTTTTCTTCCCCACCCTTCTCTTTTATATTGGTTATTGCAAAAAGTCTCTTATGAACGTATATAGTGCCCTTTTAAGAAACATCTGCAGTGTTCCAGCAGCTTTAGGATTGTTTGCACATAGCATTGCTTTAACGCACCGCCTTTTTCAGCAGCATTCGGATTCGCCCTGGATCCTTCTTCCTGGCCGAACCGAATCCTACTTTGCATATACAAATTAGGGCAAGAAAGGGAAATCACGTGACTTTTTGTCACAAAACAAGAAATAAAAAAAAATGTACATCTTTTGTGAAGGATTCAGGGGTTCTGCGTATCCCTACTTTAAAGGGATACGGTCATTTGAAAACGTGGTTTTCTTTGTTTTGTTTTTTTATTCAAAACGCATCAGATAATAGTGCTGCTCCAGTAGAATTCTGCACTAAAATCTGTTTCTCAAGAGCAAACCGATTCATTTATATTCAATTTTTAAATCTGACATGTGGCTAGACATATTGTCCTTTTCCCAGCTGCCCCCAGTCATGTGACTTGTGCTGTGATAAACTTCAGTCACTCTTTACTGCTGTACTGCAAGTTGGAATGATATCACCCCCCCCCCAGCAGCCCAACAACAGAACAATGGGAAGGTAACCAGATAGCAGCTCCCTAACATAAAATAACAGCTGCCTGGTAGATCTAAGAACAACACTCAATAGTAAAATTCAGGTCCCACTGAGACACATTCAGTTACATTGAGTAGTAGAAACAACAGCCTGCCAGAAAGCCGTTCCATCCTAAAGTGCTGGCTCTTTCTGAAAGCACATGACCAGGCAAAATGACCTGAGATGCACCTACACACCAATATTACAACTAAAAAAATACACTTGCTGGTTCAGGAATTAAATTTTATATTATAGAGTGAGTTATTTGCAGTGTAAACAGTGTAATGTAGAAATAAAAACGACACCATAAAAATCATGACAGAATCCCTTTAAGGATTTCATTGGCATATGTGGGTGTATCCCTTTAATTGATAGCCTGCTAACCTCTGATCCCTGGGCAGTACTTGGTATTTGCATTTAATGTTTTGCACATGTAAAGGTGTAGCAATCTCTTTATGCCACTGTATGTCTTTTTAATGGTTCCTACTTATTTCAGCTACTTTGAAGACGATGATGATAATGAGATGGATCCTGAAATGGAAGAAGCCTACGAGAAGTTCTGCTTGGAGTCAGAACATAAGAAGAAACAGTGAAACATTAGTCACCCTGTTGGGCAGGGACATCAATCTCTCTCCGCCATGTTGTAGTTTTGAACTACACCTCCCTCCCCAGTGGCAGGGGAAAGAAGCTGCACGCTGTGGGCCTCAATAGCTGAAAGCCCCATGGGGGGGGCATCTCCGGTATGATGATTAGTAAACAGGGGGAACATCTCATCAATAAACCTAATTTTTTTAAGATTCAGTTTGTGCAAACCAGCTCTCTGGAAAAACTGATACCCTGTAAGTTAAAATGAAAGTTTGTGTATATATTAGTTTATTTTATGTACAGATAAAGAGGGGAAAAAAAGTGAGAAATGTGTTTTTGGCTGCAATAAAAATTTCATTTCAGAGATGTTTTGTGTTGAGAGAAACCTTTACGAACCAGCTGAGTCCGTGCTACTAATCTGATACATTTCACAGAACCAGCCTGGGTTTGCTTCTACATCAGCATGTTATCTGTACAGATTAGTGGGGGCTTGGTTTATTAATCTCATTTATTAAGAGTTACAGGCCAAGGGTCAGGGCACACGAGCAGATTCAGGGAGATTAGTCGCCCCATTGACAAATGTCTTCTTCTTCGGGGCGACAATCTCCCCGAACTGCCTTCCCCCTGCCCTCTGCTGGCTAAAATTATAATCACCTACGGCAATGCACATGCCCTGCTTCGTTTTCCAAAGTTGCCTCACGAGGAGCGATTTCGGAAAATGAAGCGCCGCGTGTGCATTGCCTTTGGTGATTTTCATTTTAGCCGGCGGAGGGCAGGGGGAAGGTAGTTAGGTGAGATTGTCGCCCGAAGAAGAGATTTGTCGCTGGGGCGACTAATCTCCCCGGATCTGCTCGTGTGGCCTGACCCTTAGAGCATCAGGAATACAAATGATAAACATGGGTATGTGAATAAAGGGTAAGATAAGCTCCGCTGCTACCAGGGCTGCTTATAGGGGAATTTTTTCTGGAATGAACCTTTCTTATGGTGCACCAAATGGTAATTTAAATAATTTGGATGGTACAGGTATGGGGCCTGTTATCCAGAATGCCCAGGACCTGGGGTTTTCAGGATTTAATTGATCTTTCTGTAATTTGGATTTTCATACCTTAAATCTACTAGAAAATCATGTAAACGTTAAACCTAATAAGCTGGTTTTGCTTCCAATAAGGATTAGTTATATCTTAGTTGGGATCAAGTACAAGTTACTGTTTTATTATTACAGAGAAAAGGGAAATCATTTTTTAAAATTTGCATTATTTGGATAAAATGGAGTCTATGGGAGATGGCCTTTCCGTAATTCGGAGCTTTCTGGATAACTGGTTTCCATGAAATGGATCCCATACCTGGATTTATTTCTGTTATTATGGGGTTGGGATGATTTAACTGTCCTGCCGCTCTCTAGTTTGGAAGTAAACTGGTTGCTAAGGTCTAGTTACATGGAATTGGTTTGAAGGGCAGACTGGAGGATGAATATGGAGAGGGCTCCCTTAGAAAGGCAAGTATTAAATAAAATAAAAAGGCCCTGGCAGTCATTTAGTCCTAACAAAGGCCTAGTTTTTTCCTCTTGCTTTTTATATAATGAGACCTGGTGACTTTTGGGTTCTGGGATCCACTTTGGTCCAATCAATCGATAGAAAATAAAACCAAAAACAATGTCTGCCGTTCTCTTAATGGGGAAAAAAGTATTTACACAAGTGATTTAGACGTTTTTGGTTGGTAGATACCATTAATGACTAATGGGGAACATGTTCTAATATGTGTTGGCTAATCTGTACTTGTCAGTCAGTCTGTTGCCTCTCACATACAGACAGATGGTCTAGACCAGTGATCCCCAACCAGAAGCTCGTGAGTAACATGTTGCTCCTCAACCCCTTGGATGTTGCTCCCAGTGGCCTCAAAGCAGGAGCTTATTTTTGATTTCCAGGCTTGGAGGCAAGTTTTTGTTGTATAAAAAACAGATGTACTGCCAAACAGAGTCTCTATGTAGGTTGACAATCCACATAGTGGCTACCAATAGCCAATCACAGCCCTTATTTGGCACCCCAAGAACATTTTTCTGTTGCTCCCCAACTCCTTTTACTTCTGAATGTTGCTCATGGATTCAAAAGGTTGGGGATCCCTGGTCTAGACCATGCTTTGTACAGTACTGGTTGTGAAAGTTTTGTTTTCTCTTAAATGCTGAGAAATAAAATCAAGTTTCTTTAAATTGTTCTTGTATTCTCTAATGCAAGATCCACCAAGGATGGAATTCTGATCATAGAAACCCATTGCAGCTTTGCTTGGAGAAAAGCGGTTTGTCTTGTGTGTGTTCTAACAGTGATGCGCATTGCGGAAGTTTATTTCTACACGCACACCGGTGAGGCTCTTCATTTTCGCCTTGACAAAGCTATTTAGCAAAACGTACGTCGGCGTTCTCAGTAATCCTCCTTTGCTAAAATTTAATCTTTTTGTAAATTCATTCTATAACTAATAGTCTGGTTGGGTTTTTTTCAACGGAAGTGGGGGCAAGAATTTTTGGGTCAAATCCTCTTCTACTGTGTGGCTTTTTAGGGTTATTTAGCCTCTTTTAAACATCTAGGGCAAGTTAAATACCAAGGCCACAGCCCCGGTTACCCTGTCCTGCCTTATCTTTGTGGTTTCCCAGGCTCTAGAAAAAATCAGGTAGCTAGTTTTCGGGACAACTCCACCATCTATTTTTTCTAATTTCTACTATCTAATTTTTTGGATTGTGACTGTTTTTTAACCCACCACCTTGTTTGGTCATTTTTAACTACTTTTTAATTCAACGAATTAATTTTTTTGGGGTCTAATACTCTAAATTATTGCACTGCACTTTACTTAAGTAATGAATTTTTCTATTTATGGATGAATTCAAGGAGTAATATTATCTCACTGATGAATTGAATTAGTTAGATTTTTCAAACTTTTCGATCTCAAAGTATTTATGAAAAGTTTAATGTGGTTATAACGGCACTGGCACTTTAAAATCTTTTTTTAGTACAATTTCTTATGAATTATTGTTGTTAAATAAGTAGGTTGCAGCACCTATTAGAATTTTTCTGTCAACCTTAGAATCATAACTATTGGTGGGGTTTCTTTTTTCTTTTTCTAAAAATTTTGTTCTAACACTTATGTCATGTGTGGCCCCGTCTTTTTGCCTTGGGGTTTGTTAGGCATTTCGTTGGCTGATGTGTCTCGTGTTTGGTTAAGCCTCCATTGTATGTACAGTTGTGTTCAGAATAATAACAGTCTGACATCACTAACCTGATCAATCACTGGTTTTGGTTGGAATTATATTATAGAATCTCTGTATAAACTAGTTGAGCCACGTATTCCTTTCAGTATAAGAGTGCTTCCAGGTTTAGACTTTTTAATGGCTACAGTTTCCAGTAAGTCAACTAAAAGACAAGTCTCTAGCCATGGCACACTTTCTAGTATTTTTCCTTTGTACAGAAATTTAATATGAGCTTCATCTCATTGAAATAAGAAAGTTTCTAAATATAATCAATGAAATAATCCGTACCCTTTCTAAGATAATGAAGTTACTCTTCGCTATTCCCGTCTCAACAGTTTGTCTCAAATACACAGGCGTGTGTTCTCTTTGCCTGGACAATGTACTAGAGCTGTTTGTCGAAATAACCGACGCCGACACACGGCTGCATGTAGAGAGACGGAGTAGCTGAGCGGGGGAGAGTAAAGAGTAACTTGATCCTTGTTTCCATGAGCTAAAGTTTGTATTTAAATAACATTTTCCCCTTTTAGGAAGATTAACATGACATTTGCATCCATCAAAGGAGAAACAAACCCCTCCAAAAAATGTTTTTTTTTTTTTTGTTTTTCAATTACCTGGGACAACTTTGGGTCATCTTTTATTTCAATGTTCATTTCTAATTGCTGCAAAAGCATACAATAGGGAGGCTCAGTGGTTACTTCCAGCCCCAAGCTGCTTCTATACATTTATGGGCAGTTTTATTCAGGCTCAATTGGTAAATTTTAATTTTTCAGTATTTTTGCTGTCAAAATTCACACATTCAAATTTTAATCCCCCAATTCGAATGTAAACTCAAATGTGATCTTTATCACACCTCAACAATGGAGACCGTTCTAATTTGAGGTCCGTTTATTCATTTGACGATGATCCTTGCGCTAAATACAGAATCATTTTTAAAGGATAAGTAAACCTTTAAAATAAGTGTAAAATTGACGAGGGTAATGTTCTAAGCACCTTTGTAATTTACATTCATTATATATTTTGTTTTTATTCCAAAATATTAAGGAATACATGTACTGGACATTATAGATAAATAGCAGGGGACCTTTTTACCCATAAAGTGGATCACCGTACCAGAGGCCTCCCCTTCAGACTAGAAGAAAAGAACTTTCATTTGAAGCAACGTAGGGGGTTCTTCACAGTCAGGACAGTGAGGTTGTGGAATGCACTGCCAGGTGATGTTGTGATGCTGATTCAGTTAATGACTATAAGAGGGACTTGGATGATTTTTTGGACAGACATAATATTAAAGGCTATTGTGATACTAAACTCTATAGTTAGCATAGATATGGGTATATAGAATTTTAATTAAAAGTAGGGAGGGATGTGTGTATGGATGCTGGGTTTTCATTTGGAGGGGTTGAACTTGATGGACTTTCAACCCAATTTAACTATGTTAATATGAATGAATTTTGTTACAAAAGCGCCACCTGCTGGTCATTTTCCCACTAGTCTGACCACCAAGTAGTCAAGGAAGTTGTCAGGAGAAAGAAAGAGGCTGCTCTGATGTTCTTCTGCTTAGAAAAAATCGTTCCTAAGTAGAAGAACATCAGAGCAGCCTCTTTCTTTCTCCTGATAACTACCCTGCCATGAATTGTGGCTATAACTTTAAGATTTGGGGCACATCATTTTAGGCAAGCCATTGCTCATAAGATCAAAATTGATGATAAGGTTTGTTACTGCCCCCCCCCCCGCAAGTTAAAAAAAATATATATTGGTGGCCAGGGTGCCCCCTACAAGTTAAGAAACAATTCGTGGTCAGGACCTTCCCCCCCCATAAAAGTTTGGTGGTCCCTCTACAAGTTAGAAAAACCCATTGATTTCCAGGGCCCCCCCCCCTACAAGGTGAAAAAAAACAGTTGTGGCCAGCACCCTCTTGCAAGTTAAAAAAATCATTGGTGGTCAGGGGCCCCACAGAATATTTTTAAAAAACACTGGTAGCCAGGGGCCTATAGATGATTAAAATAATACGTTGGTGGCCAGGGGTTTAATAAAAAGAACACATTGGTGTTCAGTAGAAGTTACCTTAGGTTCTTCTTCCTTGTCCTCAGTATTGTCAGCTTCTTCGGGGTTTTTTTTCAGCTCCTTTTGTGGCTTTGGGTCTTTTCAAGGTTTCAGAGCCTCAGTTTCGGCTCCTTCAGCACTTTAGGCTTTGGGTTCGGCTCATACACTGTTAAGGGGAACCCGGCTCATTTGGAAAGTGTGGCACAGCCGGGCCCCCTTTAGGCAGGTACGACTGTACCCCCTGTGTCGTCCCAATGGCCCGGAGTGTGAGTGCATGGAAGTGCGTCTGAACACTGGAACCATTAATGAAAAGCATCATCGCATATATACTGTATATTGTGACATTTCTATTCTATGTGTACTGTATATTGTGAGTGGGTCCCTAAGCTCAGTAAGTGACAGCAGCACAGAGCATGTGCAGTGAATCGGCAGAAAAGAAGATGGGCAGCTACTGGGGCATCTTTGGAGACACAGATCTTTACTGCTAAAGAGTGGTACAGAAGTCCAAAATACAATAAGGATCATTTACAAAGCACCACGCTGTGTGCAAAAAAAAAAACTCAGTCTGCCTTTTTCCCCCACTTTGCTCACTGCATGGTGCCTTACCTGAAATGCTGAGTGACATGACCCTTGAATTAAGTGCCACCTGCATTAGGCAATGTTCCGTCCAAGAGGGGTCGGTAGGTTGCAGCTAGGGTTGGCACCTTTCTTCCAGACTGGGGGCAGAACAGAGATGTTGCGGGAGGGGGGGTGGTCATCGGGGCATTGCTATGACGTGGAAATCAGCAATTGGCCAATCCCTTTGTCAATCATAGTGAATTTTACCCAGTTTTTCTAATTTGGAATACCAGGCAGGTAGTTTTGACCCGGGCAACCCTTCAAAAAACCGGACAGATGGCAACCCTAGTTGTAATATTCTCAACTCCCATTGCGGCCCTGTCCTTACCTCCTGCCTGCTCTTTGCACTGGATTTTCCATCTTAGCCTGGGGTGCAAGTGCTTAGATGTGCTCCATGGGGTGTGCACTTGCTGCTCTAGCGCTGGTGTCTCAGTAGTGTTGCCACCTGTCTGGTTTTAATCCGGACAGCCCAGTATTTTGAAGGGCTGCCCAGGTCAAAAACGTCCTTATTTAGAAAACCGGGCAGGATTCCCTTTGATTGACACGGCGATCGGCCAATCGGCGAGTCATAGCCAGGCCCCTTGACATCACAGCCCAGCCCCTCCATATAACAGACACAACCCTATATGCCACGGCCCGCCCCACTGCATCATGGCCCCGCCCCCTGCATGGTCTTTACTGGGGGAAAAGTTGGCAACCCTATGTCTCAGGGTGCAGTAAATGACCCCTAATATGTAGAATTTCTGAATTTGTTAAGCGTCAGTTGCCAATATCAGCATTAGCATAAACACTGCTGGATTCTACTCATGAGTGGGCATTAGGGTTGCCATCTTTCTAACCAGTGGAGACCAGGCATAGGGGCAGGGCCATGTCGTAGAGGGGCGGGGCGGGACATCACGCGGATTGCTGTGTCAATCATGGGGAATCCTGCCTGGTTTTCCTTATTGGAAAACCAGGCTGGAAGTTCAAAATACCAGGCTGTCTGGGCAGTGGCGGAACTACGGGGGGAGCAGGGGGCCCGCTCCCCCTCAGGGCCCCCCCGGCAGTCCGTTCGCCGCTGAACATGCCGGCAAATGCGGCCGTACGGAGGGGGCAGGGCCCGGATGTGCGTCACGCACCAGGGCCCGCCCCCCTCTAGGATCGCCACTGTGTCTGGGTCAAAACCGGACAGGTGGCAACCCTAGTGGGCACAATTGGGTGCAGTTAAACAATAGGAAAGTCATGGTCCTAACCAGCACCAATGTGTTGCTATGGCAGCTCTCACAGCAACAGCTCCTGGACTGACTGCAGCTGGCTAAGAGTTGCCCCTGCTCGACAAAGGGGTTTACCCCGAAACGTTGCATTTTTCTGCTGAATAAACACGCAAGGGCTTGGCCCTACTTGCACCTGCCTTTGAGTGCCAGTGATTCCTGTTTGATTGTACATTTCGGAGGGTGCCGACCCCTCTATCACCAAACACCAGCCATTGAGTTGTAATGCCAGGGTGTGCGAGCGGAACCTTCGTTTGGAACCTGCTTTACAAACTGCCAATGGCACCTGCACCTATTGGGGTGTGAATTGCAGTTTAACTGCTAGACCTGTATAACTATAACCAGAGCATATTTGCCCTGAATAATCACCAGGTCAATCTCAGGTTTGATTCTTTCTATGGCCAGAATTTCTGACTCCACACGGAGTTTGGCTTAAAGACGTTGCGTTGAATGTTTAAAATGGCAAAATATCATTATTCTAAAGAACTTGAGAACCAGCCTCGGGCACATTTAGTATCCAAGCAACAAACCACCATTGTATGAAGCTGCTATGGGGAAGGTAATTGCAGAGCACCTGATAAACACAATAATTAGAGGACATAAAAATAGTTGCAAATGATCTGTTACTGCTGTAATTATTTAGGCAAATATAACCCTATTATAATATTTGTTTCAGCTGCAGGAGAGATCGCTTTGAATTTGCTTTTGTGACATGGAAAAATAATACCACTGTTTCCTAGAGACCAGCCTGCCCCTCCCTTGTAGAACTGCAAATCCCAACTGTTTTTTCATCTAGAGGGGCCACCGGCTGGGCCCTAAATCATATGCTAAAGAGGTGCCAAATAACCAAATTCCTAGGTAATTAATATTTTTAAAATTCTCCAGTGTTTTATTTTTTAAAATGAACAATAAACTTGTTTTTGTGAAACTCACCAGAAACAATGAATACGATAAATATATATGTGTATACAGGGTTAAACAAAGAAATGACAAATCGCTATTGCATGGAGCAGAAATACACTCACACCATGATACATCGCCTGTATGTTCGGCCATTGCTATTGAAGCCATTTTACTGGTTCTTTTCCCTTTATAACAGAAGAACAGGAAGTGGGTAGTGCAGCAGAAATGGCTTCCCAAGCAGAATGGAACCAGCTGTTGAACTGTGAGATTCTCGGCAGCTTTTATCTTTAGAGAAATGACCAGTAAACTATGCAGAAACAGGAATCGGGGAGACAACGATAATTGTTAAATGATAGAACAATGTTAGGACTGGGTTTGCCATGGCGATTAACACTTTACAAAATCCATAGGACAATAAATTCACCCAGGACTCACTGGTGTAACTCATATTTGCAAAATACATTGATTTACTCATGATAAAAGCCTATATCATTATCTAACATCTATAACTGGTCAATATAAAGTCCCAATAACCACTACTGTTAACTGCAAGTAATTATTAGAGTTCCCCGCACGTGGCAGATAAGTGGCCATTTGCCTACAGATATTGTAGATAGTATGGGACCTGTTATCCAGAATGCTCAGGACCTGGGTTTTTCTGAATAACTGATTTTACTGTAATTTGGATCTTCATACCTTAAATCTAATAGAAAATCATGAAAATATTAAATAAACCCAATGGGCTGATTCTGCTTTTAATAAGAATTAATTATATCTTAGTTGGGATCAAGTTCACGCTACTGTTTTATTATTACAGAGAAAAAGGGAATTACTTTGATTATTTGGATAAAATGGAGTCTATGGGAGACAACCTTTGCGTAATTCAGATCTTTCTGGCTAACGGGATTCAGGATAACGGCTCCCATACCTGTACTAGGGTTTCCGTTTTATTTTTAGGATGCGTGTGATTGAACAAAGAGCCCTACACATTTTGTACCTCTAAGCTAAGTCATGGGCGAAGTGCCTTAGAGGCACGAAATGCAGAGGGCCTTTAGGAGGTTTATTTTTAATGTGAATAAATAAAATGAGATTTTACTTTATTCTTGTGGCCCTATGGTTTCTTCCGTGTACCTGAAGCCTCCTTCTATGCTATTGCCTATATATACCAACTGATATGCTATTGCCCATCAATTGATTCTGCCCCAGGAGCTTGGTGAGTAGTGATGGGCGAATTTATTCAGCAGGTGTGAATTTGTGTCAAAATCCTGCAATTCACGAAATTCGCCGGCGTCAAAAAAAAATGGACGCCGGCGCATTTTCGCCAGCGAATTTGCACAGGCGTCAAAAACGGACGCCGGCATCAAAAACAAGACACCAGCGGCGCTTCGCAAATTTTTTGCCGTTTCACTATTCATTATTTGCCCATCACTATTGGTGAGTGAACATATACTGGCTATTTATGGCACCCTTTCACTTCTTTGATTTCTATTAGAGCAAAGATAATATCTGTGTATTGTCTATAGAAGATAAAGATAGAAAAACAGGTGGGTGTTCCTGACTGGCACATTTACACGACGCCCAGTTTTCCAATACACATATTTTTAATCTAGCAAACTTCATCAACAATAATTCTTGATCTTACAAACATTTGGTGGCTATAAAATGATATCTCTGCCTTTATGAACACATTTACTCATTTGTAAGGAAGGACTTTAGGTTATGAGAAGATCTTCCAACCTTTGGAAGCAAAGAACATGTCCCCTAGTTTCTCCTCCTTGAGGGCTGCCGTGTGATCTGAAAACTAAATGATTTGGGCTGGTTACTAATGAAGATTTCGACAAGACAAAGAAAGGGAATAATCCACTTTCATTTTCCCGTTTCAATTGTATATTATATTATTACTTTTAAACCATTTCAGGATGTGGGACTTGCAACAGGATCTTGACAAACTGGCAATCTGGGCAGCTAAGTGGCAAATGAGATTCAATGTTGATAAATGTAAAGTCAGGCACCTGGGATGTAAGAATATCCACTTATACCCTTAATGGGACTGCACTAGGCAAATCCATTATGGAAAAGGACCTTGGAGTCCTTGTAGATGATAAACTTGTCTGTAGCAAGCAATGCCAGTCAGCAGCATCAAGGGCAAATAAGGTCTTGAGTTGTATTAAAAGGGGCATAGAGTCACGGGAGGAGGGGGTCATTCTTCCACTGTATAGAGCACTTGTAAGGCCCCATCTAGAATATGCCGTACAGTTTTGGTCTCGATCACTCAAACAGGACATTATTGTATTAGAGAGGGTACAGAGAAGGGCAACTAAGCTGGTAAAAGGTATTGAAAATCTTAGCTATGAGGAAAGACTGGCCAAATTGGGAATGTTCACACTGGAGAAGAGGCGCTTAAGGGGTGATATGATAACTATGTATAAATATATAAGGGGATCATATAATAATCTCTCTAATGCTTTATTTACCAGTAGGTCTTTCGAGCTGACACAAGGTCACCCATTCCAATTAGAAGAAAAGAGGTTCCGGCTAAATATTGGGAAGGGTTTTTTTACAGTGAGAGCTGTGAAGATGTGGAATTGTCTCCCTGAATCAGTTGTACTGGCTGATACATTAGATAGCTTTAAGAAGGGGTTGGATGGTGTTTAGCAAGTGAGGGAATACAGGGTTATGGGAGATAGCTCATAGTACAAGTTGATCCAGGGACTGGTATGTTTGCCATCTTGGAGTCAGGAAGGAATTTTTCCCCTCTGAGGCAAATTGGAGAGGCTTCAGATGGGTTTTTTTTGCCTTCCTCTGGATCAACTGGCAGATAGGCAGGTTAAAATAAAGTTAGGTTGAACTTAATGGACGTGGGTCCTTTTTTCAACCTAAATGACTATATTACTATGTATTTCAATTTCTGACATTTCACTTTAATAAATGCTTTTTTTTTTTTGTCCACCCCACCACTAACAAAAGGGCGGAATGTCAGTAAAACACAAAGCGACACCATCAAAATGCTGAAGCTACTGACTCTTTTGGCTCTCAGAAACCTGCAAAGCATTCTGCTGTCATAAAGTCTTGAAATAAAGGCACTGCATTGTCACTAAACATCTATCAGGACACTAAAGCTTGAGAGATATAAAGAGAAAGCGCCAACAGATGCAGTTAGTAGTTTAGGGGGGTGCTCCATGGTCCTACAGCTCTTTCTGCAAAAGCTGCTTTTGGATGAAATCAGTCTCTTCTTCAACATGATCCTAAGTGAAGTCCTAAGTCCCTAATCTTCATCATGTCCCGATGCTTATCCAAGTAAGAGCAAACTAGATGTATCAATTGGGTTATAGCGTTGTGCAGGGTGTAGTGTGATGTGACTGTAGTATCAGTGCAGGAAAACACAACACCGACAAACACAGTTTAGAACGTAATGTATACTACACGTCTACTGGGGGTTTATTTTTATGGAATTGTTTTTAAGCAGATCTGGACACATGGGAGAAACTTGCAAATATGTCTGTTAGATGGCCATACAGAGGCAAACGTTGTGGTTATTTTTACATATTTGGTCATAAAGGTAGCAATCTACCAAATGGTCAAATGGTATTAATCTACCTGCTTGTGCATTGGCTCCAGAGATGGTACCACTGACATGCTGAATTTAATGCGCAGATCGAGACTGATCCAATCATTTGTCCATCAGTGTCTATTGCTCTACCAAGACTGACCACCAATGATCAACAGGTAAAATCAGAATGTGCCAAACTGCCTGGCATAGGATGGCTCACCTTAAAGGGATTCTGTCATGATTTTTATGATGTATTTTCTATTTCTAAATGACACTGCAAATAATTCACTCTACAATATAAAATGTCATTCCTGAACCAGCAAGCGTAATTTTTTTTAGCAAGTGCAGTTATTTTATTGGCAATATTGGTGTGTAGGTGCATCTCAGGTCATTTTGCCTGGTCATGTGCTTTCAGAAAGAGCCAGCACTTTAGGATGGAACTGCTTTCTGGCAGGCTGTTGTTTCTCCTACTCAATGTAACTGAATGTGTCTCAGTGGGACCTGGATTTTACTATTGAGTGCTGTTCTTAGATCTACCAGGCAGCTGTTATCTTGTGTTAGGGAGCCACTATCTGGTTACCTTCCCATTGTTCTGTTGTTAGGCTGCTGGGGGGGGGGAAGAGAGAAGGGTGATATCAATCAACTTGCAGTACAGCAGTAAAGGGTGACTGATGTTTATCAGAGCACAAGTCAAATGACTGGGGGCACCTGGGAAACTGACAATATGTCTAAATCTGTTTGCTTTTTTGAGAAACAAATTTCAGTGCCGAATTCTGCTGAAGCAGCACTATTAACTGATGAATTTTGAAGAAAAAAAAAGTTTTCCCAAGACAGTATCCCTTTAAGATATGTCTTAGTTTAGACATGGTTCCATCTAATTTAAGCTCCTTACAGCGATTTTTTTTACTAAACTGATGTGAGTGAAATATTTCAGTATGGCGTTAGAGAATGTCATAGAAGAACAGAAGATCACCGGCACAACTGGGTAATATTAGCAGGGAAAACCCTTGCTTGTTTATTGCGGATGCAACGTTTCGGGGCGTAACCCCATGCTTGACAAAGGGGTTACACCCTGAAACGTTGCATCCGCAATAAACGAGCAAGGGTTTTCCCTGCTAATATTACCCAGTTGTGCCGGTGATCTTCTGTTCTTCTATACTGAATTTGAGGTTGCCAATCCTCTTTCATCGAGGATTCATATCTATTAGACGGTCAGGGTGTGTGAGGGTAATTTCTTCTTTTCCGTTAGAGAATGTCATGTCAGGAGATGGGATAAAGATGAAGGAAGCTTAATATCCCCCAGCAGGTAACCCTGAATATGAGCCATTAATGGGAACACACTACTTAAGGCTTCAACAACTGTACCCAGTGTCATATAGAAGTATAAATGTGATGTGTCTTCTAGAGGTAAAAGTGGTGGAACTGGGTGGAGAAAAGGTGAGAGAATGTTTTTGTAAACACTCAGATTCATGAGATTTCAAGGCATCTGTTAACGTTACACATCGATGTGTATCCCGTGCTTTGTCGTCATGAGTTGTCTCGTTCCAGTGAGACACATGATTAGGGAGCACAGGCTGGGCATGGAGGCAGTGATCATCACATAGAGCCAGTAAGGCAGAGGGGATGTCTTTCCAAACGGACAGATCCACAGTCCGTGGCGTATTCCGTCTCGAACATGGTGGGAAGTCCATGATATAAACAGCATCCAAGGAAGGAAACACCAGGAGTCCTTAAGTCTCAGGAGCTGCATGAGGAACTTGAGTGTGAGGGCCACCACCGGAATGAGAGTGGAGCAATGGAGAGGGGGGCGACGCTGAAGGTTTGTAGCAGCCTAGAGAAAGGACAGCACAATGTGACACATGGACACGGGGAGGCACATTTATCAAAGGTCAAATTTCTGATTCATAAATAAACCCCCATAAATTTGAAATTCGACCATCCGAAATTTATCAAAAAAAAAAATCGAATTTTTAAAACTCAGATGAATTAAATCAACCCAAAAACTCAAATCGAATTTGATTTTAAAGAACTCAATGAAATTTTTTTTTTCTCCGAAAAAAATCCTCACGTCAGGAAGGCTGCAAACAACTCCAAATTGACCCCTGGACCTCTCCCGCTGACTTAAACAGCAATTCGGCAGGTTTTAGGTGGTGAATAGTCAAATTCAAGTTCTTAAAGGGCCAGAGTGTGATAAATTTCGAAATTTGAATTAAAATTCGAATCGGGATAATTCACAATTCGAGTTTGAGAGTTTTGACCATAAAAAAAATTGCATTCAAATTTTCAATTCGACCCTTAATAAATCTGCCCCTTTGTGTTTGCACTATTCCTTCAAATCCTTGATAGTTAAAACAACCGATATTTTATTAAGGTTCATCTTACAACACATCTTTGTCTGCACAGAGGAACAGGAATTTAAGGAAAATTTTTGCACCCTGTAAAAACTATAAACATTCCATGTTGGTATGACCACAGTACCACGAGGACCATGAAATACCCACTATCACTCTCCAAACGGCAGAAAGATTTTCCTAAAGATGAGAGCCACTTGGGAGAATAGTTGCTGGGGTTGGTTGCAAGAGCTATAGAGACTTGGTCCATTCCAACACCTAAAAACATGCGTCTCTACGGCCCAATTTCCTTGGTATTATCGGCATGTGTGTGCTTCACGCAAGGGAGTTTAAACTAGGGATGCACCGAATCCTAATTTGCATATGAAATTGACTTTTTGTCACAAAACAAGGAAGTAAAAATGTTTTCCCCTTCACACTCCTAATTTGCATATGAACATTCGGATTCGGTTCGGTATTCGGCCGAATCTTTTGCAAACGATTTGGGGGTTCGGCCGAATCCAAAATAGTGGATTCGGTGCATTCCTAGTATAAACCACCATACAGCAAGGCCTGGGTGCTTGTAAGTAGGGACAAGGACACACAAGCGGAGCACACCACACACCAGAGAAGGCCCCACATCATCAAGGTGTCATTTAGGATCTGTAAAACTACTAATATTTAAGAAGCAAAGCTAGCGAAGCAGTTTATTGCCAATAGATTAGCCACAATAGTGCAAGCTATAACATTATATTTATTCTTCAGAATGCTTTCCCATACCTGAGTAAACAACTCTAGAAGCTCTCTGTTTGTTTAGGATAGCAGCTGCCATATTAGCTTGGTGTGACATCACTTCCTGCCTGAGTCACTGCCTGTTCACTCATAGCTCTGGGCTCAGAAAACAGCAAGGAGGGGAGGAGCAAACTGAGCATGCTCAAGCCCTAGCCCTGGAGGTTTAAGCTGAAAACAGGAAGTCTGATACAGAAGCCCATGAGTACACAATAGAAGGAAAGAAATGCTGTGTTTCTTTTCACAGAGAACTCAGAGCAGCATTACTGGTTTACTGGTGTGTTTATATAGACCTTTCTTTAATTTTAGCCTTTCCTTCTCCTTTAATACTAACTATACAAGCATAAATTACTTTATTTATAAGTTTATTTCCCCTTTAAACTCCCAACTAAATAACTCATTGCTTTCACTATGTTATAGACACACTGGTGCATTTAGGAAAAAAAGGGTTTCTGAGGATGCCACTGAAATGACTTTTAAAAGCTGTTGGAAGACCTGGATATGATCTTCCCTTACCTTTAAGGAGACAGAGCCGGCAAGGAAAAAGTGATCCAGGTCAATAACCGAGGCAAAGAAACCAGCGAGGGCCACTTCGCAAAAGTCACTTCTCTTCCTCAAGCCAATGACAATGGCCCAGGACCACATGCCTATCACGCAGTGGGTGGTGCTATCAGAAAGTGCTCTCAGCCAATCCTTTTGCTGGATGAATGCCGCCTGCTGAACTCTATCGGCCACAAAGCAGAAGAGCCCAAGTCCTAAACTGGAGAGTGCAGAGGCCATGCTGAAGGTGTGAAGGAGGGCGTCAGTCTTCTCCATCTCTGATGCCATGACACGTGGGAGAGCGATGTATCAGGATGTTTCATCCAGTCCATTGCAACTTTGCTTGGTTCTGAAAGATATTCCAGGACAGCAGTTAGATGGTTGCAGAACATTGGCTGATATCACCCAATTCAGCATGTATTTGCATATATATATATATATATATAACAAACAGGGGAAAGTTGTGCTCACCACTAGTTTTTAAAATCATTAGGCGGGGGTGCAATGAGGGTGTGACCACAAAATACATATAGACAAATACAAGATTCCTCTGCACTCAACCCATTATCAATATATTTAAGACAGCGACATTTTGTGCATACTGCTACTGAAAAATGCCTTACCCTTTAAACAAAACAGGGATTGTTTGTCCATATATTGCAATATATTTAAGCTGGCCAACTACGTCAAAGTCATCCCATATCTGGCCAGTCCTATGCTCAATTTTCATCTGATTCATTAAGAATTCTATGGTTTAATTATACATTTTATAAAAGGGACGAATACGTTTTACCTGCAACTTACTAGCTGCTTTCAAAGTAAAACTCCCAGATATGGGATGACTTTGACGTAGTTGGCCAGCTTAAATATATTGCAATATATGGACAAACAATCCCTGTTTTGTTTAAAGGGTAAGGCATTTTTCAGTAGCAGTATGCACAAAATGTCTCTGTCTTAAATATATTGATAATGGGTTGAGTGCAGAGGAATCTTGTATTTGTCTATATATATATATATATATATATATATATATATATATATATATATATATATATATATATATATATGTGTGTGTGTCCAGTCGGGTGATATCAGCCAAACCGCCCAAATCTGGGCCTCTAAACACCAAAAAGCTTCCTGCAAAAAAATAACTTAAAGGGGAACTATCGAGAAAATGAAAATTTAATATAAGCTTCAGCATAATGAAATAAGAAACTTTCTAAATGCCATCAATTAAATATTCTGAATTGTGTCTGAAATAACCAAGTTCATCTTCACTATTCCTCTCTCTCTCTCTCTCAGCATCTGTTTCACTTCATTTTCTCTTCATGCAGCAGTTGGGTGTCAGATATTCATTGACAGTTAGATCCAATATATCTTATAGGGGGGCTCCTTTTGCCTAGAAGATGTATTAGAGCTCACTCTATTAAACTCACCAGACATTGTAGGGGGAATTCACTACTTGGGGCAGCTGGGAAACTGACAAAATGTCTAGCCCCATGTCAGATTTCAAAATTGAATATAAAAAAAATCTGTTTGCTCTTTTAAGAAATGGATTTCAGTGCAGAATTCTGCTGGAGCGGCACTATTAACTGATTCATTTTGAAATAAATGTTTTTCCCATGATAGTATCCCTTTAATGAAACTCAGGGATTCTGCTCAGCAGGGACAAAGATAAGAAATAGATCAACTAAATGTATCAATTCAGAACAGTTAAAGAGTCAGCACCCCCCCCCCACAAGCTGCTTCAGTAAGAAAAGGGGAAAAGAATCAGAAATTTTAACTTTAATATTAGGAAAAAAAAACACCCACAAGTATAAAATAAATGAAAGTCTTTATATCTGCTGAACTATCTGAGAAAGCAACTGAACTGAAAAAATTTGCTGGAAAGTGAACAAGCCCTTTAAGCCCCTACTGAGCTTCGCCAATGTTTATATCTATCTATCTATCTATCTATCTATATATCTATATATCTATATATATCTATATCTCTATATCTCTCTCTATCTCTCTATCTATCTATATCTCTCTCTATATCTCTCTCTCTCTCTCTCTATCTATCTATCTATATAAAATTGTTACTAAATGATACATTTGTTGCTGGTGTGTCTCACAAATGTGTCAACAGACGTATCAAATCGGAACAGTTGGAGAGTCAGAAAGCTGCCTGCAGATACAAAATGGAGCCCTATAAGGCCGATATGTGACACTGGTGTTGCCAGTACTGTTTTAAAGGATCAGTTCAGTATAAAAATAAAAACTAGGTAAATAGATAGGCTGTGCATTATAAAAAATGTTTCTAATATAGTTAGTTAGCCAAAAATGTAATGTATAAAGACTGGAGGGACTGGGTGTGTAACATAATAGTCAGAACACTACTTCCTGCTTCTCTCTAACTCTGAGTTAGTCAGTGACTATAAGGGGGGCCACATGGGACATAACTGTTCTGTGAGTTTGCAATTGATTCTCAGCATTCAGCTCAGATTCAAAAGCAACAGTTATGACCCATGTGCCCCTCCGTCAAGTCACTGATTGGTTGCTGACTGGTAACCAATCAGTGGAAACAAAGAGAGCTGAAAAGCAGGAAGTAGTGTTCAGGCTATTATGTTAGACATCCAGTCACCCCAGCCTTTATACATTACATTTTTGGCTAACTAACTATATTAGAAACATTTTTTATTTGGCACAGCCTATTTACCCAGTGTTATTTTTATACTAAACATTTCCTTTAAAGGAAAACTATACCCCTCAAACAATGTAGGTCTCTATAAAAAGATATTGCATGAAACAGCTCATATGTAAAACCCTGCTTCATGTAAATAAACCATTTTCATAATAATATACTTTTCTAGTAGTATGTGTCATTGGGTAATCATAAATAGAAAACTGCCATTTTAAAAATGGGATAGTATGATTCACTGTGCACACAAACATACCAACGAACCATACTTGTTAGGTCACACAAGCCAATTAACAGACAGAGTTGTGTCTTTTGCTTCAACACTTCCTGTTACAGTTAGAGCTGCAGTATTTCTGGTCAGGTGATCTCTGAGGCAGCACACAGACCATCACAAAATGGTGGCTCAAGGCAAGAGATGTAAAAGGGCAAGATTTACTTAAATATATATTCCAGTTTGATACGATTCTTTAATATGCCACTTAATAGGATATAAATCTGCTGCTTAAGTGTTCATTTTGGGGTATAGTTTTCCTTTAACAAGCTTGGGCATCCCAACCCCACCTGCTAGCAACAGACGCAGCCCCTTTCCAGTGGCCTATCCCTTGTTTAATTTCCATTCTCCTGCCTACAGCTCTCCCCCCTCCCATAGTAATGCTGTGACCACTGATGTAAGTAAGTGCAATCCTTGCTCAAGGTCAGAGCCATCAGAGATGCCGCCTGCTCTTTTCATAAGCCTCCCCCCCAGCTGAGTCACTGCACTGCTAGTTGAATCAGTGGCAATTTATTCTCTGCTAAATATATATATATATATATATATATATATATATATATATATATATATATATATATATTCCCTTGATGGACGTCACATACACAACCACTTTTCTATTAACCTTCAGGTACTACACAGGAACTGCTTCTCCGCCTCTGGGATCAGAACACGTAATTTATATGGACATAAACACAGTAGAACCCACAATTTTTATGTTTTTCAGTGGACCATAAAAAAATGGTGTAAAATCCAGGAAAATGTAAAATCAGGGAAATGAATTATGCATAATATATAGGTGGGACAAGAAAACAACAATGTAAAATGAGGGAAAACTTAAAATCAGGTAGGGATGCACCGAATTCACTATTTTGGATTGGCCAAACCCCCGAATCCTTTGCAAAAGATATGGCCGAATACCGAACAGAATCCTAATTTGCAGTGGGAAGGGGGGACATTTTTTACTTCCTTGTTTTGTGACAAAAAGTCACGCGATTTTCCACTCCACTCCTAATTTGCATATGCAAATTAGCAGTGCTAGTTCATTATGGATGACACCGTGCATCAGCCACTTTAGGGATTCAGTATTTTTTACAGTAACCGGGTACTCAATTAAATGTTTTATTATCTTTACCTTTAGTGAAACAAATGGATTGATGCCACCCCTAACACATTGCTGCTATATCCAGTTTTCTTAATATGTAATAAGTAATATGAAATTTGTAATAAATAAAAAGTGTGTTTTACCCAATATATTCCCAGTAGTGAGCCCCCCTGTTTAAGTAATTCTCCGCTGTATGGATTCGCTGTGTAAATAGATAGGCTGTGCAAAATAAAAAATGTTTCTAATATAGTTAGTTAGGCAAAAATGTAATGTATAAAGGCTGGAGTGACTGGATGTGTAACATAATAACCAGAACACTACTTCCTGCTTTTCAGCTCTCTAACTCTGAGTTAGTCAGCGACTTGAAGGGGGGCCACATGGGACATTTCTGTTCAGTGAGTTTGTAATTGATCCTCAGCATTCAGCTCAGATTCAAAAGCAACAGATATGACCCATGTAGCCCCCCCTCAAGTCTCTGATTGGTTACTGCCTGGTAGCCAGGGTTACCAGTCAGTGTAAACCAAGAGAGCTGAAAAGCAGAAAGTAGTGTTCAGACTGATATGTTACACATCAAATCACTCCAGCCTTTATACATTACATTTTTGGCTAACTAACTATATTAGAAACATTTTTTATTTTGCACAGCCTATCTATTTACCCAGTTTTTATTTTTACACTGAACAATTCCTTTAAATGTGACGCTTTGTCAGAGATTGTCCTGTTTATAGAGAGCAGAACCCCACAAGCTGAGGCACAAGAGCTTACAGGCAGGAAAAAAAATACCGCCGCAGCACTTCTTTGTTGCAAAAAGTGAAAGCTTGAATTTATCAGGTTAAAGGGGCTGTTCACCTTTAAAGGGATACTGTCATGGAAAAATTTTATTTTTCAAAATGAATCAGTTAATAGTGCTGCTCCAGCAGAATTCTGCACTGAAATCCATTTCTAAAAAGAGCAAACAGAATTTTTTTTATATTCAATTTTGAAATCTGACATGGGGCTAGACATATTGTCAATTTCCCAGCTGCCCCCAGTCATGTGACTTGTGCTCGTATAAACTTCAGTCACTCTTTACTGCTGTACTGCAAGTTGGACTGATATCACCCCCTCCCTTTCCCCCCAGCAGTAAAACAAAAGAACAATGGGAGGTAACCAGATAACAGCTCTCTAACACAAGATAACAGCTGCCTGGTAGATCTAAGAACAACACTCAATAGTAAAATCCCATGTCCCACTGAGACACATTCAGTTACATTGAGAAGGAAAAACAGCAGCCTGCCAGAAAGCATTTCTCTCCTAAAGTGCAGGCACAAGTCACATGACCAGGGGCAGCTGGGAAATTGACAAAATATTTAGCCCCATGTCAGATTTCAAAATTGAATATAAAAAAATCTGTTTCCTCTTTTGAAAAATGGATTTCAGTGCAGAATTCTGCTGGACTATTAACTTATGCGTTTTGAAAAAAACATGTCAGGATCCCTTTAAGTTAACTTTTTGTATGTTATAGAAGGGCCGATTCTAAGCAACTTTTCAATTGGTCTATATTATTTATATATTATTTATTTTCTATCATTTTTTTAATCATTTGCCTCCTTCTTCCGACTCTTTCCAGCTTTCAAATGGGGGTCACTGACCCCATCTAAAAAAAAACAAATGCTCTGTAAGGCTACAAATGTATTTTTATTGCTACTTTTTATTACTCATCTTGCTATTCAGGTTCTCTACTATTTATATGCCAGTCTCTTATTTAAATCAGTGCATGGTTGCTAGGGCAATTTGAACCCTAGCAACCAGCAAACTGATGAATAAAAAGCTAAATAACTCAAAAACCACAAACAATAAAAAATGAAAACCAATTGCAAATTGACTCAGAAATAGGGATGCACCGAATCCAGGATTTGGTTCAGGATTCTGCCTTTTTCAGCAGGATTCGGATTCGGCCGAATCCTTGTGCATGGCCGAACCGAATTTGCATATGTACATTAGGGGTGGGTAGGGAAATCATGTGACTTTTCATCACAAAAGTGTAATTTTTTCCACTTTTTCCTTTCCTGTCCCTAATTTACATATGCAAATTAGGATTTGGTTCGGTATTTGGCGGATTCTTTCATCAAGGATTCGCAGAATCCCAAATAGTGGATTTGGTGCATCCCTACTCAGAATATCACTCTCTACATCATACTTAAACTTAACTTAAAGCTGAACAACCCCTCTAAGGTTACATACACTGACAGTGGCCTGTCCTGTTCAGGGGAAACTAAACTGCCAATCAAAATAATAAAAGGCAGAGCTTGCGAGGTTCCATGTGGATTAAATCAGCTGCGTTCACCCTTCAACCCTCCAGCTGCTACATTTCAAGGGGATGCTCAGAGTTGCAGTTGAACAACAGCAAATGTACTAAATCCCTGGCCCTTTATTTTAAGCAACTCAAATGAATTCTAAAAAAATGAAAATAAGAAAAAACTTCCCAGAGTGTCAGCGAAATGAGATCTCTTGTTAAAGGGCATATAAACCCAACAGAAACAACTACATGATAAAGTAACTGTAGCAGCGTCTGCCCCTCTCCATTCCCTGGTGATTGTGACTTGTGAGAGAATGTAGCAAAGGCTGCTGACCTGGGAAGCAACACTGACTTCTGCTACATTGTTTCAGCAGAGAGAAGCAGCAGTGCAGAGGAAAAGGCACAGGGATGGGTGTTATAAGAATAACAATGCAGCACACTGCTGAATATTAAAGACTAATGAGCAGAACGCTGAGCACTTACCTCCATTTGTCAGTCCCTGGGAGAGTCAGTGCGCGGCCGGCTCCTCGATGCATCTCACTGCTCTCCCCCACCTGCAGCTCCACTCAATGACAGGCAGCAGCCGCTTCTCTTCCGGGATTCGCTGCGTCAAGCACAACAGGGCGGAGCTACTCTAAGACACGCCCACTGGGCTGAGGCTTCTGTTTATGAAAGCTCGGACACGCCAACGAGACCCCGCCCCTTTCTGCTTCTCCTGACTGGATAGAGCGTTACGTTATTGCGCCAATGTGTCGTGCTTTCCTTGGTCCTGAAGAGTCATAGCAGGGGCGGGTCTATGGTGGACATGCAGGGTATTTCCATCAGGCTCTCTCACCTCACTGGGATCCCTGGGAAACGAATTATTGGCTGAAAACTGTCACTCAATTGATCAGGGATTTACACTTTGCGCCTTTCTTTGAAATCTTTAAAGGGTCAGTTCTCCTTTGAGATAACTTTTAGTATGATGTAGAGAGGGATATTCTGAGACAATTTGCAATTGGTTTTCATTTTTTATCATTTGAGGTTTTTGAGTCATTTAGCTTTTTATTCAGCAGCTTTCTAGTTTGCAATTTCTGCAATCTGGTTGCCAGTGCCAAAATTCCCCTAGCAACCACGCACTGATTTGAATAAGAGACTGGAATATGAGTAGGAGAGGCCTGAATAGAAAGATGAGTAATAAAATGTAACAATAACAATAAATTTGTAGCCTTACAGAGTATTCGTTCTTTAGAAGGGGTCAGCGACCCCATTTGAAAGCGGCAAAGAGCCAGAAGAAAAAGGCAAATCACCATAAAAAATAAATAATGAAGGCCAATTGAAAAGTTGCTTAGAATTGGCCATTCTATAACATACTAAAAGTTACCTTAAAGGTGAACCACCCCTTTAAAGGAACAGTTCAGTGTAAATATAAAAACTGGGTAAATAGATAGAATGTGCAAAATTAAAAAATGTTTCTAATAAAGTTAGTTAGCCAAAAATGTAATGTATAAAGGCTGGAGTGACTGGATGTGTAACATAATAGCCAGAACACTACTTCCTGCTGTTCAGCTCTCTAACTCTGAGTTAATCAGTGAATATAAGGGGGGGTCACATGGGACATAACTGTTCAGTGAGTTTGTAATTCATCCTCAGCATTCAGCTCAGATTCAAAAGCAACAGTTATGACCCATGTCACCCCCTTCAAGTCATTGATTGGTTGCAGACTGGTAACCAATCAGTGGAAACAAAGAGAGCTGAAAAGCAGGAAGTAGTGTTCTGGTTATTATGTTACATACCCAGTCACTCCAGCCTTTATACATTACATTTTTGGCTAACTAACTATATTAGAAACATTTTTTATTTTGCCCAGTCTATCTATTAACTCAGTTTTTATTTTTATACAGAACTGATCCTTTAACACCTCCCAAGTAGAATAATTACTGGGATCTGAGACTTGCAGTTAAACTTCTCTAGGCGTCAGGTTGTACCATGATTGGTCAGTGTGGATATCCTACAACAGGAAAGAGGCCCATCCCCTGCTATAAATTAAATACCTAAGAACATTAAGAAAATGTAAATAGTGAGAAAAACAGCAGGGCGAAATATTTTGACCACGCACATTTTATGGCAACACCCCCTGATTACCATGTCAATTTTACAAAATTTGGCAGGTTATGAAAGTTTGAACACATTTCTGAGAATTATTTTGTTTCATATGTTACGACAGATTTGTTACAATTGTATCTTTGCTTATCTTAAAGGGGTTGTTCACCTTTAAATTAACTTTTAATATGATGTAGAGAGTGAAATTCTGAGACAATTTGCAATTGGTTTTCATTTTTTTTATTTGAATTATTTAGCTTTTTATTCAGCAGCTCTTCAATTTGCATCTTAAGCAATCTGGTAACTAGGGTCCAAATGACCCTAGCAACAATGCATTGATTTGAATAAGAGACTGGAATATGAATAGGAGAGGCCCGAATAGAAGGATAAGGAATAAAAAGTTGCAATAACAATAAAATTTTAGCCTTACAGAGCATTTGTCTTTTTAGATGGCGTCAGTGACTCCCATTTGAAAGCTGGAAAGAATCATAAGAAGAAGGCAAATAATTAGAAAACTATGAAAAAGAAATAATGAAGACCAATTGAACATTTGCTTAGAATTAGCCATTTTATACCATACTAAACGTTAACTTAAAGGTGAAGCACCCCTTTAAAGGAAAACTATACCCCCAAAATGAATATTTTAAAAAAGAGAT
Source organism: Xenopus laevis (assembly GCF_017654675.1). Lineage (NCBI taxonomy): Eukaryota > Metazoa > Chordata > Amphibia > Anura > Pipidae > Xenopus > Xenopus laevis. The sequence goes on from NC_054372.1 coordinate 183,686,858, forward strand.
ATATATCATATTAGGTGGCATATTAAAGAATCTTACCAAACTGAAATCTATATTTATTTTAAATATTGCCCTGTTACATATTTTCCTTTGAATCACCATTTTATGATATTCTCTGTGCTGCCTCAGAGATCCCCTGACCAGAAATACTGCAGCTCTAACTGTAACAGGAAGAAGTGTGGAAGCAAAAGACAGAACTCTGTCTGTTAATTGGCTCATGTGACCTAACATGTATGGTTTTTTGTGTGCACCGTGACTCATAGGATCCCAGGGGGCAGCCTTTATTTCTTAAAATGGCAATTTTTTATTTAGGATTATCCAATGGCACATACTAATGAAAATTATATTATTATGAAAATAGTCTATTTACATGAAGCAGGGTTTTACATATGAGCTGTTTCGTGAATTATATTTTTATAGAGACCTACATTGTTCAGGGGTTATAGTTTCCCTTTAAATTGTTACAATTGTTTCAAACTTAAATTGTTACAAGTGTTCTGAAGTGCAGCTGCTCGGAGTTCTGGGCTCTCTGCCAAAAAGCCTCTTATTTTAAAAGAAACTCCTTCTGGGAATGGGATTTAGGCTTTCTTAGTGTGTGTATAGAAAAGCCAACATGGGATAAGGGGCAGCAGCTAAAACTATGGAATACTGTGCATGTCACTGATACTCTCTCCCTACTACACCTGCCACCTCCCACAGTCACACTCCCTTCCCAGAGACTATTATCCACTGTTACTATAGGCACCATCTCTCCCTACTACACCTGCCACCTCCCACAGTCACACTCCCTTCCCAGAGACTATTATCCACTGTTACTATAGGCACCATCTCTCCCTACTATACCTGCTATCCCACAGTCACACTCCCTTCCCAGAGACTATTATCCACTGTTACTATAGACACCATCTCTCCCTACTATACCTGCTATCCCACAGTCACACTCCCCACACAAAGGGAACAGTATCCACTGTTACTATAGGCACCATCTCTCCCTACTATACCTGCTATCCCACAGTCACACTCCCTTCCCAGAGACTGTTATCCACTGTTACTTTAGGCACCATCTCTCCCTACTATACCTGCTATCCCACAGTCACACTCCCTTCCCAGAGACTATTATCCACTGTTACTATAGACACCATCTCTCCCTACTACACCTGCCACCTCCCACAGTCACACTTCCTTCCCAGAGACTATTATCCCACTGTTACTATAGACACCATCTCTCCCTACTATACCTGCTATCCCACAGTCACACTCCCTTCCCAGAGACTATTATCCACTGTTACTATAGGCACCATCTCTTCCTACTATACCTGCTATCCCACAGTCACACTCCCTTCCCAGAGACTATTATCCCACTGTTACTATAGGCACCATCTCTCCCTACTATACCTGCTATCCCACAGTCACACTCCCTTCCCAGAGACTATTATCCACTGTTACTATAGGCACCATCTCTCCCTACTATACCTGCTATCCCACAGTCACACTCCCTTCCCAGAGACTATTATCCACTGTTACTATAGGCACCATCTCTCCCTACTACACTTGCCACCTCCCACAGTCACACTCCCTTCCCAGAGACTATTATCCCACTGTTACTATAGGCACCATCTCTCCCTACTATACCTGCTATCCCACAGTCACACTCCCTTCCCAGAGACTATTATCCCACTGTTACTATAGACACCATCTCTCCCTACTATACCTGCTATCCCACAGTCACACTCCTTTCCCAGAGACTATTATCCACTGTTACTATAGGCACCATCTCTCCCTACTACACTTGCCACCTCCCACAGTCACACTCCCTTCCCAGAGACTATTATCCCACTGTTACTATAGGCACCATCTCTCCCTACTATACCTGCTATCCCACAGTCACACTCCCTTCCCAGAGACTATTATCCCACTGTTACTATAGACACCATCTCTCCCTACTATACCTGCTATCCCACAGTCACACTCCCTTCCCAGAGACTATTATCCCACTGTTACTATAGGCACCATCTCTCCCTACTATACCTGCTATCCCACAGTCACACTCCTTTCCCAGAGACTATTATCCACTGTTACTATAGGCACCATCTCTCCCTACTACACTTGCCACCTCCCACAGTCACACTCCCTTCCCAGAGACTATTATCCTACTGTTACTATAGGCACCATCTCTCCCTACTATACCTGCTATCCCACAGTCACACTCCCTTCCCAGAGACTATTATCCACTGTTACTATAGGCACCATCTCTTCCTACTATAACTGCTATCCAACAGCCACAGTTTCTTCCCAGAGACCATTATCCAACTGCTAGGGACCAGGACCGCCATTAGAAATCACGGGCCCCGTACAAAATTTTTGGGCCCCGCCCACCCCAGATCCACACCACAGTTAAAAGACCACACAGACATCAGCACTAAAAACAGTAACCCCCCCCCCACACTTTACAAAAAGCCATTGATGTCAGGGCCCTCCTATAAGTTTAAAAAAATTGTGGCACCAGGGCCCTCTATAAAAGTTAAAAAAAAAATACTGGCGCCAGGGGCCCCCATAAATGTTTTTTAAAAATCATTGGTGGTCAGGGCCCCCCTTAAAACATTGGGGCCCCAGAGAATATTTAAAAAAAAACATAGTTGGCAGGGGCCTATAGAGTATTAAAATAATACATTGGTAAATAAGGCTTTAAAAAATAAAACACACATTGTTGTTCAGTAGAAGTGAACTTCAAGGTCGACTCTTTTAGTGACTTCGGGTCTTTTCTCGGCTTCGGGGCTTCGGCAGTTCGGGACTTCATCGGTTCAGGACTTCTGGAGAGGTGGCATATCTTCGGCGATGCCAAGGGGGCCCAGCTATTTCGAAAAAGTGCTGCACAGCCAGGCCCCCCTTTAGGCCTGTACAGCAGTCCCCCTGTGCCCTCCTGATGGTGGCCCTGCTAGGGACCATCTATTCCTTCTACTACTATTATTATTGTAATAGTGTCTATACAATTAAGAGGCACAATTATAGATCATAATTTAGTTTTATAACACTCTAAGTACAACATTCACCCCTACTGCCCCCCTAATGAATACACCTCTGTCGAAGACGACTCTATAGCTGATTAACTCTTAATACAGTTGTCATTGTATCACCCAGATAGATTGATGGAACCGATAAAGAGGATTCTGATTTAGTTACACACTTAATTCACTTACAGCCAGCAGGAGTATTGAATTTTCACAGACGAAGGCAGGAAAACAGCAGCCAGTAAAAAAGAGAAAAGCCCCCTGAGTACACAAAGTACTAGAGAATAATGGAACCATTTCTTCCCTGATAGAAAAATAACAATTACAGCACAATTGCTCCATAAAGAAAGTGGGGCAGCAGACAGGCAAGAACACTCGCTCCTGAATCTATATAATATGGTGAAGCAGAGACAATAACACAATGGTTTGGAAGGAATTTTAACATAACATGTTTGCATCCTTTTTGTAAATTTCCTGCAGAATAACTATGCTGCCTGAGAGGAAGCCAGGAGGAGCTGACTGTAGCAAATCTATAGGGAGCTCCAATAAAGTGGCCATTTTTAAAGATGATATTAAAATTTAGCCTAAAAACAGCGCCATTTATTATTTATAATTACTTACAAGATTTTCTTTATTTTCTTATATGTTTCCTTTAGTGTTTCTATTGGAAAGACACAAAAATAAAATAAAAAGCTTCAGTTACCCTTTAAAAGAAGTCATGAAAACTCACAATTAAGGAATTTGTATAATTTGTACGACATGTTTTGCAAAGTGTTTAATTTAGTATTCTAATTAGAAGCTATGCAGCACATCTCATTCACATCAGTCCCTGTCCCAGTGGAGCTTACACTCCAAAGAGTGAAGTTCCGCCACTAGAGTGAAATTCCGCCACTCTCCATTCATTTCTACGGGATTTTGAAAGGCGTATTTATCAATGGGTGAAAGTGAAAAATACGCCTATAAAAATCCCATAGAAATGAATGGAGAGTGGCGGAATTTCACTCTAGTGGCGGAACTTCACTCTTTGATAAATATACCCCTCAGGTTCCTATCACATTGACACAACATAAACACTAAGGTCTATTTAATTAAGATTCTGTGTGTTTTTGTGGTTCTAGCATCGTATTTTCTAGATACACTTTCATTAGAGAAGTTTCCCCCTGAAAAAAAAAAGGAGATTTTTTTATTTTATATTTGACGCTGCATTTCTGTGCCCTGGTAATGTGCGTGTATGCATAATTTTATTGATATACTGCTACTACATGTTACGCAATACTGCACAAACAGGGGTCAATACAATACAATAATAAAGTACAAATAAAAACAAAATACATTTACATTCAAAAAAACAAAGGAGGTCCCTGCCCCATAGAAATTACAATCTAAGTGGATGGCATCCCTATACTGCCCTAATGATCTATACGAGAACACATAGGGAGATTAAACCTGTTCTACTCTAAAGATTGTTTGTTATACTTATAATTAACAGTTAACATACTACACAATCCTGAAGTGATATAACTGTATATCTACACATTGGTGGGAACTGTAGACTTGTCTCTTCAACAGTACAGTATGTAGGTATCACTTCTGGTGCCCACCAAATCTTCCTTCTCAATATATGTCAGTTGTGCTGTACCAGTTCAGGGTCACTGCACCATTTAATGTATGCAGTTTCTTGATCTATTTTAGGATGAAAAAGTAAAGGGTAAAACTAAGTAAGCTTTATCAGAAAGGTTTATATAAATACACCAGTAAATCTTCAAAGTAATGCTGCTCTGAGTCCTCTGTCAAAAGAAACACAGCATTTCTTTCCTTCTATTGTGTACTCATAGGCTTCTGTATCAGACTTCCTGTTTTCAGCTTAAACCTCCAGGGCTAGGGCTTGAGCATGCTCAGTTTGTTCCTCTCCCTGCTGTAATCTTATATGGCAGCTGCTATTCTAAACAAACAGAGAGAGTTTCTGGAGCTGTTTACTCAGGTATGTTAAAGCATTCTGCACAATACAGTGTTGCACTAATCTATTGTCAATAAACTGTCTGTGGAGCATTCCTTCTTCTTTAAGGAGGCCACTGCAGAACTAAATGCACAGTGATAGTTTCAGTATAAATATCTATAAAAATCTGCTTGCCAGCGGGTTCTCTGGTGGGCAGGTTTTATGCAAATTTGTGCCACCAATGGTACTCCTCAAGCCTACTGGTGGGTATCTGGGCTGTATTCTGGTCTTATGTTGCCCTATGCACTGGACCTCTTCATGCCTATCGGAGAATGCACAGTGATGTTTCGGCAAAGGACTTCACGACCCTACCAGGGTCGCCATTGTAAGCTATAATTTTTCTGGGCCCATCCTTGACCCCACACCACAGTAAAAAAGCCGAAATGGACGTTAAAAACCCATTGGTGGCCACGCCCCCCTACAAGTTAAAATAAAAAATGTTGGTCATTTTCTGAAAGCACGCAAACAAAACAGGCTTTGCTCAAAATGCTTTTATTCTTGTTTAATAAATGTTCGACTTGTAACAATGACGACATCAATGTATGAATGTATATTTAAATCTGTGACGAGACTTCAATAAAAAAACAAATTTCAAAAAAAAAAAAAAAAAATGTTGGTCAGGGGCCCCCATAACAGTTAAAAAAAACTTCACAAGCTGGCTAGTAGTGATGGGTGAATTCCCTTCGCCACAAATTTTGCAAATTTCCCACGAAATTCACGAAAAAAACATTGGTGGTCAGATGACCCATAGAGAATGAAAGAAAATTGGTGGCCAGGCTCCGCCTTACAAGTGGTGTGTGGTCAGGGCATAATAGAAATTAAAAAAAAAAAATATTGGTGGCAATGGACCTATAGAGCATTAAAATATTACATTGGTGGCCCAGGGTTTAATAAAATTTTAAATAAAACACATTGATGTTCAGTGGAACTTACCTCAAGTTCTTCTTCCGTGTCCTTCTTACTTCGGCTCCTTTAGTGGCTTCTGGACTTCTTACCTCGGGACATCGGCGTCGGGTTCAGCTCGTGCGCTGTCAAGGGAGGCCCAGCTAATTCAGAAAGAGCAGCACAGTCGGGCCCGGTATATCAATACCCCCGGTGTCTCCGTGATGCCCCCTACCCCACCACTTCTGCAGCTGGATTTTGTGGGAATATATTCGGCAGCATTATATCTGGCTCATATCGAAAGGATGTGTAAGTACCAAGCTGAGAAATCTTTTTCCTACTGTGCAGTGGGTGTGGGACAAACGCAATGTGCTTTATCAGGTAAGAATATATACAATATTAGTTTCAATTAGAGAACTGCAGGGGTTGTTTTTTTGGTGACACACATGCCCAACATGACCCCCTTTACAAGTCCTAGTAAACTCCACCCGTCCCCAGTGTAAGCAGGCCCGGATTTGTGGATGTATCCCAGATATAGCCACACGTATCTGTCAGCAAACTAGGTGCTTAGTTATGGACCAACTTTTTGGCACTGCATTCCACCTTGGTGCTTGCATGTGTCTAAATAAATACAGACAGGTTTGGATTTGTGGCGAGGCGTAGGACGGCAAGATTTCCGCATTCTAAAGAGCACTGAGCGCATGGGCACGGGGATGGGGGGTGCGTGTGAAGGCAGGTGTGTAAGAACTGGCTGCATTTCTTCCTGCATTCGGATGTAGTGAAACAAAGGAGAAATCCACCATAGCATATGTATATGATTATACAGTAGAACCCCCATATTACATTTTTCAGGGGACCAGAGAAAAAAGGTGTAAAAGCCAGGAAAATGTAAAATCAGGGAAATGTAATATGCATAATATATAGGTGGGACCACAAAACAACAATGGTAAATGAAGGAAAACCTAAAATCAAGGGATGTAAAATTGAGGATTTACTGCAGGAGTGCCCATACTTTACTAATGCGGGGTCTACTTCTTATGATCTACTTCCATAATAGCATTTTTAACATTCTGTACCATGGAAAATATTACTTAAATAGTATATTGATTTATGAAAGAATTTACATTGGTATATTTATTAAACAACTATTTCTTATGTAACTTTAAAGGGGTTGTTCACCTTTGAGATAACTGTTAGTATGATGTAGAGGGTGATATTCTGAGATAATTTGCAATTGGTTTTCATTTTTATTATTATTGAAGGGTTTTGAGTTATTTAGCTTTTTATTCAGCAGCTCTTCAATTTGCATCTTAACCAATATGGTAACTAGGGTCCAAATTACCCTAGCAACTATGCATTGATATGAATTAGAGACTGGAATATGAATAGGAGAGGGCCTGAATAGAAGGATCAGTAATAAAAAAGTAACAATAACAATAATACATTTGTAACTTACAGAGCATTTGTTTTTGAAAAGGGAGTCAGGGACGCCCATTTGAAAGTTGCAAAGAGTCAGAAGAAAAAGACAAATAACTTTAAAACTATAAAAAAATAATAATGAAAACAAATTAAAAAGTTGCTTAGAATTGGCTGTTCTATAACATAATAAAAGTTACCTTAAAGGTGAACCACCCCTTTAACATAATAAATATCTGAATGAAAAGCTTAAAATAGGTGGGTGATTTAGACAAGCTGTTTGTTGAAAGTGTCTTGAGATCTACCCCTGATTTACTGTATATATAGTTGATACAAAGATATTTGTAACATTTTGTTCTTACAAGATTGATATGTAGTATTTTGTATTGAATAGTGTTAATTAATGTTTCTACTGAATTATCTGACACAATGCACTATATTTTCCGTTGTAGCGCATGATAATTGTGGGTGTGATGATTGAGAGTGGGGGTATTTAAGTTGGTTTAATGTTGTAGTTGCACATCCTGGTGACAGTCCCTAGTGGACCGAAACGCGTAGATATCTGAACCCGTTGATCTATAGTAAAGACTTGTTCTAATTTTACGTTTGCCGTGAGTGCTTTCATTTTCCTATGAATATTTTCGTTTTCGGTTAGCACCCGGCGATTATTCTGAAGGCGAGGTGAGTGCCGGTTCTCAGCATTGTTTATTTGGTAAATATATATTTACTATATTTACCAAATAAACACCCAAGGGCACATGTCTAGGCGTAGCTTTAGGTGCCTCTGATTTCTAGATGGTGCCAGCAAGGTACACGCTAAGAGGCATCGAAATTTAAAATACAAAAAAACTTTTCTATTTTTTTCCCCCTCTAAAGCAAGCTTATTTAGGTAAAAGAAAACTGGAACTGAGTAGTCGTTTTCCAGATCCATTTTAAAACCTGCTATATATATATATATATATATATATATATATATATATATATATATATATATATATATATATATATATATATATATATATAGCTGGGAGGGGTGGGAGCTACAACATGGAGCTGGTCACTGCTCCTGTATAACTATAACAAACAAGGGAAAGTTGTGCTCACCACTATTTTTTAAAACCATTAGGCGGGGGTGCAATGAGGCTGTGACCACAAAAGCTCCCACCCCTCCCAGCTATAGTCAGCTGATCCCACTGGTGTCTAATAAAAGGGCAGCCAAGTATGGGGGTTTACTTTGAAAGCAGCAAGTAAGTTGCAGGTAAAACTTAGTCCCTTTGTAAAATGTATAATGAAGCAATAGAATTCTTAATGAATCAGATAAAATTGAGCATAGGACTGGCCAGATATGGGATGACTTTGACGTAGTTGGCCAGCTTAAATATATTGCAATATATGGACAAACAATCCCTGTGTTGTTTAAAGGGTAAGGCATTTTTTAGTAGCAGTATGCACATAATGTCTCTGTCTTAAATATATTGATAATGGGTTGAGTGCAGAGGACTCTTGTAGTTGACTATATGTATTTTGTGGTCACAGCCTCATTGCACCCCCGCCTAATGGTTTTAAAAAATAGTGGTGAGCACAACTTTCCCTTGTTATATATATATATATATATATATATATATATATATATATATATATATTATATACCTTTTATATACCTTTTCATCAAGAAGAATGGCAATTGCCGCATGTAGAACACTTTGCATGCTATGATTTGGCTTCATTGCAGGAAAATCGATAAGAAGGCATTTTGCAGCAACTAGCACTTTACTTGTAGCAATCCCAATTCTTCTTGATAATCTGCAATATTTTGTCTTCCTAAAGGTCCTTGAAACAGTGCTTGTTAGATGAGAACTTGTTTTGGATTAGTCCCAGATAACAGATAAACATATTAAGAAGGGAGTTTGTCTGGGGATTAGCACAAGGGACAATCCTATTACATAGACTGGAGGCAGGTCCAAAGTTCTGCAACCGGAGCTAGCACTCTGATGAACTAGGATAATGCTAATGTGTGTGATCAGCAAACACAGACTTCTCCCTGGAGCTTAATAGCTAAAATATTCACCTTTGTTCAGCATAAAAGTGTATTACAGCACAAGCACCCTTGGCAGCAGTGTTTTTTGGACTTTTCTCTATTGCCCCTTATGGGGCACAACCTTTGGTCAGGCACCCTTAGTTCTTAACAAGGAGGAACTATGGCAAATAAGTGTAAGCTCCCTGATATTCATGTGCCTGTCATGCTCACCCTTTAGAAGTGTCAGAAAGCGAATATCTTGATTGTGAACATTACAGTTTCCTGGGATGAGTTATGAGATTCTTCCTGCTGCCTAATTCTACATTAGGGATGCACCGAAACACACTATTTTGGATTCAGCCAAACCCCCGAATCCTCTGCGAAGGATTCGTCCGAATACTACGGATGCACCGAATCAAGGATTTGGTTCGGGATTCGGCCTTTTTCAGCAGGATTCGGATTTGGCCGAACCGAATCCAAATCCTAATTTGCATATGCAAATTAGAGGCAGTAAGGTAAATTGCGTGACTTTTTGTCACAAAACAAGGAAGTAAAAATGTTTCCCCTTTTAGAAAAGACCGGCACTCAGGACTCCATGCAAGCAGGCCAAGCCCTGCGTGTTTAATGCAACATAACGTTTCAGGGGCGCCCCCGAAACTTTACGTTGCATTAAACACGCAGGGCTTGACCTGCTTGCATGGAGTCCTGAGTGCCGGTCTTTTCTTTTCTAACAGTGTTAATCAAGGGCTGCCGATCCCTTTTAAATGAGCACCGAACCAACTGTGTTTTGAGAGGCCAGGGTGTGCTGGTGGGTTTTTGGAGATTGAAATGTTTTCCCCTTCTCACCCCTAATTTGCATATGCAAATTAGGATTTGGTTCGGTATTCGGCTGAATCTTTTGCGAAGGATTCGGCCGAATCCAAAATAGTGGATTCGGTGCATCCCTTTCCGAATACCGAACCGAAGGGGAAAACATTCTTTACTTCCTTGTTTTGCGACAAAAAGTCACAAGATTTCCATTCTTGCCCCTAATTTGCATATGCAAATTAGGATTCGGTTCGGCCGGGCAGAAGGATTTGGCTGAATCCGAATCCTGCTGAAAAAGGCAGAATCCTGAACCAACACCTGGATTCGGTGCATTCCTACTCTACATCATTTACCCTTTATTTATAGATTGTGTCAGGTACATCAGTCTAATCCTACAATCACCATACCTCCCAACTGTCCCATTTTTAGAGGGGCAGTCCCTCTTTTGACAGCTCAACACGCAGTCCCTCATTTGTACTGGAAAGTCCCGTTTATCTCTGCACTAAACAGGCAGAAAAAGAAACAATGTTTCTAACTTAATTGGCTATTAACAGAGAGCCCAGAACAGCCAGAGCACAAGATAAGATACTTTTGTAATAATTTTGAGATAAGCAAATAAGTAAAGCTGGCCATCATCGTACGATCGGACTTTCCCATCTCCAGACCTGCCACTAACCATTCAGATCAAATAAAGTAGTAAAAGAACAGATCAGCCGATGTTCTGCCCCTGACAGCAATCGTACGAAAGTTATGTCTGACCAAAGCTGGTGACAGTCTCCCACTGAAAATCGTACGATCAGCAATACATGCAGAGAAATTATCGGCAGCCGACAGAAATGTTTTAATCTGGCCAAACAACCGATCTCCGCCGGACGAAAAACGTTGGGACTCTCCACACACGGTCCGAAAATCGTACGAATCCTCGATTCGTTCGATCAGATCTTTGCGTCTATGGTCAGCTTAATTGTAACAATTTAAGATAACAGATCCCTTGGGAAAGGTTAGACTCACAGCTTAAAGGGCAATTCACCTTCATTAGCAAAACTGTAATAACTGAAGAAAAACCCACAGAAATATGTTCAAACTTTCATAACCTGACAAATGTTGTAAAAATAACATGGTAATTAGGGGGTGTGGCCACAAAAAGGGGCGCGGTCAAAATGTCAACATGCTACGTGCGCCAACTTTTTTTTTTATTTCCAAAATATTGGGAGGTTTGCAATCACTGTATTATAAGGCCAGTTAAACTTCCTGTATAGTTTTAAGGTATAGGGGGCATTCAAATCACCCAACAGAAACCCACAAAATCACAGGGGAAACATACAAACTCCTTACATTCTGCCTGGGCTGGAATCAAACCTGGGACCCGGTACAGCACCATGATCTGCATTGTAGTTCTGCTTCATTAACATAGTACATAGTAACATAGTAACATAGTAAGTAAGGTTGAAAAAAGACACATGTCCATCAAGTTCAACCTTTTTTTTTTTTTTTTTTTTTTTTTTTATTAACTACCTATCTGCCAGTTGATCCAGAGGAAGGCAAAAAACCCATCTGAAGCCTCTCCAATTTGCCTTAGAGGGGGAAAAATTCCTTCCTGACTCCAAAATGGCAATCGGACTAGTCCCTGGATCAACTTGTACTATGAGCTATCTCCCATAACCCTGTATTCCCTCACTTGCTAAAAAGCCATCCAACCCCTTCTTAAAGCTATCTAATGTATCAGCCTGTACAACTGATTCAGGGAGACAATTCCACATCTTCACAGCTCTCACTGTAACAAACCCCTTCCGAATATTTAGGTGGAACCTCTTTTCTTCTAATCGGAATGGGTGACCTTGTGTCAGCTGGAAAGACCTACTGGTAAATAAAGCATTAGAGAGATTATTATATGATCCCCTTATATATTTATACATAGTTATCATATCACCCCTTAAGCGCCTCTTCTCCAGCGTGAACATTCCCAATTTGGCCAGTCTTTCCTCATAGCTAAGATTTTCCATACCTTTTACCAGCTAAGTTGCCCTTCTCTGTACCCTCTCTAATACAATAATGTCCTGTTTGAGTGATGGAGACCAAAACTGTACAGCATATTCTAGATGGGGCCTTACAAGTGCTCTATACAGTGGAAGAATGACCCCCTCCTCCCTTGACTCTATGCCCCTTTTAATACAACTCAAGAACTTATTTGCCCTTGATGCTGCTGACTGGCATTGCTTGCTACAGCCAAGTTTATCATCTACAAGGACTCCAAGGTCCTTTTCCATAATGGATTTGCCTAGTGCAGTCCCATTAAGGGTATAAGTGGCTTGGATATTTTTACATCCCAGGTGGAAAGAGCTATGGAAAAAAAAAGCATATCTTAATGGAAAAAAAGTGAACAGAATGTTGTATTACAGTTAGTTTCTGTATTTCTGTGGGTTTAATGACGCCTTACCTACAGGGGAGGGAGAACACATGTAGAAAAGTAATGACACTTTAATGCATTGTTCAGCCTGGCCCTGTAATAATGCATAATAACGCATGTATCACTCGTCATTTTAAAGGTTGCTTATATAGGAATAATAGGCATGACTAAATTACCATCATAGGCAAGTGGTAAATTCAAAGCCTCCCACGCATATTGTCACTTAAGGTGGCCATAGACGTAACAATTACGATCTTTCTTGGAAAAGATCTTTCCAAGAAAGATCGTTCATTTCAATACACACGTGTAGAGCTCAATTGTCAGATATACAGGTAGATAAACGGGAAGAAACAATAGAATTCTACCTGTATCTGACGATTCAGCACTGGGCGATGTTTGGGTCCCTTCAAAGGCACCCGATCAAAATTTTCCGTCCAGCCCAATCAAGGAGCCGACCGATATCTTAGTCTTCTGCCAATATCGGCTCTTTTTCCACCATAGACGCAACGAATATCGGACGAAAATTAGTTTCGTACGATATTATCTGTGAGTCTATGGCCACCTTAAGGCTGTGGGGGTTAACAAAAAGTCTAACCACGTCCAACCCTAATCCACCCTCTTCCATCCCGTTCCCAGCCTGACCTTATGGGAGACAGCAGGGGGTGTTCTCTACATTTCCATGGGTGATGTGCTGTTAGAAAGAAGATGACCCTAGCAGACGATCCTAACTGTCATCTTCAGTTCAACCCAGCAAACTGCCATTCCCTATATACCTGCACCCAGCCCATCTCACAACACTGGAGAGACGGTGCTATGTAATTGCAGGTAAATCTGTAATTATCCATCCTTTCCTCCCCTTCCTGAACCACTCAACCAGGGTTGGACTGGGCCGGTGGGACACCAGGAGAAAACCAATAGGGCCCTGCCAGCCAAGGTCTACTCCCCCATCCAGTTGTCTCCTTGAGGTTTAAAGGAGAAAAAAACCCTTATTAAAAAACCCCTACCCCCATAGACCCCCTCCCTCCCCCCCCAGCCTAGCTGCTACCCCTGGCAAGTGCCCCTAACTTATTACTTAACCCTCGGTGCAGATTCAAGGATCGGAGTTCACGGCAGACATCTTCCGGGTCTTCGGTAATCTGAGAATGAGACCGGCGAATCCGTGCATGCACAGCTGGAGCAATTTCTCGGCTCACTATAACTGCGCATGCGCCAAAATTGACAGAAATTCCAGAAGCGCTGGAAGACGGCTGCCGTGAACTCTGATACCCAATTCTGCACCTAGGGGTAAGTAAAAAGTTAGGGGCATTTGCCCGGGGTAGCAGCTAGGCTGGGGGGGGGAAGGAGGGAGGGGGCTCTATGTGGGGTAGGGTTTTTTTTAATAAGGGGTTTATTTCTCCTTAAAGAAGGAAGGAGTAAGCTGGACATGATGTGATAGGACGCACAGTTGTTGGGGAGATTTACATCGGGAGGTCCTGGTGGTTGTGAGCACGACCCTTAGTGTTGCAGCTTTGGTGGCCCCCAATCCTTAACTTTATTCCACACCTGAACCAGCCTTTTAAAGGAGAACTAAACCCTAAAGTTAAAAAAAACCTACCCTACATAGAGCCCCCCCTCCACCCCCCCCAGCCTAGCTGCCCCCCCCAGGCAAATACCCCTGAGTCTTTACTTACTCCTCTGTGCAGATTCTGTCCAGCAGAATTCATGGCAGCCATCTTCAGCCGCTTCGGTAATCTTCAGAATGAGACAGACCCTTCGACAATTTTGGTGAGTTTCGGCGCATGTGCAGGAGTAGGGGGTGCAAATGGGCCAGGGCCTGCACCCCCGCAGGGCCCCCCCGGAAGATCGTGCGCACTGCAGCCGGCTGGAGTCGGCTGCAGCGGCACAGAAAAATCGTGCACACGAGGGTGGGGGCGGGCGGTCTGCACGGCTCGCACCAGGGCCCGCCCCCACCAAGTTACGTTACTGGTAGGGTAAGTAAAGACTTAGGGGCATTTACCCGGGGGGGGGCAGCTAGGCTGGGGGGGAGGGTCTATGTAAGGTAGGGTTTTTTTTAACTTTGGGGTTGAATTCTCCTTTAAACCCTCAATCTCTGTTTCCCCACCCTGATTTGCCCACTCTCCAAACTTGTGATGCCACCAAAATAAGAACCATGCACATTGCTAAACAGAGCCTCCTGTAGGCTGCCTAAAAAAAGTCCATAATTATACCAGCATATGATGCAGTACAGAAGAGCCAGCTCTTCTGGTCAGAACTCAGCCGTGTACCTACATCTAAAAGAAAAAGGACACACGTTTGAAGACTGCCAAATCCAGATTCTAGACTGGGAGAGCGACTGATTCAAAAGAAGGTGTTAAAGAAGCCATATATGTAAATTGAGAAAGCCAGTTGGATAACTGGTGAAATGTCTTTAAGAAAAAAACACAGCAAGTCCAGTTAATTTGGCTAATCTCCCCGAACTGCCTTCCCACCAGCTACAATGTAAATTGCTGGAGGCATGGCACTTTAAGCACTTAGTAGTCGCCCGAAGTTGCCTCATGAGGAAACTTTGGACAACTTCAGAAAACAAAGCGCTCCAAGTGCCATGCCGCCGGTGATTTACATTCTTGCCGGCGGGAAGGCAGTTTGGGAAGATTAGTTGCCCCGAAGAGAAGATTTGTCGCCGGGCGACTAATCTCCCCGAATCTGATCGTGTATCTCTGCCCTTTAAAAACCTTGCACTTTGTTTTCCCCTCCCATCCTACAAAGACACCAACCCAGCAATTCTGCATTTCAGGTATAACTTGGCCACCCTTCATTACTCCTTGACCAGTCCTGTTCAAACACCTTTCTTGTCCAATGCTGTTTTTCAGGTTGGTATGTTAAACCTTTTCAGGTGTTAACTTTAATTTGGGTGAAAGTTACAAGGAGCAGATGGCTGTGCTGTTACTGCAGGTGACTTAGTGAGTGGGATGCAAAACAGAGTTCAGACAATTCCCATTAATACGACCAGTTCTAGAACAATAACATTCTAAAGCTAAGAAGGTCAAGTGTAACAAACTATTGCCATGTCCAGAAGCAAGAAGTCATTATTCCTTTCTTTGGATTTGCCATGATTTGTGTAGGTCAATAAGATACAGCAGACACATTTATAGTTCACTCTCTTGGTGTAAAGCCCCGGCCCTCCCCAGAAGTGATGATTTGGTTCACTCAAAACTTGCTGTGACCTGCGGGTTGACCACCATTTTGACCATCATTGGAGGTTAGGGGTTGGTGCAGGTCAGACAGGGGAAGTAAACTCCTCCCAAAGATTTCTTGTATTAGAACTAGAGGCGAGAAGACACAGGTACAGGTTGGGTGTGGGTTCAACAGTGGCAACATTTTGTAGGTTAGGGTCAGGTACAGGCTGAGTTTTTGCTGACCCACACATCACTAGTCTACTCCCCAGTCCAGCATGGTGGTAAGATGTTTAGATATGGGGAATGCATACAATTTTATTGTCACCTCAAGACTGAGCAACGCAAAGAGGGGTTTAAGGGAAATGACAAATTAGATTAGGGGTCATTCACCTTTGAGTTAAAGAGATACTGACATCAGAAAATAGATTTTTTTAATATTTATCATAGCATTATCTTTGAATGATATTTATAATTTTGCCTGATGCTTTTACATTACCTTTCTTACCCCCTTTTTTCCCTATGAGGGGGCTGCCATATTTGTGCAGCAGGAGTCTGTTAGCTTTAGAAACTCTAACTGACAAGTTGAGAAGGGACAGTCAGGTTGGCAAAACAGTCAGGTTTAGGAACTTCATGTAACAATTACTTACAAAAGAGAACTATCAGTGAAAAATGATCAACATGACTTAGGGGTAAATTTTCATGTAGATAAATATTTTGAAATTACATTTTTTGTGTCACTATCACTATCACTATGTTATAGAATGGGCAGTTCTAAGCAGCTTTTCAGATGGTCTTCATTATGTATTTTTTGTTTATAGTTTTAAAATTATTTTCCGTTTTCTTCTCTTTTTAGCTTTGAAATGGGGATCTCTGACCACATCTAAAAAATAAATGCTCTGCAAGGCTACAAATGTATTGCTATTGCTACGTTTTATGCCTTGTCTTTCTATTTAGACCCTCTCCTATTCAGTGGTTGCTGGGGTAATTTGGTCCCTAGCAACCAGATTGCAGATATTGCAAACTGAAGAGATGCTAAATAACTCAAAAACCACAAATAATAAAAACCAATTACAGATTGTCTCAGAGTATCACTTTTTACATCATACTTAAAGTTAACTCAAAGATGAACAAACCCTTTAACTTCCTCTAATATTCTCTTTCATGGAGTTGCCTGAAGTTTCCACATCTTTGGGCTACTTTGGTAAGTAGCTGTATATGTTTCCCCAGCTGAAAATTGCATGCTAGCCTCTGGGAAAGCATTTGGAGAAAATTAGTCGCCCACATTAGAGGGGATTAATCACAGGGCGACTAGTCTCATTATTTGTCCCTGCTCTAAAGGTGAAGGAAAGGCATAATTACTCGAGGGGGGGTGCCAAAATATAAGGCACCCCCAATGGTTATAGTCACTTACCTGAGAACAAGGGATGGTAGCCCGTTTGTCTGAAAACTGTACATTTCTGGGGTACTATGGTTGGAGCCCCATCATGGGGGATGCACAGAGAGGCGACCTAGTAAAAAGTGGAAACCCCCTGACATATACTATGTCCCACCATTTTGTTGTTTGCCAACCCACACCCAACCCTAATCCACAAAATGTTGCCATTGTAAGACCCACACCTGCATCTCCCCTCATTATGCTACTTCTGTACCCCTCTGGTTCCAAGACAGGGAATCACTGAGAGCAGACAAATTGATGATTGTACTCCCCCCTCAGTCAGTCTGTCCCACACGTGGACCCGCAATGGACGTCCAAAATTCAACCCAAACCAGGTTTCAGGTCAACACTAGCTTTGCCCCATTCCCTACCTGGTTGCTGTGTGGTGTGCTAGACTGGTACAGTGTCAGACTGGCCCACCCAGATACCAGGAAAACTCCCAGTGGGCCCAGGTGTCAGTGGCCCTTTTGCTTCTAACCATTTGGCCTATTTCATGGTCATTCCCTGTTTCTTCATGAGGAACAAATGTGTAATGATGGGATATAGTAAGTAGTAAACATTGGTGGCAGGGGCCTATAGAGTATTAAAATAATACATTAGTGGCCAAGGGGTTAAATATAAAAAAACATTGGTGTTCAGTAGAACTGAACTTGTGGCTTCTGGTCTTTAGCTTTGACTCCGTTCGTGGCTTTGGGACTTCAACTTTGGCACCTTTTGTGGTTTTGGGTCTTTTTGCAGCTTCAAGATTCAGCTTTGGCTCCTTTCGTGGCTTTGGGTCTTGTCGTGGCTTTGGGTCTTGTCATGGCTTCGGGTCTTTTCGTGGCTTCAGGACTTCAACTGCGGCTCCTTTCATGGCTTCGGCTCTGTTCGCGGCTTTGGGTCTTCAGCGCCTTGGGACTTCAGGTCTTCCGGACTTCAGCGGTTGAACACGACTTTGGCACTGTCAAGGGGGGCCCGGCCATTTCGAAAAGTGGAGAACTGTCAGGCCCCACTTTAGGCCCTGACCAACGGTACCTGTTCCCCCCTGGCCCCTAAGTCCGACGTGCAACTAGACTGGTTAGAGGGAGGGAAGAGTTAAATTATGAGGGGAGACTGTCAAGGTTGGGGTTGTTTTCTCTGGAAAAAAGGCGCTTGCGAGGGGACATGATTACACTTTACAAGTACATTAGAGGACATTATAGACAAATAGCAGGGGACCTTTTTACCCATAAAGTGGATCACCGTACCAGAGGCCTCCCCTTTAGACTAGAAGAAAAGAACTTTCATTTGAAGCAACGTAGGGGGTTCTTCACAGTCAGGACAGTGAGGTTGTGGAATGCACTGCCGGGTGATGATGTGATGCTGATTCAGTTAATGACTATAAGAGGGACTTGGATGATTTCTTGGACAGACATAATATCAAAGGCTATTGTGATACTAAGCTCTATAGTTAGTATAGGTATGGGTATATATAATTTAATTAAAAGTAGGGAGGGGTGTGTGTATGGATGCTGGGTTTTCATTTGGAGGGGTTGAACTTGATGGACTTTGTCTTTTTTCAACCTGATTTAACTATGTAACTGGATTGGGAGACAATGTGTGTGAGAGTGAGTGAGTGGCGAGAGAGTGAGAGAGAGTGGACACTGGGGCTCATTTATCAACACTGGGCAAATTTGCCCATGGGCTGTTACCTATAGTCACCAATCAGTGATTAGCTTTTTAAAGCCAGCTGCAAAAAGAACAATAAATGCAGCAATCTGATTGGATGCTATAGGTAACAGCCCATGGGCAAATTTGCCCAGCATTGATAAATGTACCCCACTGTGTCCCATGTTGTTTACACTTTCCAATAAAATGTGCATCAGATATTGCCAAAGATATTACCTTCCTGTCATAAAAGCGCTAACACCTAATAATTAGCCTCACCAACCTGCCCAGGGTGTATCTATAGAGGAGACAGACCAGACCATGCGGCAGCAGGGGGGTCCAAGAGATATAGGGGGTCCTATGAGGCCTCAATTATTGATCAATTTCAACACGTATTTGTAAAAAAGGCCACTGGATATGTCAGGGGCCCAACAATGAATTTGCTGTGGGCCCAGCAACATCTAGTCACACTACTGAACGTGCCATAATGAATCCTAATGACTAAAATGAAATACAACTGAAACTGGCGGTTACATTCATTTAAATGACGGATTATGACCAAATACAATAATCCCTTCGGTGCCACATAGCGAACCCCACCCTGGACATCACTATTCTTCTCATGACGGAGCTGAGCTCGTACTAAACTTTCTACACGGTCTGAAATAACCCGCTCCCAACAAACATCCACAACCCAAAGCCACAATCTCTTCGTTGCCAGGCAACCCCCTCACTCCTCCATTCCATTCGCTGCGGCGCTCGCAGCCTACCTCGCCAGGAATCGGACGCGCCTTCCTATTCGCTGCCTATACCACAGAGCTACTTATGATTGGTTAACGCTCTCTGGCCACCCGAACGTCACTTACTCACACCATTCTATAGAGGGATGTCGAGAGAGGGGCTCGGGTTGGCTATTGGGGAGCGCTGATGGGCGGAGTTTAGTTAAGGCGTGGTTTCCTATTGGCTGACAGGCTGACGGAGGCAAGCTAGTATCGCGTGGTGGCGCGGCAGGGCTGTACCGGGGTTGGTATAGTTATAAACCCTATAGCGCAAAGTGAAGGCACAATCTGGATTGGGGTTGTAGGAGCAGCACAGCCAGTAACAGCACCACCAAAAGGTCAGTGTCAAAGTGTTTGACGGGATTACCCTTTAACATCACCTGCTCAAATAATATCAGTGCCTGGGGGGTTGTTGACAACAGGATTCATGTGATACACTGGCCAAGCTAGTGGCTGTCTGATTAAGATTAAATGTAGCTGCTTGCTGATGGCTACACTTGTTTCTGTGCTGCCATGCATCATAATGAAATGCTCATCAACACTTCAGGGTTGTGATTGTATGTGCTGTGGTGTTGGAGAGTTCCTGGCACTGCTCACACTTTGTGAACTAACTGCCCATATGCTTCCTGCGCTGTTTAACCATCCTGATTGTTGCACTGATGGTGTAAGGGGCTCCTTAGTTTGTATATAATCATTGGCTTGTTTTTAATAGGCAGCTGTATTCATCTGTAGCCCAGAGCTTTGCACAATGTGGCCCTCCAGCTTTTAAACCTGTAGCATCTGGTTTGCTTGGACTAAAGCCTTAAAAGAGTTGCTCCTCTTTAGATTACCTTTAAGTATCTGTAGCGAGTAATAATTCTGAGACAATCTGCAGTTGGTTTTCATTTTTTACTATTTGTGGTTTATCCGTTATTCTGTTTTTTTTGTATTCAGCAGCTCTCTGGTTTGCAGTTTCAGCAGTCTGGTTGCTAAGGTCCAAAATACCCTAGAAACCATGAACTAATTTTGTATAAGAGACTGGAATATGAATAGGAGAGGCCTGAATAGAACGATGAGTAATAAAAAGTAGCAATAACAATACACGTGTAGCCTTACAGAGTATTTGTTTTGAAAGCTTTAAAGAGTCAGAAGAGGAAAACTTACCCCTCGGTGCAGATTCAGTTCACTGCGCCATCTTCAGCCACTTCAGTAATCTTCGGAGTGAGACTGCGATTTGGGAATTTTTGGTGAGTTTCAGTGCATGCGCTTGTTGCGAAACAGAAAAATGCTCCAACTGCGCATGCACCTCCATGCCGGTCTCATTCTGAAGATTACCAAAGAGAAGAAGATTGCGCCGGGGAACTCTGATGTCTAAATCTGCACCGAGGGGTAAATAAAACGTTAGGGGCAATTGCCCGGGGTAACGCTTATGCTGGAGGGAGGGGGGTCTGGCTTCTGCTACCTTTCAGAATCCAATTCAAACTAATGACCCTGACATTCAAAGCACTTCATAATTCTGCCCCAACCTACATCTCTGAACTCATCTCTATATACTCACCCAACCGCTTACTTACCGCTCCTCTACTGACCTGCTACTAAACTCTTCTCTCATTAGCTCCTCACATGCTCGCATTAAAGACTTTGCAAGGGCTGCACCCCTCCTCTGGAACTCTCTCCCACGGTCTGTCCGACTTTCTCCCAACCTTTCTGCTTTCAAGAGATCTCTGAAAACGAACTTCTTTCGAGAAGCCTACCCTCACTCTGCTTAACTACCAAACGCAACACCACATACAATACCACATTTCTCACCCACCCACTCCCACACCTTGTGTATTACTCCCTTCCCTTTAGAGTGTAAGCTCTTTCTGCATAGGGCCTTCCTTACCTTTTGTACCTGTATTGATTGTGATGTATGTAACTCCATATGTTCATATTTAGTTTTATAATCACATTTACTTTACAGTGCTACGCAATATGTTGGCGCTATATAAATACATAATAATAATAATATGTAGGGTAGGGTTTTTTTAACGTTAGGGTTGAATTCTCCTTTAATGTCTAGAGATGTGGGATTTTATCCTGCACACCCCCAATCCTCTTCCACCCACCGTCCTTTTACAGACCCCCGATGACATCACAAAAAAGGGCGGGGCAGACTGGCACATGCCTATAAAACCGGAAGTTGCGGCCTGGGATGACATGCAGAAGAGTTCAAACCACCTGCGACGCGCAAATTGGGAGTGAGGTTAGCCCGATCCCACCCGCACGTCACTATTAAAAGGGTTGTTCACCTTTAAATAAACCTTTAGTGTAATGTAGAGAGTGATATTCTGAGTCAACTGGTTTTCCTTTTTTATTATTTGTGGTTTTTGCGTTATTTAGCTTTTTATTCAGCAGCTCTCCAATTTTAGCAATCTGGTTGTTATGGTTCAATTTACCCGAGCAACCATGCACTGATTTGAATAAGAGACTGGCATATGAACAGGAGAGGCCTGAATAGAAAGATGAGTAATAAAAAGTAGCAATAACTATATTTGTAGCCTTACAGAGTGTCTGTTTTTTAGATGGGGTCAGTGACCCCAATTTGGAAGCTGGAAGAAAAAGAAGGGAAATATTTAAAAAAAAAAAACTGTAAAAAATAAATAATGAAGACCAATTGCTTAGAATTGGCCAATCTCCTCTGCCCTTCTGGTTCTGACTTGTAAAACAAAGCAGCAGAAACCACTGGTTAACTGGTTATCTGATACATTGTTTCTACAGTCAGAACCAAAGGAGAGAAATATGAAAACAAAAAGAAGTTTGGAAGCATTGGCCTGAATGAATAAGTGAATGTTCTATGGGAAGTGACTTGTTCATTAGGCAAAAATATGTTTTTTATATGGATAAAAGATAAGCGTTCCCTTATCTTTAAAATAAACATTGCCAAAGACAGACTGCAATTTTAGGAAATGAAAATGCTTTTAACTTTTGTCTCGTGACAATGGCCACTGGGCAAGTCTGAAAGGCTGGGGATTTGCTAGTCGCAGCACATTTGACGGCTCGCGCATGCGTGGTATGGAGCCTTACGCATCCTGACGTCGCTTCAAGGGTGGGGCGTTTTATAGGCTTCAGGAGCTGCCAAATGAGTAAGACCCTTCAGTCATCTTTGTTAATGGGCTTTCGAAAACGCGCATTTGGTAAAAAATGGGCATTGCAAACGCCTTACATTTGTCGGTTAAAATACTAACGAGGGTTGTCTGTTTTTTGGCGTGTTCGCCAAAGTTAGGGTCGATAGTATCTGCTGTGTGCCCATATTAAAGATGGCGGGCACGGACGTTCGCACTGCTTACAGATAGCGCAGTCGCTTTTGGAGCGCATGCGCGAGCGGTTTCTGTACCGCTGAGCTGTGTGTGTGACCTCTCTGGATACTGGAGCGCTGGCCTGGCTTTATCAGCGGTAAGAAAGAACCGCAAGGGTGGAGCAGGGCAGAGGGAATTTGCGGGGCCCCTTCCAATATGTCGGGGCACATTGGTTTGGCGAGTAAGGTATTTAAAATCATTTTGTATGTATGTAAGTGGCAACCTGTTGCTTTTTATCTGGTGGAGGTTCTGCTGGTTAGACTGCCAGATAGTGGCCCAGCCTTTCTCTATTACCTGGGGCCCCAGCCTTTCTCTGTTACCAGGGGCCCCCAGCCTTTCTCTGTTACCAGGGGCCCCCAGCCTTTCTCTGTTACCAGGGGCCCCCAGCCTTTCTCTGTTACCAGGGGCCCCCAGCCTTTCTCTGTAACCAGGGGCCCCCAGCCTTTCTCTGTAACCAGGGGCCCCCAGCCTTTCTCTGTTACCAGGGGCCCCCAGCCTTTCTCTGTTACCAGGGGCCCCCAGCCTTTCTCTGTAACCAGGGGCCCCCAGCCTTTCTCTGTTACCAGGGGCCCCAGCCTTTCTCTGTAACCAGGGGCCCCCAGCCTTTCTCTGTAACCAGGGGCCCCCAGCCTTTCTCTGTAACCAGGGGCCCCCAGCCTTTCTCTGTTACCAGGGGCCCCCAGCCTTTGTCTGTTACCAGGGGCCCCCAGCCTTTGTCTGTTACCAGGGGGACCCAGCCTTTTTTCTTTTTTACCAGGGGGGCCCAGCCTTTCTCTGTTACCAGGGGCCATTTTTTCCCCTCTCGTCATTATAGAAATGTCACTATTCGAACTGTTGCACATACCCAACCTGAGCCCCTGCTGTTTAAAGGGCATGTAAAGTCTAAAATAGAATAAGGCTAGAAATGCTTTATTTTGTATACTAAATATAAACATGAACTTACTGCACCACAAGCCTAATCAAACAAATGATTTATGCTTTCAAAGTTGGCTACAGGGGGTCACCATCTTGTAACTTTGTTAAACATCTTTGCAAGACTAAGACTGTGCACATGCTCAGTGTGGTCTGGGCTGCTTAGGGATCATCATAAACAAAGCTGCTTGAGTTCTGCATGGCTGGGAAGTAAGGCGGGGGCTCCCCCTGCTGTTCATAAGTATGATTGTTTCCCTGCTCAGCAGTTAGGGACCATCTGACAATTCCTATCCACAGCAGTAAATGAAGGGAGAATTTCACTGCATACAGTCAGGTTTCTAATAAAAACGGTACACATTTTTTAATTAAAGTATATTGGAGATGGGTTTCTTTTTCATTAAGGAAAGTAAAAATGGGATTTTATTTCTTTGCCTTTACATGCCCTTTAACTACAACCCCCAGCAGCCTCCCTACCTGCCTTTAAAAGGAAACTATTGCCACAATAAAAATTGAATACAGGTATGGGACCTGTTATCCAGAACGCTCAGGACCTGGGGTTTTCTGGATAACAGATCTTTCCATAATTTGTATCTTTATATCTTAAGTTAAATCTTTTTTTTTTTTTTTTTCCACTAAAATTTCAGATTTTATAGTACAGATCTTGGCATTCAAAACCGTTAGTGGAATGTCACATAAGTTGGCAGTGCTGGTAGGATGCTGCCAGTTATCATTAAGATCAATAGAGGGGGCAAATTGCTGCCCACGCTTCAAGTTAGAAATCACGTGGCCGGGTTCTAAGGCAGTGCTGAGAGCTTTAGTTTGCCAACAGCACGAGGACATTGGTGGATATGGCTCATTGCTAATGACATAGAGTTATTTGCTTTTTCATAGTATGATGACTAAATACTTCAATGCATCATTGAATCATAGGCAAGTATTGTGCTCAGAATACACTCATTGTACAGATGATTAAGAAGTTTACTCTTTATGCCTGGAAAGAATTTGGCAGCACTGCCTGTTCCAAAACATTTTCAATTTTTTTAAAGGGGTAGTTGACCTGTAAATTAAAATTAAGTTTGATAAGACAATTTGTAACTAGTCAGTTTTTTTTTGTAGTTTGTTTTGAACTATTTAGGTTTTTGTTCAGCTGCCCTTCAGTTTGAGATTTCAGCAGCTATCTGGTTACCAGATACAATTTACCCTAGCTACCAGGAATCGGTTTGGATGAGAGATTAAAGGAGAACTAAAGCTTAACTAAAGAAGTAGGCTAGAAATATTTTACATTATGTTTTGGGTTTATGTACCAGCCCAAGGCAACCACAGCCCTTTAGCAGTAAAGATCTGTGTCTCCAAAGATGCCCCAGTAGCTCCCCATCTTCTTTTCTACTGATTCACTGCACATACTCTGTGCTGCTGTCACTTACTGAGCTTAGGGACCCACTCACAATATACAGGACACATAGAATAGAAATGTCACAATATAAGGCTGATTAGTAATTAATACAGATAATTACTACATGGCAGCACAGAAACCAGTGCAATTGGCATCAGAATTTAATAATCAGCAAATCTGTAGCATCAGCTTATATTACAGGGGAAGCTCATTTTCTGCTGGATAATTAGTGACGAGCCCTAAGCTTAGCTTCTCAACAGCTGCTCAGAGCCCACTGAGCATGTGAGTGTCACAGACACTTTCCAAGATGGTGACCCCCTGTGACAAGTTTGAAGTCCTGGATCATTGCTGCTATTGACAAGCTCAAACTTTAGGCTGGTGCAGTAAGTTCAGTATATAAACTATGGCATTTTTAGCCCTATTCATTTTTAGGGTTTAATTCTCCTTTAAAGGGTCAGGGCACTCAGGGAGATTAGTCACCCAGCGTCAAATCTTCTTTTTCGGGGCAACTAATCTCCCCGAACTGCCTTCCGCCGGTTAATCAGAGCGATTCGTTTTCCGAAGTTGCCTCACAATGAAACTTCAGGCGACTTCAGAAAACGAATTGCTCCGAGTGCCATCCTGCCGGCGATTTACATTTTAGCCGACGGGGAGGCAGTTCGGGGAAATTAGTGGTCCCGAAGAAGGAGATTTGTTGCTGGGTGACTAATCTACCCGAAGCGGCCTGTGTGCCCTGACCCAAAAGTTGACTAGGAGAGGGCCTGAATAGAAGCTGTACACCAACCCAGTGCATCCCCATGGTTCCCTCTCTTGCAGCCTCTCTATGCAGTAGACTTGTGTTTTGTTGGAAGTCATTGATCCCCTATTTGCTTCTTATTTTCAAGGTCAGCCATCATGCCTGGATCCCTTCCTCCAAACGGTGAAAGCTCTTGGCCCAAAGACGTGGGTATTGTTGCCCTAGAGATTTACTTCCCGTCCCAGTATGTCGATCAAGAAGAGTTGGAGAAATTCGATGGGGTCAGTGCTGGAAAATACACCATCGGCTTGGGACAGTCCAAGATGGGCTTCTGCTCGGACAGAGAAGACATCAATTCTCTGTGTCTCACAGCGGTGCAAAGACTAATGGAGAGGAACAATCTGTCTTACGACTGCATAGGCCGACTGGAGGTGGGAACAGAGACAATCATTGACAAGTCCAAATCTGTAAAGACTGTCCTGATGCAGCTGTTTGAGGAATCGGGGAACACCGATGTGGAAGGCATCGATACAACAAACGCATGTTATGGAGGCACGGCCGCTCTCTTCAATGCCGTCAACTGGGTGGAATCGAGTTCTTGGGATGGTAAGCACTTTGGGGCTGAATTGAAAATTCAAATCTTTTTTTTCAAATTTTTTGTTTTATGGCCCCAACTGTCAAATTCGACTAGGGAATTTGATTTGTTTGTTTTTTTAAAAAATTTGAATTTGATTTTCAAGATTTAATCATACTCTGGCCATTTTAGAATTTCACTATTCGCCATCTTAAGGGTAAGGGCACACCTGGCGATTCGGGCAGATTTAGTCGCCTAGCGTCTAATCGCCTCTTCTTAGGGGGCTAATCTCCCCGAACGACTTCCCCCTGTCTTCCGCCGGCTAACAGTAGTTTTTTTTAAAAAAACTACTGTCATCCCTAACCGGAATGCGGGCTCTATTAGCAAGCACCTTTGGTTGGGGGGATAATATTTTTACCCAACAGGTGCCCTTTAAGGCACAAAATGTTTCAATGTGCACAATATATTGATAATGGGTTGAGTGCAGAGGATCTCATGTATTTGTCTATGTGAATGTTGTGGTCACAACCTCATTGCAAACCCACTTAATTTAGTGATGAGCACAACTTTACAAATAAACCTAGATTTAGTTACAGCCAACAGTTCATGGGGCTTAATGGTAATAGTATAGGCATACACAGTGTATTTAGCAGCTAAACCAATTACTGTTATAAAAGCTTTACTAGCTGCTGATTGGCCACAATGATTACGGGAGCAGTGCCAATATTGCTGGGTGGATCCCAGTCCCACTCTTGAGCGTCTGATGATTCTATTTGCACTTATTTCTTTTGCTGCTTTTTGTTTTCTTTCATTTTCCAATGCCTGTTTACCTTACTCTTTTGGCCTTAACCTTATGTCATGTCTTCTGCTTCTGGTCTTAGTGTGAGCAGGAGGCACATTGTGTAAACTTGTACATTTTATAGACTCCATGATCAAAGCAGACTCTAGAACCTGAGCATTTGAGAATTGCTTTAGTGATTACATGAGTAATTCTATGAAATACCCACAGACTGTCCATTTGTTTCATATGCAGCACAGGATCATTGTAAGCAGTGACTTATGATAGATTTAAACAAATCCTTGCTTTTTTTTATTCATAGGACGCTACGCGCTTGTGGTTGCTGGAGACATCGCTGTGTATGCCACGGGAAGTGCCAGGCCAACCGGAGGAGCCGGAGCCGTTGCCATGCTCGTGGGGCCAAATGCTACTTTGGTTTTTGAAAGAGGTTAGACCCCCTTCTCATTATATTTTATATTGCCTTTCAGATGTGGCTCAATTATGTGTGAAATATGCTAATTTAAACAGTAACTGTGTACTAGAACTAATCCTGGAACTATAAGTTTCAGACGATAGATAGATCGATAGATAGATAGATGGATAGATAAGAGAGATAGATAATATATAGGCAGATAGAGAGATGAGATAAGATATATAGAGAGAGATAGATGAGAGAGACATTGTAGGCAAACTATTCCAACTCGCAGAGACTGTACAGAAACCATTCCCCCGCTCCATGATAATACTGTCTTCCCTACTCCCAAGGAGGGATATACCCCATCACATTGTACAGAATATCATTGCAGAACTGGCAGCCAAAATCAGCTCCATACCAAACACACAGCTGGCACAGCATTCCCCCATAACCCCCCATCAGCTGTATCATGAGAAACATCTGAACAAACAAGGAGTGAGAGCCTTCTAGCAAAAGAAATAAAGGATATTGTCCTGAACAGACCTCACAGGCCTGGCACAAACCATATCAACCCCAACGCAGAACCAACAACTATAGTCAGAAGACCTCAAACCTTATCAATGACAACCCAAAACAGAAACAGTATCCAAAAGGGGTATCACAGAGATGGCATGAGTATAGAAAACCACCTCCCCAAAACTGGTCACAGAGGATCCCTCATGCTAGCAACATGGAGGAGATAAGACACCTCCTCAGCATATTCTGCAACAAACTTATGTGATTAAAATTTAAAATAACAAACCGACAGCAATAACCGGTTAGAATCCGATTTGACCCATGAAATTTAGCTCATTACAAGGTATACATGGATATATAATGAATTCACTCAAAATTAGTAGCTGGAACATCCAGGGTCTGAATGGTTCAGCCTTTGGATGAAAAGTAAATGATCCAGACTTTAAACAGAGACTTTATGGCATTGATATACAGATCCTCCTGGAAACATGGGCCCAGGCAGAGGATGAATCCTTGGTACCCACTGGCTACAGGGAGTTTTTGGTTCCTGCCCTGAAGAATAAAACCAACAAGGGAGGTTGCACACTTCCAGTCCCTGGGTCGAGTGATCATATATGGAGACCTCAATGGCAGAACAGGCAGAGAGAGACTACCTGACCCCTGCGGGGAATACTTACATACTGGGTTCTGCACAATGCTGCCAGGAATCAGTACTGACCCAAAGAAACCACTATGACAGCACAGTAAACAAAATGGGGAGTACTGGAGAAGTACAGCACAACATAGGCACTGCCCATTAACCCAAACAAAAGAAAGGTAATGGTTTTCCAAAAGAAGAATAAACAAAGCAAAAATCCCTCCTTCATGCTAAACAACTGCACACTGAATGGCACTGACAGCTATACCTATCTTGGCCTAGAAATCAGCCAATCAGGAAGCTTTAAACCAGCAATAGCTGCCCTAAAAGACAAGTTGTGCAGGACCTTCTATGCCATCAGAAAGACACCTGTACCACCTTAAACCACCGGTGAGAGTCTGGCTTAGAATCTTCAACAGTGTCATCACTCCAATCCTCCTCTATGTAAGCGAAGTGTGGGGTGCTGTCACTTACCCAGACCAATCCAAATGGGATTCTAGCCCAACAGAAATATTCCACCTGGAATTCTGTAAGCACCTTCTCCAGGTCCACAGGAGCACCTCAAACTCTGCCTGTTGCGCTGAGCTGGGCAGAATTCCCCGAATGTTTGCCATACAGAAGAGGGCGCTCTCATACTGGGCACACCTACAGAACAGCAGCCCCATGACCTACCACCATAAAGCCAGGCTGAACAACCAGACCCAGGGCAAACCATGTGCCCTTAAAACAACTCCTCAGTGCCCGGTCCACACAAGACTCCCACCAACTGACAAAAGGCCAAATAACACAAAAAATAAACAGTCAAAAGTCAGAGGAATACGTCTCTGACTGGAGGAACGAAATATCAAATTCCCAGAAACTTTCTATATACCAATCACTGGGGAGAGAGTACAGATTGGTCCCATATCTGGAAAGGCTACAGAACCTCAAAGACAGATCATGAGTATGTACAGACTGAGTGCCCACAACTTGGAGGTAGAACTGGGACGGCACAGACAGACCTACAGACCCAGAGACAACAGACTGTGCCAGTGATGTGACCAGGAGGCAGTGGTGGATGAGGCCCACATCTTGCTACAGTGCCACAAATACTCCGTACCGAGGGACACCCCCTTCCAGAGATTCTCCCGTCACATCCCAGACACATTCACATCCATAAAAGAAGAGAGGAAACTCCACTTCCTACTGGGAAAAGAGACACTGACAGTAACAATAGCTGCACAATATGTAAACTGAGAGACCAGACTTTCCCCAATTCCCATAAATTGCCCCCCTAACCCCACCCATTTCACCCCTCTATCTGCTTTGGCAATGCTTAATGTACTTGGTCCTGCCAATAAAGCTCATTAGATTTGATTTGACAGATAAGAGAGAGATATATAAGAGAGATATATAAGAGAGATAGATGAGAGATAGATGAGAGATAGGTAAGAGAGATAGGTAAGAGAGATAGGTAAGAGAGATAGGTAAGAGATGTGTGTGTGTGTGTGTGTGTGTGTGTGTGTGTATATGAGAAAGAGATAAGATATAGATAGAGAGAAAATATATAGATGGGGAGAGAGAGAATATAGAGATTAAGAGAGATAGAGATAGATAAGAGAGAGAGATGAGATATAGATAAAGAGATGCATACTATGCAATAATACAATTATTTTTTTTCACACTGAAGGACCCTTGGTGCTGACTTTTGATTTGTGTGTGTGTATATCTGAATGTATGTTTATGTAGAACTAGAGGTTTTTATTATCTTCACATTGCCATTTGATTTTTCTAGGTCTGCGTGGAACACACATGCAACATGCCTATGATTTTTATAAGCCAGATATGGAATCGGAATACCCCGTTGTTGATGGAAAGCTTTCAATACAGTGTTACCTCAGCGCATTAGACCACTGCTACTCTACGTACCGCAAGAAAATCCATGCCCAGTGGCAGAAAGGTCTGTTCCAAAGATCAATCGCTTCTTGCTCTCTCTCTTCATAAACCCCATTTAATCTCTCCATAACAAGATGTGTGCTGATGTATCATTTGCTTTCCTTATTCCAGAGGGAACTGAGAAACCCTTCACTTTGAATGACTTTGGATTCATGATCTTTCACTCGCCGTACTGCAAACTTGTCCAGAAATCCTTCGCTCGGTTGCTGGTGAATGACTTCATCAGTGATTCCAACCCAAATACTGAGAGTGGAGTGTACGTTGGCCTGGATTCATTTAGGTAAGAAATAGCATTTCTTGTATGTAGACCCTTAAATCTCGTTACAAAATTGGAATAACAAAAACACGTAGGCAGATTTAGAAAGCCCAGTTATCCTGAAATAAATTATGTATAATTTTCCTAGGTAAAATTAATCCCCTCCCCCAGAAATTCCAATTTGATGTCTGACTGACAGGTGTAGTAATAGCTAAAGACAAATTCAGAAAAATTAATTTAAAATGCCCCGCAAAAGACAAACTGTCCGTTTTAAAGACGAATTCAGAAAAGTGGATAGAGATAGATGTTTGAGAATTTGATGGGAAATCCAAAACTTTTATTTTGTCTCAATGTCACTACTTTTATGAATTCCCCCCAATATGGCTGTGGAGTTGAAACCCAGGAACTTCTCTGGAAGGGTTCAGAGAGAAATGCTTTATTTTGCATTATTATATTGGGATTTGTATCAGAAATATGTTTTATTATCTTAGATCAAGCGTCTAAATGCTGCTAAAACAAAAAAAAAAATTGCCTGGGAAGCTTTACTTTTCCTTTAGATAATATATTCACTCAATTTGCTTATATTGATTCATTCATTAAACTAAAACTAGTAATATATCACAAGAGTGAGTTAAAAACTTTTTAAATATCAAATTGTACAAAATACACTTATTTCGTTTTATTAATGAGGTTTTTACTAGGGATGCGCCGAATCCACTATTTTAGATTTGGCCAAACCCCCGAATCCTTTGCGAGCAATTCGGTCGAATACCGAACCGAATCGGAACCCTAATTTGCATGTGCAAATTAGGGGTGGGAAGCGGAAAACATTTTTTACTTACTTTTTTTTGTGACAAAAAGTAACGCAATTTCTCTCCCCCATCCTAATTTGGATTTGGTTTTGCCGGGCAGAAGGATTCGGCCAAATCCTGTTGAAAAAGGCAGAATCCCGAAACGATTCCTGGATTCGGTGCATCCCTAGGTTTTACACCTTTAGGGTTAGACAAAAACTTGTGCCCTGACTATAAAATGCTAATCCCTATTAATATGATAATAATTCCCCAATGGGGCACCTACAGGAGGTGTGAAGTGAAGATTGGGTGAACCAAATCAGAGCAGATTATATTACAATTGATCGGACACAGGGAAGAATTATACTGAGCTTTACTCTATTTTTAAAATGTCGGGAGAAAATGTCATTTAAAATGTCGTATTTGCTCCATTTTTATGTCGTTTGAAAGACCAATTCCTACAAGTGTCTGTAAACTGACTTTCACTAAAAACTGAAAAGTGGCGGTTGAGTCGGAATTTAGTCGGATTTCTGTCTGTGAATATGGAGAAAGTATTTTACTCCAGTTTACCGCCACTTTTACTCCAAAAATTATCTCTCTCCACTTTTGAGAATTCCCCCCCCCCATTGTGTTGATCTTATTTTTGTTCTATGTGACCAGATATTTCAATGTTGATTTTTTCACAGAGATTTAAAGCTGGAAGAGACTTATTTTGACAGAGATGTAGAAAAGGCATTCCTGAAGGCCAGCACAGAACTTTTCAATGAAAAGACTAAAACATCTCTGCTGGTGTCTAAGGAAAATGGGAATATGTACACACCGTCTGTGTATGGATGCCTTGCCTCTGTGCTTGCACAGTAAGTATATGTCTATATATAAAAAATACATTATGTTTAGGTAGTCAGGTTTTTGTTTACGTAGTGTGTGTGTATATAAATTAGGGATGCACTGAATCCACTATTTTGGATTCAGACGAACCTCCGAATCCTTTGCGAAAGATTCGGCCGAATACCAATCCGAATACTAATTTGCATATGCAAATTAGCGGTGGGAAGGGTAAAATATTTATACCTTCCTTGTTTTGTGACAAAAAGTCACGCAATTTCCCTCCCCACCCCTAATTTGCTTATGCGGATTTGGTTCAGTTTGGCAGAAGGATTCTCCGAATCCTAATCCTGCTGAAAAAGACCGAATCCTGGCCAAATCCCGAACTGAATCCTGGATTCGGAGCATCCCTAATATAAATTCATGGTTGACACAGGTTCAAGACAAGAGATGCAAAAGGGCAATATTTACTTAAGTATATATTCGTTTGGCAAGATTCTTTCATATGTCACTTAATTTGATATAAACTGTTATCTGTTGCTTAAGTGTTCATTTTTATATTATAAGATTATCCATTTCAGCATTTCCAATAAATTGTTTTTGTTACAAGGTTACAGTCATTATCCTCAAATATGCCGTTTCTCATATCCTAGTGCTTCCATTTGTTTTATCTCATTTTTTGCACGGCTGTTGAAAGCAGTGTCTTATCTATTTCTAGTCTCTGCCCTAATGGCTCAGACTGATACAATGTTGCAAAAGTCTTGGTTCCCCAGCAGCAAAGACACTAAGGGGCACATTTACGAAGGGTCGAATATCGAGGGAAAATAAACCCTCGAATTCAACCTTCGAGGTAAAATCCTACGAATTTGAATATTGTTCAAAGGATTTTAATCGATCGATCAAAGGATTTTTAAAAGTATGTAGTCTAACTTTTTTTTAAAGAGACAGTACTTCGACTATCGAATGGTCGAATAGTCAAACGATTTTTAGTTAGAATCGTTCGAGTCGAAGGTCGTAGTAGCCTATTCGATGTTCAAAGATTTACTTTGAATCCTTCACTCGAGCTTAGTTAATGTGCCCCAAAGTGCGTCAGCTGCCTTGTCTTACATTGTATCAACAGTCTGATCCACCAGGGCAGAGAATATAAAGGGACAGACGCACTGCTTTCAGTAGCAATACACATATAAATGATAAGGATAAGTAAACCTTTAAAATAATGAATTTAAAATTGATGAGGGGCTATTCTAAGCACTTTTGAAATTTACATTCATTATTTATTTTTCTATTATTCTAAGATATTAAGGGATACATGTACTGTTAATAAGAATGAATTTTGTTACAACAGCGCCACCTGCTGGTCATTTTCTGACCAGTCTGACCACCAAGTAGTCAAGGAAGTTGTTGAAAAAGGCTGCTCTGATGTTCTTCTGCTTAGAAATAAAATTAGAAACCCTTCTCAAATCTTTCCTAAGCAGAAGAACATCAGAGCAGCCTCTTTCTTTCTCCTGACAACTTCCTTCACTTCTGATCAGAATAGTCGGAAAATGACCAGCAGGCGGCAGAATACAGGCGCTGTATCCTTTAATATCTTGGAATTAAAGAAAAATAAATAATGAATGTACATTGCAAAAGTGCTTAGAATAACACTCTCATCAAATTTACATTCACTTATTTTAAAGGTTTCCTTATCCTTTAACAATCATAGAAAATGTGTAATGAATGTATATGGGAAAGTTGATTAGAATTGTGTTTTCTTTAATTGGGCAACGTTTTTTTTTTTGGTGGGGTTGACTTATCCTTTCAGTAACAACTGCATTTATAAATAACTTGGATAAATGTGCTGCTTAGAACTGTAATTTATTAGATGCATTTTTTTGATAAAAAGATATTTTAGGTGTTACAGCCTCTTTAATCTGTCAGACTAGCCTTGCTGTTGTCTGTATTATGTTTATTTCTCTAACTCGTTGCTTTTTAATCTCTTTTCCCCAGGTATTCGCCTCAGCAGTTGGCTGGACAAAGGATAGGTGTGTTCTCCTATGGCTCAGGCTTTGCTGCCACTTTGTATTCTCTGAGAGTTTCACAGGACGCTATGCCAGGTAAGAATTTACACTTGTAGCCATTATACACTGAATTAAATTTATTTTATGGTACCATTAGTAGCAATTAGTAATAAAATATATATATATGTGTCTTATTATTGTAAACCTGTCTGTGGTGTAACATCATTTATTATGTTGGGGCAGGTGGCATTCTAGAGTTATTCTGTGCCACCTTTTCTTATTACAAGCAAGGCCAAATAGAACAGTGGGGTACTTTTAGAAGGTGCACAGTAGATAACAGATAAGTACTACTATAGTTTATATACACAAGCTGCTGTGTAGCCATTGGGGCAGCCATTCAAGCACAGGATACACAGTAGATAACGGATAAGTTCTGAAGAATCCCATTGGATACTACAGCACATTATCTGTTATCTGCTGTGTATCCTGTGAATTTTTTCCTTTTTCAGCTTTGAATGGCTGTTCCCATGGCTACACAGCAGCTTGTTTATATAAACTATAGTAGTACTTATCTGTTATCTACTGTGTATCCTGTGCTTGAATGGCTGCCCCCATGGCTACACAGCAGCTTGTTTATATAAACTATAGTAGTACTTATCTGTTATCTACTGTGTATCCTGTGCTTGAATGGCTGCCCCCATGGCTACACAGCTTGTTTATATAAACTATAGTAGTGTTTCTGAAGCAAAACCACCAGTTTTTCCAGTTCAGCACAACAGTACATTATATTTTCATTACTTTAGGAAACTTTCATTTTATGGTGTTATTGTTCCTTCAACTCTGTTTTTGCATCTGTGCTCTCTTAATCAGTCGCAAATCTTTGGAATTTTGCACACTGTTTATATACATGTTTTTTTCCCCCTTTTTAGGTTCTTCCTTGGACAAGTTGACTTCCAGCTTGTCGGACCTTAAAGCAAGACTTGACTCCAGAAAAAACGTTTCACCCAGCATCTTTGCTGACAACATGAAGCTCCGGGAAGACACACATCATTTAGGTACAGATCAGACTTGCCAAGATAAGGCTCTCATGAGACCATATGCTTTCTTTCTTATTTTTTCATCCTTCCTGAAGTAGCGTTTGGAACACTGTTGTGCTAAAAGCCCTATTTATGTTCAGAACTGCAGCAAATGTTAAAGGAGAACTGAAGCTTAACTAAAGAAGTAGGTAGAAATGTTGTACATTATGTTTTGTGCTTCTGTACCAGCCCAAGGCAACCACAGCCCTTTAGCAGTAAAGATCTGTGTCTCCAAAGATGCCCCAGTAGCTCCCCATCTTCTTTTCTGCTGATTCACTGCACATGCTCTGTGCTGCTGTCACTTACTGAGCTTAGGGACCCACTCACAATATACAGTACACATAAAATAGAAATGTCACAATATAAGGCTGATTAGTAATTAATACAGGTAATTACTACACGGCAGCACAGAAACCAGTGCAATTAGCATCAGAATTTAATAATCGGCAAACCTGTAGCATCAGCTTATATTACAGGGGAAGCTCATTTTCTGCTGGATAATTAGTGACGAGCCCTAAGCTTAGCTTCTCAACAGCTGCTCAGAGCCCACTGAGCATGTGAGTGTCACAGACACTTTCCAAGATGGTGACCCCCTGTGACAAGTTTAAAAGTCCTGGTAAAAGGAGGATCAATCTACAAGCATATAGACTGGATCGATTAAAAAGGGGGTCTGACTTACGTCAGTATATGAAATGTATTAAGAAACAAAACTGGATGATTACCAGCACGTACTTGACTAAAAAATTAGAATTACTAATTAATATTATATCACCTAAAATTAATTTAGCAGCTTTATATCTTTGGTTTTTGTTCAATGTTAATTGAAAAGTGCTAGTGCAATAAGTTAATAAAAAATAATTACAATTCTGCTTTTGATAAAGTGCTTGTGTGCTGTACTATTAGTGAGAATCAGAGTTTACTAGAAAGCTTCTAAATCTGTAATTATTATTTCATATCTTAGAGAACTCCTTAAATTATATAAGGTTGTAACCCAGTGACAAATTAATAATTTTATAAAGTGCTAAAGTGCTAATATAATCAATATCAATTCATCCAGTAAAAATTCATAATATTGCTCCAATTGCTCAGAAAGTAGGAAAAGGAAAAAACTTAGATGGTGGAGAAGTCCCATTAAAAGTTTGAAGTCCTGGATCATTGCTGCTATTGACAAGCTGAAACTTTAGGCTGGAGCAATAAATTCAGTGTATAAAATATGGTATTTTGTCACATTCATTTTTAGGGTTTAGTTCTCCTTTAAGCCAATAAACACCAGCCCACTGTGGCTTACAAAAAAATAATCTACGTTACTAAACAAAATGTCTGATGACAAACAATGCTAAGCTGTACACATCGCTAAATATAGAACAGTCGGCTTCCTTATGAACCACCTATTTCCCATAAATTTTCTTCTCGGAAACCCTTGTGATGAAAGGGTCCTGAGTGAGGAAACTCCCAATACAGTGTCTTTGTAGCATGATCTCTAAAACTTCTATTGTTTTTTTCCCCCCCACAGCTAATTATGTTCCTCAGGGGTCGGTGGATGATCTGTTTCCAGGTACATGGTATCTGGTCCGTGTTGATGAGAAGCACAGGAGGTTCTATGGCCGCAGTTCACTCATGAGAGATGGACCTTTAGATGCTGCACCTGAATCTGTTCACTCAAGCACCGCTAATGAGGTACTAGTCTAACCCATCTCTTCTTCTCATTATTTGAGCCTTTCCTTGCCCTTTAAACAGGATATCTTATGCAATTTAAAAGAAAATAAGTTAAATAAATGTAATCTGCATTTGTAAAGGGAAGTGTTTGATCAATTCATATACATCATACCTGCATCTGTAAATAGATAGATAGATAGATAGATGAGAAAAAAGACCTTGGAGTGCGGTTTCATTTTGTTATTTGCATACCTGTATATAATCTCTACCTATCTATATTTATTTTTATTTTTTTTAACAATTATTTTTATTAAGCTTTGTTTACCAAATTAAACCAACAAGGAAAAGAAAAAAGAAAATAAAACTATATATATATATATATATATATATATATATATATATATATATATATATCTATCTATCTAGCCACAAACCGGTGCACTCAAAAATCCTCGTTGGTCACTGCCCAGGTGCTGGTTAGAAATAATACACAAAGCTGCAAAAGAACCGCACTCACAGGACTTGTCCAAAGTGTACAAAAATAGAAAATCTTTATTTCGACGTTTCGGCTCTAAACTCAAGCCTTCCTGAAGACGGCTTGAGTTTAGAGCCGAAACGTCGAAATAAAGATTTTCTATTTTTGTACACTTTGGACAAGTCCTGTGAGTGCGGTTCTTTTGCAGCTTTGTATATATGTATATATATATATATATATATATATATATATATATATATATATATATATATATATATATATATATATATATATATATATATATATATATATATATATATATATATATATATATATATATATATATATATATATATATATATATATAAAAATAGGCACTGTGATGTGAAAAATAAAAACATTTTGAATATTTGAGAAAACAGTGTGCTGGTCCTTTGCAAAATTCTTTTTGGATTGTCTGGTCCCCTTGCTAAAGGCTCAGGGCGGTGCACCTGGGCCTCTTCCCTCATGTGGCGAGTAATCACTTTTCTACCTGGAGACCCTAAACTTCAGATTTATTATTTGTATTTTTAACCTAATCATGACACTATTTTTAAAGAGGCAATATGAGCCCTAGGCTTCATCCTACTCTTTGTATATTAATACACTTTTAATAGTAATAGTCTTCATTGCCTCTTTTCCTTTTTAAAGGAATTGTTCAGTATAAAAATAACACTGGGTAAATAAATAGACTGTGCAAAATAAAAAATGTTTCTAATATAGTTAGTTAGCCAAAAATGTAATGTATAAAGGCTGGAGTGACTGGATGTTTAACATAATAGCCAGAACACTACTTCCTGCTTTCAGCTCTCTTGCTTTCCACTGATTGGTTACCAGGCAGTAACCAATCGGTACAATCCGACAAACAGTGATGCGGAAACGGCGGAGCTCACTCAAAATGCTCTCGCTTCTCCTCTTTGATCGCAGCTCTCGCGATAAACCGGCTACTTCTCTCCGACTGCGATCTCAAATACTCGCTCGCTTGTGAGAGCGCTGATCAAAGCATTTCTAGGAGAACGGTCAGATTAATAACAAGTTGGCTTTATTGAAGCTGAGCATGTAGGCACAAACATGTTATACAATTCATACGTGCGCTTCAATAAAGCCAACTTGTTATTAATCTGACCGTTCTCCAAGAAATGCTTTGATCAGCATACGGAGTAACCAATCAGTGACTTGAGGGGGGGGGGCACATGAGTCATATCTGTTGCTTTTGAATCTGAGCTGAACAGTTATGTCCCATGTGGCCCCCCTTCAAGTCGCTGACTAACTCAGAGTTAGAGAGCTGAAAAGCAAGAAGTAGTGTTCTGGCTATTATGTTACACATCCAGTCACTCCAGCCTTTATACATTACATTTTTGGCTAACTAACTATATTAGAAACATTTTTTATTTTGCACAGCCTATCTATTTACCCCGTTTTTATTTTTATACAGAACTGTTCCTTTAAAGGGCATGTAAAGGCAAAAAAATAAAATCCCATTTTTACTTTCTTTAATGAAAAAGAAACCTATCTCCAATATACTTTAATTAAAAAATGTGTACCGTTTTTACAAGAAACCTGACTGTATGCAGTGAAATTCTCCCTTCATTTACTGCTGTGGATAGGAATTGTCAGACGGTCCCTAACTGCTGAGCAGGGAAACAATCATACTAATGAACAGCAGGGGGAGACCTGCCTTACTTCCCAGCCATGCAGAACTCAAGCAGCTTTGTTTATGACGATCCCTAAGCAGCCCAGACCACACTGAGCATGTGCACAGTCTTAGTCTTGCAAAGATGTATAACAAAGTTACAAGATGGTGACCCCCTGTAGCCAACTTTGAAAGCATAAATCATTTGTTTGATTAGGCTTGTGGTGCAGTAAGTTCATGTTTATATTTAGTATACAAAATACAGCATTTCTAGCCTTATTCTATTTTAGACTTTACATGCCCTTTAAGTGTTACTGTACAGTCCTAAGGAAGTCACCCTAAGTTTTAGGAAGCGTCTAAGATAAACGTTACCTCTTGATATTTACATGTGTAATTTCCTTTTGTCCACGGCAGCATTTCCCAAGCCCTGCTAAGAAAGTCCCCAGAATCCCTCCGGCAGCAGAAGCCGAGCCCATCTCTGTTACCAACGGGGGGCACTGATCTTCCCTTTCAGAGGCCAAAATGGAAGCATCCACCTTTTTGCATTCGTGTAAATGGACTTTTCTTAATTGCAGACCTGAGAAACCTGTTGGGATTACATTGCCAGTGCAGAAAGGCTTTGATTTCTGCAAAATCTTTGCATTTTGATCTATTGAAAAGGGACAGCAAGATAGAAATGGAGATGTGTATTAAATTGTTTTAAAAAAAATCACCGTTTCAACTGGGTAAATGTTACTGTACCCAGCTGTAATTGGGTAACCACTATACTAATTTGCTGTCTGTGATTGGATGGCACTAAATACCTCTAAGACTTGATCTCTCACTCGGTTGCACTAGTGCAATTAGTTTGAGCCAATCATGTTCTGGATCACTGCAGCAATGGCCGACACACATGAATTAGTACATCATGGGGCACTAACTATGTACCTCTCACATTTCGTATTTATCACGGCTGCCTCGATGCTTGTTTAGTCTGTCGGCATGTACAGAGTTGTTCTATTTCATCCATCTGAAGCTTTTTAAGATCAAGTTGGTGCTAATGGTATGGGCTGAAGCCCAACTAATTTGTAAAGAAAAATGTAGAGAAAATAATATAAAATGTAAACTTTTTTTAAATTTATTTGTTAAAGTGTATAATTTTTTTTTTGTCTTTAGAAATCTAAAAGGAAATTTAAAGTGGGTTTATTAGCAGGTAACCTTTTTCTAGTGCCGAGCCAGTGATATCTACAACATACACTACAATGGAATGGGATTTTGGCACTTACAGTGGGGGGGACCCTGTTATTTTTTTTCCTGCGTTTGTAAAATACTTCTCCTCACGCCCTGCGACTTTTGTACAGTTACAGTTTTGCTAAGGAATTCTCTAAACAAATGTACGGTTAAATGATAGTATTGCGTCCTGAGGATTCGTGATGTCACGTGACCGGATGTGTGACAATGGTTCAGTCATTTAAGCCGATTCCTTCCATTCTGAAGGAACAAAATGAATTCTGTAAGTAATGGAAATGCTTTAAAAAAAAAATATATATAATAAAGTTTTCCTTATGGTGCAGAAAATTCCCTTGGTCATGTGTCTTCTTTGTTCTTTTAAAGATATATTTAATGTCTGGGTCCTTTCCAAGACTGCACCGTATTTAAGGTCTCACAGTGGTTTCCAGCTGGCTGCTCATCCGCCATATTGTCCCTGTCCGACAAGTGAAAACTAGTCAGAAAATCACACGAGGCTTACCCTTGTCTGATGAGTCTCCATAGTTCTGCTGTATGATCCAAATATGTCAGCCTTA
Source organism: Xenopus laevis (assembly GCF_017654675.1). Lineage (NCBI taxonomy): Eukaryota > Metazoa > Chordata > Amphibia > Anura > Pipidae > Xenopus > Xenopus laevis. The sequence goes on from NC_054372.1 coordinate 183,728,131, forward strand.
TTTGCCCCACAGGGGTAAGCAAATCAACCAGAGACCTTGTCCAAAGAGCAGATCTCACTGTATATGGCTTGATTTAAGGTGAGAATTAGGGCAAACTCTCCTAAATACAGCCCAAAGCCTATTTTAAATGTATTTTGGTATGAAGCTGTAAAACAGTGCTGTTCAACTTGTGTAGCCCCCCCCCCCCCCCCCCACACACACACACAGAGCCTGCTGTGACTGCTTCCCTTGTTAAAGCTTTCACAGGTGTCAGTACTGAGATCGACTGGCCCCTAAATTGTTTAACCTCAAATTCAGACTGTAATCTCTTGCATTCCCCACTGGAATACAGGTGCCTACAATGCAGGATTTTACAGTTTGAATTTGAGTTAAAACAATGTAGTGGGTATTGTTCACAGCTGTAACACCTCTACTGTTTACACCACTTAAGCCTGTACTGTTCATACCTCAGAGCCAATCTGTAAGCGCCCACATTGTTTGCCTGTTCGCACTCTCGGACAAACTGCTGGAGGGTCACCAACATTGTATTACTGTATGTAGCACAGTATGAACTGTTCATCAAAGCTTCCCGGTCTCCTGCTGTATTCTGCCTGCCGTATGCTCCCTGTGTGTCATTCTCTGCCTCCCCTATGCTCCCTGTGTGTGCCATACTCTGCCTCCCCTATGCTCCCTGTGTGTGCCATACTCTGTCTTCCCTATGCTCCCTGTGTGTGTCATACTCTGCCTTCCCTATGTTCCCTGTGTGTGCCATACTCTGTCTTCCCTATGCTCCCTGTGTGTGCCATACTCTGTCTTCCCTATGTTCCCTGTGTGTGCCATACTCTGCCTCCCCTATGCTCCCTGTGTGTGCCATACTCTGCCTTCCCTATACTTCCTGTGTGTGCCATACTCTGCCTTCCCTATACTTCCTGTGTGTGCGTGCCATACTCTGCCTTCCCTATACTCCGTGTGTGTGCCATACGCTGCCTTCCCTATTCTTCCTGTGTGTGCGCCATACTCTGCCTTCCCAATGCTCCGTGTGTGTGCCATACTCTGCCTTCCCTATGCTCCCACATCCTCTCTCACAACCTTCTCAATCCGTATCTGACAAAGCTCCAATAAGATTCAAATAAGGGAGGCCGCAATTTTGTCCCCGTACAGAGGCCACAAACCATCATAAATGAGGACTGAATAGAAATGGCAAGGCATTCCAGTCACTTGATTGTTCCCATTGGGTGAGCAGCCAGAATAACGCTGAATGGTATGGAGATAAATATATGAACCTTTTGCTGGAAAGGTGCGTTCCCCACCCCCTAGAATCCGTATTCCCAATCAAAGAACAGCTTGTCAATAATAACATGAGCCTCAAATTGTAGTAAAATAGTGATTTTATACAACATGTTCTTTAAAGAGAAAAATAACTGCAAGGCTCTCAATACAAACTGCATTCAGCTACAATAAGTGTCTTTATTGGAACCACCCAGCACTACGGCAAATACTCGGAGTTCTCAGGCGAAACGCAGAAGGGGTTCATACGTTATTATGTCACTATTCAATAGAAAACATGATCCTTCACAACAGAGGTGCCCAGGCCTTGGCCCCTGCAGTTATTCAGAACTACAATTGCCCATCATCCTCTGCAAGTCCGGGCTGGGAAAGCACAAGGCCAAGAGTAGAGGGGCATCAGAGTATTACAGGATCAGTGGGATAAATAACATACGTGCCATTACAAGAAGCTAGTGTTCTCCTATACAGTATGGGATAAGGAAATGACCGTAAGGAATAGGCCAAACTGCCATCGTTACCATTTAAAGGGTTTGTTCACCTTTAAATTAACTTTTAGTATGACGTAGATACTGATATTCTGAGACAATTTCCAATGGGTTTTAATTTTTTTCTATTATTTGTAGTTTTTGAGTTATTTTAGATTTTTATTCAGCAGCTCTCCAGTTTGCAATTTCAGCAGTCTGGTTGCTAGGGTCCAAATTCCCCTAGCAACCATGCAGTGATTTGAATAAAGACTGGAATATAAACAGGAGAGGCCTGAATAGAAAGACAAGTAATAAAAAGTAGCAATAACAATACATTTGTAGCCTTACAGAGCATTTGTTTTCTTTTTTAGATGGGGTCAGTGACCCCCATTTTAAAACTGAAAAGAGACAAAAAAGGGTAAAATTGAATTTAAAAACTATAAATAAAAATTGAAAATGAAGAATAACTGAAAAGTTGCTCAGAATTGGCCATTCTATAACATACGAAAAAGGAGCGGTTCACCTTCAAGTTAACTTTTAGTATGTTATAGAATGGTCAACTTTTCAATTGGTCTTCATTATTTATTTTGTATAGTTTTTTAATTATTTGCCTTCTTCTTCTGACTCTTTTCCTAAACCTCCAGCATCAGCTTCGCTCTTGGGGGCAGATTCACTAACAGGCCAGCGTCAGCTTTGCACCCCTCGCACCACTTTGCCAGGCGCAAATGCGCTACGTATACTCTTAATTCACTAAAATGCAAAGTTTCGTCACAGGCATCGAATGCAGGCGACTTTCTGCTAGCATTATTTCGGCAGTGCGAGCATTTCATAGAGAAGATGCGCTAGCATTCATTTGTGCCTAGCGAAAATTCGCTAGTGATCTTGCGCTTAGGTCAATTTGCATAGGGCAGGGAATTAAAAATTGTATGGAAGTCTTTATTATAAATGTTGCTGAAAATGTTTAAGTTATCGGTTTTTATTAAAAACCTTAAAGGACCTGTAACATCAAAATTATAAAAAAATTCTTCAGTATATATTGAAAAAAAAACACCAAGGCAAATTAAACTTTAAAATTGCAAAGTCTTTATTAAGAAATAACTTACTGAAACTCCGCTTGCGCTCCTCTTCAGAAAGCAATCGGGCGATCCATCGTGCAGCACTCGATTTCTCCTCCCTGCCTTCTTTATAGGAGATAGCCAGGGAGGAGAAATTGAGCGGCGCACAATGGATCACCGCTGTGTCGCCTTTTCTAAAGAGGAGCGCAAGCGGAGTTTCTGTAAATTATTTCTTTTTGCAATTTTAAAGTTTAATTTGTCTTGGTGGTTTTTTTTTTTCAATGTATACTAACAAATTTTTTTAAATTTTTTTTTAATGTTACTGGTCCTTTAATAAAGACAAGAGAGTTAATATAATGCCCTACACATGAGCCCACTGTAAAATGAATGTTCCATATGTTATGAAATGTCTGGAGAAAATCGGTTACCCAAAAAAGTAAGTTAGGACTTTTGCAGCCAATCCCACTTCAAAAAAAAAAAAGGAAAAGTCGCCAGCATTTTTTGGAATGTTAATGCATTTTCGGGAAACAGGATATGATGGAAGTGACAGAAGATTGAGGAAGATTTAGCTGCTTTTTAGCACTTCGCCTGGTCTAAGGTGGTCAATTTGGGTGAAAGAAGTAACGTCACTTTAGTGAATTTGCGGAGTAACAATCGTTCGCCAGAGCGAAAAGTCGCCAGGCGATAGAGTGTGAATGAATGCTAGTGATGGTTCCGTTCGCTAGGGAATTGTCGCCTGCGCCTGTAAGTGAATTGGCGATGTCCCTGCGGGTGGCAACGATCACAAAAAGTCGTTAGCGTTAGCCACTTTGCCCTTTAGTGAATCTGCCCCTTGGCTTCAGCGTTGCATTTAATTAGTCTCTTCTTTCCTATCATCCAGGATTTGGTGACTTTGAAATAAGGTGCCCCGGGAGTAGAAGAATGGCTCAGTCTAATGATGTAGTTAACTTTCCTTCTCTAGAATTTGGCAGGATATCGTCTGACACTGGAGGAAAGGAGGTTTCACCATCAGCAGAGTTATAGTTCTTTTTACTGTAAGGACAGTCAGATTATGAAGCTTCCTGCTTGTAGTAATGATAAAATATATACAGTACGTAACTGAGGAATGATGAAACCCTTGCGTTGAAGCGCAGGACATTTATACTGCCCCTCTGGTGTTGGGAGAGTCCCTGATGCTGTGCAACAAATGTTCAACATTAGAGATCATTTACATGAAGAATGAAGCCAAGATTCCTGGTGCAATTTCTGCTCCATAAGCCGAGCTCCAGATTCCCCCCTAGCACTCGCAGCTCCTCAGTAGCGTAGGTGCCTGCAATGCATTGCAAACCAGATATATTAATAGCATGCAGCATTAGCACTGACTCTATTCCCAAATAAGCACATGTGCAGTTATACGAAGGGTCCCAGCTTACATGGCAAAGCTCAGGGGATCAGCGAGACATTTAGAAGCAGCCTCTATTTAAACTGCACTTGTTTTGGTTATTTCGGCACCATTACACATATTGGCAGTCAAAACCGCATTGAATATCCTACATTTTTCCAAACATGCAAGTGCATTGCAAGCTACTGAAGCAACAGACGCCATGATGTCAGCCAGAAAATGCAGAATTCCAGATCTGTTCAGCTGGGTTATTGTTAAAGGGGAACTATCACGAAAATAAAAATGTAATATAAGCTTCATCATACTGAAATAAGAAACTTTCTAAATACAATTCTGCATTGTTTCTGAAATAATCAAGTTTATGTTCACTATTCCTCTCTCAGCATCTGTTTCTCTTCATTCTGTCTTCATGCAGCAGTTGGGTGTCAGATATTCATTGACAGTTAGATCTTATATATCTTATAGGGGGGCTTCCTTTCCTAGCAGATGTATTAGACTCACTCAAATACCTGATTCCAGTACAAACAAAATCTATCAAAATAACTGCTTTTGGCACAAATTCTGCATGTAGAGAGACATGATGTCTGGTGATTTTAATAGAGTGAGCTCTAATACATCTTCAATGTTAAGGAGCCCCCCTATAAGTTATATTGGATCTAACTGTCAATGAATATCTGACACCCAACTGCTGCATGAAGAGAGAATGAAGAGAAACAGATGCTGAGAGAGGAATAGTGAAAATAAACTTGATTATTTCAGAAACGGTACATTATTTTAAATTGATTGCATTTAAAAAAACTTATTTCAGTTATATTTCGTTTTCGTTTTCGCGATAGTTCCCCTTTAAAGGGGATATTCACCTTTAAATTACATTTTAGTATGATATAAAGAGTGATATTCTGAGACAGGTTGCCATTGGTCTCCATTTCTTTATCGTTTGTGGTTTTTGAATGATTTAGCTCTCTGTCCAGCTGCTTTTCGGTGGAATTTCAGCAGGTATCTGGTTGCTAGGGCCCACATTACCCTAGCAACCAGGCAGCCATGGGAATGAGATCCTGGAATATGAACAGGATAATAAATAGGAAATAATAAAAGTGCAGCCTCTCGGAGCAATGGTTTACAGGGCCAGTGAGCCCCATTTGAAAGCTGAAAAGATAATAAACTATAAAGAATAAAAAAATTAAGACCAATTGAAAAGTTGCTCAGAAATGGCAACATACTAAAAGTTAACTTGAAGGCGAATTACCACTTTAACTGGAGCCATTGGCCCTGCTGTAGCGACGGAGCAGAATATAACTTCAGATGAAGAAGCAGATAGTTCCAAGCGCTTTGTTAAAATGAGGGCTCCCTAACAGAACTTATAAATAAAGGAGCTCATTTTAACATTGTTATCTGAGCTAATAAGCAGGTATTTTTGCAAAGCAAACCAACCCCCCCCCCCTCAAAAAATCCCAACTAGAATGTGAAAAAGTCTCGGAAACAGGTAGAAAAAGTCAAAGGCAATTTATACATTTACGGCTAAATATATAAACTCTGATAACGTTGATAAAATCTCTTTTACCCAGTGGGTCTAATAATGAAAGGACTATTCATACTCTTTATAGAGTTTTCATAACCATCCGTCACTTTCAGACTAAAATTCTTGGGGTACAACCAGAGAACCTGAGAAAAGGGGCCAGAACTCTACATGTTTTTACTGCTCTGTTCTTACTTTGCATTCACCTCCTAACTCCCTAATTCCATTGTTCTGCCATATAATGTTTCTTCTCCCTCTTATATGCTCCATCTTTTTTGTCTTTCAACCATTCTCCGTTTTTCTTCCCATACTTTCATTTACGCCCTTCCCTTCTGCCTTTTCGACTCCTTCTGTGTTACTATTATTTTACCTTTTCCTCCCCCTCGTCTAAATCTTCCCTTCTTTCTTAAAGGGATACTGTCATGGAAAAACATGTTTTTTTCCAAAACACATCAGTTAATAGTTGGGGCTAGACATTTTGTCAGTTTCCCAGGTGCCCCCAGTTATGTGACTTGTGCCTGCACTTTAGGATAAAATTACTTTCTGGCAGGCTGTTATTTCTCCTATTTAATGTAACTGAATCAGTCTCAGTGGGGCTTGGCTTTTAGGGTAGGGACACACGGCGCGATTTCGCCGCGATTCTGCGCTGCGCGAGTTGTCGCTGCGGTTTTAAGCGGTTTTTAAGCCGAAATAGCTTTGTTAACTTTGGCGCTGGCGTCAATGCAAATCGCGGCGAAATCGCTGCGCTAATTCACATGCGGCGATTCTTTTTCTATTGTCGCCCGAAGTTGCCTCGCTGGGCGTTTCCGGGCGACAGTAGAAAAAGAATCGCCGCGTGTGAATTAGCGCAGCGATTTCGCCGCGATTTGCATTGACGCTAGCGCCAAAGTTAGCAAAGCTATTTCGGCTTAAAAAACGCAGCGACAACTCGCCCAGCGCAGAATCGCGGCGAAATCGCGCCGTGTGCCCCTAGCCTTACTATTGAGTGTTGTTCTTAGATCTACCAGGCAGCTGTTATCTTGTGTTAGGGAGCTGCTATCTGGTTACCTTCCCATTGTTCTGTTGTTAGGCTGCTAGGGGGGGGAGGAAGGGAGGGGGTAATATCACTCCAACTTGCAGTACAGCAGTAAAGAGTGATTGAAGTTTATCAGAGCTCAAGTCACATGACTGGAGGCAGCTGGGAAATTGACAAAATGTTTAGCCCCATGTCAGATTTCAAAATTGAATATAACAAAATCTGTTTGCTCTTTTGAAAAATGGATTTCAGCGCAGAATTCTGCTGGAGTAGCACTGATGCGTTTTGAAAAAACATGTTTTCCCATGACAGTATCCCAAGTATCACCCCAAACCCTTGGCATTCATATTCCTATTTCTATCACCTTTTGTTTCTACACTTTCCTTCATTCTTCTAGTTTTTCTTCCCATTTGCTATTCTTCCATCTTATTTCTACTATTTCTCTCCTCTGCACAATAGAGCAGTGGGACCCAAGGTGTGAGGTTTGAGCTTGAAATCCTCAAAATGCTCTGTTATCATTGCAGAGACATGCCCCCAAGTAACATGAGTGTGGTTGCACTTATAAGATATTAATATTTATATAAAGATAAAGATATTGATGTCTATGGGTCAGCTGGAAGGGTCATTAGTGCTCAATGAACTTCTAATTTCTTGATAGACCAAAGTCTACACTATCCCATTGGACTTCCCCTTCCGCTGCAATGGAATATCTGTCTTAGATGAACTTCAATATCATTTGGTCTAAACCTTCTTCTATATGTTAGTTACACTCTCTTGCAGATTTCCCATCAGGCCAAGGCTGCTCTGAGCTGTAGTTCACATTGGCTGAAGATCAGCAAGTTTCCCACCCCTGCTATACACACTTATTCCCTCTGGAAAGGCACTTTCACACTTACCTGTAAATCACTTTGGTTAAATATAGGGCATTGTTTTAGCTCAATAGCAAAAATAAACTGCTTGGGATATAGGGCATGTGTCTTTACAGCAGAAAGCCTGGGGGCCCAGGGTCAAACATTTGTATCTTAGTCCATGACCCACAACATACTGCCCTGCTATTTTGTATTTCTTGGCTTTCATGTATACAAAATGGTCATCATGGAGCCTAGGAACTTGTCAGCTCATATAATGTTCTTGCATTACTGGTGCATCATTTCTCCAGCTACTGTTAACTACAAGTGTCAGCTATAGTGAGCTACAGCTCCCCTGCAACCTTGCCCAAAATTATAGGTCAACCACTGCTTTTGGTTTAACACTTGCTGCACAATATAACGCTGTAACCTGTATCGTGGCAATGCACCTGAAATAAGTTGGTCTTCAAGGCATTTACTCTACTGGAGAAACATCTACTGACTCTTATTGCTGAGGCTGGATACTAACTGCTCAGAGTTACAAAAGATTGTGACTAAATGGTGCAGAAGAAGTGTAAGGTACACTGCGTGATTATTTTGTGTCTAAGTGATTGTGTTGCTGGGTAAATATGGTAACAGAGCTTCATTGAAAGACACCAATGGCTTCTGAAAAGCTCTAAACTGTATCAGTCAATAAACTTGACTTTTCCCCAGACAATGTTCACACCTACCAATTTGTACTTAGTGACTGTATACAAATGCTATTACTTGGCACACCAAATTCACTGATGGACTTCACCTTCCACCAAATTTTTTATAAACAAAAATTTTTGGTGGTAACTTAGTCCTTGAAAAAAAAAACCCCAAAAAAACAAGCTGTCAATATCATAAAAGGCATCAAGTAAAATATAAAAAGTTAAAAAGTGCCCAATTATTACACAAAGCAACACAGTTTATAAAATTGTACAAAATTTAGAAGTATGCCTTATTTCCCGCTGTGTCCTGTGAGGCCTCTTCATGTACTTTTCTTTTGGTTCTGGGTTTGTGATGATGGGGACACTCTCCACCGCCCTCTTCTTCTGGACCCTGTGAAGAACAATCCTGTATATTCCAGTTATGGGGCTGCGGGAGTCTTTCCCCCGATTGTTAATAACATGTTCTTCTGTGATGCCCAAGTTATCTAAAATGTTCTTCACCTCTGAGTCTTCATCCTTGAGAGGGTTTCCATCAAAGAGATGCTTTGGATCAAGTTTTATGGGTTCTAATGGTTTAGGGTATTGTATTCCATTCATCCATTCGCTGTTTATGATGTAATCGACGCTACACCTGTCTGAAGGGATGGGCTGTAGCATCCCCTTAATTAGTTTCTGGCACGGTTCCGACACATAAGGAGGAATGGTGTATGTTCCATCGAGAATGCACTTTTTCAGTTTGGCCACGGTATCTGCTCGGAATGGCATACTGCCGGTCACCATGAAGTACAGGAGAATGCCCAAAGCCCAGATATCAACAAAAACACCAATGTAGTGTTCATCGCGAAAAAGCTCAGGAGCAGCGTATGGCGGAGAGCCACAAAAGGTGTTTAGGGTTTCATTCTTTTTGCTTATTGTGCTGAATCCAAAGTCCCCCACCTTTACACAGGTGTTACTGGTGTAGAACACGTTTTCAGCTTTCAGGTCTCTGTGGATAATTTGGTTGTCGTGCTGTGGAAAAAAAAATCTAGGGTTAGTGAGATTTCCGTGCCGTGTTTTAATTTTATATGCAAAAGTGTTGGCCAAGTACACACTTGAATATATATGGAAACCAATATTAAAACCATTTGTCCTGAGGATGTTCTTAGGGGAACTGCCGGACTAGACTATCAATATGAGTAATATCTCCTCATTCCTCACTGGATATTGAACTTATTTAAAACATATTTGACTGGTATCTCAATAAATGTTGTCTATATGGTTTGTTATTGGTTTTTATTTGTGACTTTTATCAACTTTGTGCCCTTCACTACTTGGTTTCAGCCAGGCCACTACCAGAAGAAGTAAGTGCTTCAGAAAAATGAATTTTGGGGAATACAGTTTCATCTACAATGTAGATCAGAGATCCTTAAAGGGATACTGTTATGGGAAAACATGTTTTTTTTTCAAAATGCATCAGTTAATAGTGCTGCTCCAGCAGAATTCTACACTGAAATCCATTTTTCAAAAGAGCAAACAGATTTTGTTATATTCAATTTTGAAATCTGACATGGGGCTAGACATATTGTCAATTTCCCAGCTGCCCCAAGTCATGTGACTTGTGCTCTGATAAACTTCAATCACTCTTTACTGCTGTACTGCAAGTTGGAGTGATATCACCCCTCCCCCCACCAGCAGCCTAACAACAGAAAAATGAGAAGGTAATGAGATAGCATCCCCCTAAAACAAGATAACAGCTCCCTGGAAGATCTAAGAACAACACTCAATAGTAAAAGCCAAGTCCCACTGAGACTGATTCAATTACATTAAGTAGGAGAAATAACAGCCTGCATCCTAAAGCGCACAAGTCACATGACTGGGGCAGCTGGGAAATTGACAATATGTCTGGTTATATTTCAAAATTGAATATAACGAAATCCGTTTGCTCTTTTGAGAAATGGATTTCAGTGCAGAATTCTGCTGGAGCAGCACTATTAACTGATGAGTTTTGGAAAAAAACATGTTTTTCCATGACAGTATCCCTTTAATCTACATGTAAGGCCCCAAATATGGTTCCCCATGTAGTTATTGGTGGGTCTCCATGATTCCTCCTTTAAAGGGGGACTATCAAAAAAATTATGAATCTGTCCTGAGGATGTTTGTAGGGGAACTGCCGGGCTAGACTATCAATATGAGTAATATCTCCTCATTCCTCACTGGATATTGAACTTATTTAAAACATATTTAACTGGTACCTCAATAAATGTTGACTATATGGCGTGTTATTGTTTTTTATCCGTGACTTTTATCAACTTTGTACCCTTCACTACTTGGTTTCAGCCAGGCCACTACCAGCAGAAGTGCTTCAGAAAAAAGAATTTTGGGGAATACAGTCTCATCTACAACGTAGATCAGAGATCCTTAATCTATAGGTAAGGCCCCAAATATGGTTCCCCATGTAGTTAATGGTGGGTCTGAATGATTCCTCCTATAAAGGGTAACTATCACAAAAATGAAAATTTTAAATAAGCTTCATCATACTAAAATATGAGTGTCAGATTCTGATGGACAGATACATATCTTTTAGGGGAGCTCCCTTTCCTAGCAGATGAATTAGAGCTCACTCAAATAACCGACTCCAGCACAGACAAACTCTAACAAAATAACTGACTTTGGCACAAATCCTGCATGTAGAGAGACAGGAATTTCTGTTGACTTTAATAGAGTGGGCTCTAATACATTTTCTAGACAAAAGGAGCCATTATCCTAAAAAATACATTTAAATCTGTCATTAAAAACCCTGTATGAAGAGAGGCAAATGTTGAGAAGGGGATAGTAAATAGTGACTTGATTATTTCAGAAATGATTCAGAATTTTTAATTGATTATATTTTGAAAATGTCTTATTTCAGTATGATGAAGCTTATATAACATTTTAATTTCCCCGTAAAACACCTTTTTATATGAGAACGAAGTTATTGAACCACAATACATTTCTGGTCCTTAGATAATTATTGGATTGTGAAGCTTATTTTGCAGCTTAATTTGGGCATGGACATTTATTGTTTATAACAAAAAGATTATACCAGATAAATAGAAGAGGAATTCTACCTAAAGTAGGGCTGCATATATTCCAAACGCTGCACAATACATATTGGGTATCTTAGCATGTATAATATGTAGAAAATGCTACAGCTCAAATATTAATGGGATGAATTTAATGGGAAATCTGTCTTGCATGCATTTAAGCCTAACCCAACATGGAGGTTCTATTTAATGTCAATTATTTGGAAGGCTGCCACTTTATCTCTTGACCTCATCTTTTAAATACCATCCATATATAAAATCTACAAGCTTGGGGTAAAAATTGGTTCCTTTATGTTGAAAGGGTGGAGTTAATGCTTTATAATAAAATAAATACAGTTTTATCAATTAAAAAAATCTGATTTTCATCACAAGAACATTAATATAAAGGGACTCCTTACCATATGCTTGACAGCAGACAGTATCTGAGAGAAGATGACTTTACTTTCTGATTCCGATAATTTTCCATCAGTGTTAATTTTGGCAAACAGCTCACCACCTGCCGCATACTCCATCACAAGGTGCAGCTTAGACAAGGTCTCCACGACTTCATAGAGTCTGATCACGTTGGGGTGGTGCAACTTCTCCATGCTGGAGATCTCCCGGGACAACAGGCGCTGGGTTTTTTGGTCCAACTTGGTTTTATCCAGGATTTTTATAGCAACCTTTTCTGAAAAGAGATAATACAATATTTAGTAGAGAAACTATTTGCCTTGAGCATTAAAGGGATACTGTCATGGGAAAACATTTATTTTTTTCAAAACGCATCAGTTAATAGTGCTGCTCCAGCACTGAAATCCATTTTTCAAAAGAGTAAACTGATTTTTTTATATTCAATTTTGAAATCTGACATGGGGCTAGACATATTGTCAGTTTCCCAGCTGCCCCAGTCATGTGACTTGTGCTCTGATAAACTTCAGTCACTCTTTACTGCTGTACTCCAAGTTGGAGTGATATGACCCCCCTCCCTCTCCTCTCCCAGCAGCCTAACAACAGAACAATGGGAAGGTAACCAGATAGCAGCTCCCTAACACAAGATAACAGCTCCCTGGTAGATCTAAAAACAACACTCAATAGTAAAAGACAAGTCCCACTGAGACTGATTCAGTTACATTAAGTAGGAGACATAACAGCCTGCCAGAATGTAGTTCCATCCTAAAGTGCAGGCACAAGTCACATGACTGGGGCAGCTGGGAACCTGACAATATGTCTAGCCCCATGTCAGATTTCAAGATTGAATATAAAAAAATCTGTTTTTGAGAAATGGATTTCAGTGCAGAATTCTGCTGGAGCAGCACTATTAACTGATGCGTTTTGAAAAAAACACGTTTTCCCATGACAGTATCCCTTTAACATAAATCTCAATGTATTCCAGTGCAACGCAGCTAACACAAGGTGCAGGGAGTTAAAGGGATCCAGGGAATTTCTACTTGCCATTATTAGTTGCTACTTACTCTTAGCCAAATCAACTGGATTCACTAAATCCAACTAATTTGAATAAAATGATGGTATGTAGAAAATCCCACAGCACCCTTATGATGAATACTCTTAGGAGGAATGACTACACGTAGTAGTGGGATATTTTGTGGGTCAAAACCCAAATAGCAGAGCCCAAAATAAACTTGTGACCCCTTCACTGAGGGATCCAAATCAACTGTTGTTTTCCCAGCCCTACACTCACTTGAGTTTAAAACACTGCAATTTAATAAACTCCTACTGGGCATATAGCCCTAAATAGCGAGGGACCTAAAAGTGCAGCTGGGGCATAAAGAAAGCTGATGTCAATTCCCTTGCCTATTTTATCTGCTGGTACATTGTCCATTCTCACCTACCAAGCAACTAAATGGGGGTAGACAGACTTATATGTAGACATGTTATGGCAAATTTGTATCTTTCTAGCTACAAATTCCATAATCTACATCAAATGAAATGGCAGGTTGTTGTACACCAGGATTCCAAATGGCACTTTCCAACTGTCTCCAGAAGGTGTAGTCCTGTCTCCATGGAAAGGGTTTCCAAACCTGGAGTTTAATTTAATAAAAAAAAAATGGCAAGTGCACCGCTCATAGTAAATATTATATCAACCAATCCATCGGTAATGTTTACCGGTCACCTGTTTGAAAGCAAACATCTTAAATGGTTGTTATGGGTTACAAGACTTTTTTTTTCCAGGGACAAGAATGAAAGACTCCACAGATGATTTCAGGGACATGTATGCCAAATATCACAGGGCCGTCCTGCATCGCTACTTAGTATTTAATTCAGACGCAGACTGTACAATACCAAATTCTGTGCATCTAAGTGTTTATGATTTTTACCTTTAGTCAGGACGTGAATACCAAGCTTCACTTGTGAGAAATTGCCGCTCCCTATTTCCCCACGCATTCGGTAAAAGCCAATTCTCTTTCCGAGGGTCAGTTCCTTGACCGTCTTTTCATCACGTGACATGTCTTGGGTGAGCTTTTCTAAGGGCGTGAGCTTGCACTGCTTCCCTTCTGAGTCCTTCTCATAGCACTCAGATCGGACGTAGTCCTCCAAGCTCTCCTGCCGGTTCCACCGGGCATACCTCGCATTGCCCACCCCCCCTCCATTCATGTACATCGCTGTCATGGTCAACATTTGGACTGCGGTCGTGCACCGGGCACATAGACAAAATGATGAACTTGATGGACTTTTGTCTTTTTTTCAACCCAAATAAACGATATCCTATATAATCAGGTCTTGGTTAGTCAAGAAAGCACAGATTTTTCAAAAAGCAGTTTGAGAAGAAACAGAAAGATGTAGTCCTTTAGGATTTTCTACAGTGTAAAATATCTCTTGTTTACAATTCAACAGTAGAAGTTGGTTTGTCAGTCCGGCACAATAATAGTGCACAGATGTGCTCACGTTGGGGTTGAAGCAGCTCCTCTTGGATGTTTGATCAGCACAACAATTACTTTCCCCCTTATCTGGTTCATCCTTCAGAGGTTTCCTCACACCTAGTTCTTTGTATCCAAAGTTCTATGTGGTGCAAAGGGTATCCAGCCTGAACAAAGGATCCAGTGATTATGTGGACGATGGCTCAGCAGGCAAATAAGTTACAGCCTGGCTCACGTGGTACAGCTGCAGGATTAACGGCAATGTCACTTTAGCTTCCTTGACAATGACAAGTCTGCATTAAACACTTGAGCCTTCTCAGAAGATGCCCAGACGTCTGGTTTCCCTGGAGAGAGATGCGAAGAGTGTGAATAACACCTGGCAAAATCACTTTCTCTCAGATGCTGCAACTGCAAAACCAACTTCTTGTTTCCTTAAACTAATAATGACACCACATGGCTGTGTTACAAACTCACTATATGATTAAGGACATATTTGAACCACAACTGCTCAGAAAACAGGACATCAACAAATCCCAGAGCGTTCACCCCAAATGTCACCTTTGGTTCTATAGCTGAATACTTTGAGCCACATTTAGCTGCAGCCCCACTGTCTGTAAGCCTTATATATATATATAGCACTACCTGCAAATCTTTTATTCTAAATTAATAATATAGATGGAGGTAACAGGCAATAAAATATAGACATTATCATGCCAAAGATAAAATGCACATGAAAATACATTTTTTAAATGTCTATCGATCTCTCATCTATCTATCTATCTATCTATCTATTATCTATCTATTTATCTATCTATCTATCATCTATCTATCTATCATCTATCTATCTATCTATTATCTATCATCTATCTATCTATCTATCTATCATCTATCTATCTATCTATCTATCTATCTATCTATCTATCTATCTATCTATCTATCTATCTATCTATTATCTCTCTCTCTCTCTCTCTCTCTCTGTCTTTCTCTCTCTGTCTCTCTGTCTCTCTCTCACTCACTACATCTATCAATCTATCTATCTATCTATCTATTATCTATCTATCTATGTATCTATCTATTATCTATCTATCTATCTATCTATCTATCTATCTATCTATCTATGTGTCTGTCTGTCTATCTCTCTATCCAGTGTCGGTCGGACTGGCCCACCAGGATACCAGGAAAATTCCTGGTGGGCCCAGGTGTCAGTGGGCCCTCCTGCTTCTAAACATTTTGCCTATTTCATGGTCATTACTAATTTCTGTATGGGAACAAATAGGCTAAATAGATATAAGGATAGATCATAGTATATAAAGAAAAAAGGCACATAATTTGGTATGGTCGCTTTATCGACGACCTCTTATTTATCTGGGATGGTCCACTTGATTTAATAATGGATTTTCACAATTATTTAAATGATAATAGGCTTAATTTAAAATTTTCTTTAGAACACCACATTAAGGAGATCATTTTTAGGTAATAGAGACCAGGGCAAGATTGATTCTGAGATTTTCCGTAAGCCCACAGCAGGAAATACTATACTGAAAGGCAATAGTTGCCACCCACAACATACCTTATGGAGTATAACATATAGCCAATTTGTACATTATCGCACAACAGTCAGGCTAGCTCCTTCCACATACAGTCAAGGGAATTGTCTCAAAGACTGCATAGAAGGGGTTAATCTAAGGACCTCATTAATAACTCCTATGATAAAGTGAATAAACTAGTCCCAAAAAGGAAATATACAGATGGAAGCTTATATTAAGATTTTGTGATAGTTCCACTTTAAGGTTCCTGTGGGTATGCCTGTGCCATCATAAAGGACATGGGGGTAACGTAATAACAGGTACAACACAAAAATAGTGTCTAGTGACCCACCTCATCCAATCAGATGTTTACTTTTCAGCAGACCAGTGAATGTTCCCCAAGAATTGGCTGCTATTGTTTTTCAGTCATTTAATTTTTGTAGCCTTCTAGGTTGGAATTGAATCTGCAAGCAGGTTGCTAGGCTCTATTCCTTAGCAACCAGGCATTGTCTGGTAATTACGGGAGGCATAAACAGGAAAATAAGCTATGAAAAAAGTATAACAACAAAAATGTAGTGTATAATTAATCTGCTTTCTGGCTGCTGGAAAAACTGACCCCAACAACCATTTATAAAACATACACAGGATATAAATATCAATGTGCCAAAAGCTAAATTGCATCATTTTATGTGGTTTAGTTATCAATCAAACATTCCAGCAATTTCTGCTCCCGGGGACCTTGGACTGACAGAATCAAGGCAGATTAAAATGAAAATTTCCTCTGTGTTTTCTAGTAAAGTGCAATAACTGAAAGAAGACAGATTAAACAGGGGGATGTGCCAAGGAACCCAAGGTAAGTCAGATTTCTCAAGGAGCCAAAGAGTCCAGTTAAAGCACAAGAGGATTAGGTTTATGTAAAGCATCTAAGAAACAAACTAAATCTTGGGCATTTGATTTCTAGATTAGGTTTCAAGTTCCAAATGCTTCCATATTGCTCTGCTTTGGCTGAAGAATTCTTCATAGGCTCCTGTAAAACCTCAGCCCTTATAACCATCAAAATATTTCATTTATGTGAAGTCTACCTACTTCTACCGAATAAATCATTATGTCAGCTTCTGCCTATATGTATAAAGAAAAATAATAGAGATTTTTGATTAGAGGGGTGCTATTCTCTTTACAATTGTGCCAACTCAAACATGCACCTTGTTGTGCACCATGTTCTGTGCCATTGTAGGCAAATCTGGTACAAATTGCAGAGCCGGGTATGAGAGCCCCATATTAAATAGGACAGGCAGTAAATCATGGCCCTCGATGCCACCTTTGAATCTTTATATTTGCAGGCGACTACTATAGTTTATATAAACAAGCTGCTGTGTAGCCATGGGGGCAGCCATTCAAGCACAGGATAGACAGTTGATAACAGATAAGTACTACTATAGTTTATATAAACAAGCTGCTGTGTAGCCATGGGGGAAGCCATTCAAGCACAGGATACACAGTAGATAACAGACAAGTACTACTATAGTTTATATAAACAAGCTGCTGTGTAGCCATGGGGGCAGCCATTCAAGCACAGGATACACAGTAGATAACAGACAAGTACTACTATAGTTTATATAAACAAGCTGCTGTGTAGCCATGGGGGCAGCCATTCAAGCACAGGATACACAGTAGATAACAGATAAGTACTACTATAGTTTATATAAACAAGCTGTTGTGTAGCCATGGGGGCAGCCATTCAAGCACAGGATACACAGTCGATAACCGATAAGTACTACTATAGTTTATATAAACAAGCTGCTGTGTAGCCATGGGGGCAGCCATTCAAGCACAGGATACACAGTCGATAACCGATAAGTACTACTATAGTTTATATAAACAAGCTGATGTGTGGCCATGGGACAGCCATTGAAGCACAGGATGCACAGGATGCACAGTCGATAACAGATAAGTACTACTATAGTTTATATAAACAAGCTGCTGTGTAGCCATGGGGGCAGCCATTCAAGCACAGGATACACAGTAGATAACAGATAAGTACTACTATAGTTTATATAAACAAGCTGCTGTGTAGCCATGGGGGCAGCCATTCAAGCACAGGATGCACAGTAGATAACAGATAAGTACTACTATAGTTTATATAAACAAGCAACCAATCAGATCTGTGCTTGTTTTGAATAAGTTGTGGATTGACTAAAATCTAAAGGTGAGAAAGAATAAAAAAAAAGTGTCTCTTAGTCCCTCTCCATCACCCGTGTGCTTCTCCGCTCAAAGTGCTCTGCAGTCAGATGGACAATGTTCACAGTGCATCTAATACATCCCATTATCATCAGGATGGGAGTTAGAGAAGAGAGGCACCAGGATATGCATGAAAGCCAAGTCTCCCCCTTCTGTAGGGGAATATGATATAAATCAGGTTTGTATGTCCTATGGTGAACTACAACTCTCAGTAACCCAACAGCCTTTGACAGGTGCTGGGTAGACATAGACCGGAAAAAAACCTCTTATACTACAAACTGCTTCTGCTCACATTCAGGTTATCGCCCACTCTACTCCACTGCTGGTGCTGGCAGTTGTGCTGGAATTCCAGGTAACGATGCAGCACTGTGACTATAAAGACATGACATATAGTGTGCAATGATATATACTGTTTATTGAGTGTTTAGCTCTTTACCTTTTTGCATCAGGCCACAATGAGACTGCTCTATTGGCAGGTTAGCCTTGATCCTATTACAGTACAAAGGAGCTTAGTCTGTCTCCCTGTCTGTCTGTCCTGCCCAGTTCTCCTTTCACTTCTCAGGTCTGTGCAATATATCCAGGTAAATCTCTCTCACAGTCTATAATCTAAAGGACTTTTACTAATTCCTGTTATTATTGCCTATGAATTCTTCCAGTTGTGCTCCAGGCTGACTGCATGGGGTGGGTATCAGGGACACTGAGCTCAAACAGCGTCTTCCAATCACTGGATCATCTGGGGCTCATTTAATAAACTTAGGGCTGAACATTGGGGTCTTTAACCGATGACACTGCCTAGTGTAGGGATATTAGACTCATCCTTAACTATCTTTTTAGAAGCTGGGGCCCTCCAACTCTTAAAAGTAACAGTAACACCAAAAAATAAAAGTGTTTTAATATAATGATAATATAATGTAGTGTTGGCCTGCACTGGTAAAACTGGTGTGTTTGCTTGAGAAACATTACTATAGTTTATATAAACAAGCTGCTGTGTAGCCATGGGGGCAGCCATTCAAGCACAGGATACACAGTAGATAACAGATAAGTACTACTATAGTTTATATAAACAAGCTGCTGTGTAGCCATGGGGGCAGCCATTCAAGCACAGGATACACAGTAGATAACAGATAAGTACTACTATAGTTTATATAAACAAGCTGATGTGTAGCCATGGGGGCAGTCATTCAAGCACAGGATACACAGTAGATAACAGATAAGTACTACTATAGTTTATATAAAACAAGCTGCTGTGTAGCCATGGGGGCAGTCATTCAAGCACAGGATACACAGTAGATAATAGATAAGTACTACTATAGTTTATATAAAACAAGCTGCTGTGTAGCCATGGGGGCAGTCATTCAAGCACAGGATACACAGTAGATAACAGATAAGTACTACTATAGTTTATATAAACAAGCTGCTGTGTAGCCACCGGGGCAGCCATTGAAGCACAGGATACACAGTAGATAACAGATAAGTTCTCGAGAATCACATTATATACTATAGAGCTTATCTGCTGTGTATCCTGTAGCCATGGGGGCAGCCATTTAAGCACAGGATACACAGTAGATAACAGATACATTCTCTAGAATCCTGCTGTATACTACAGAGGTTATCTGTTAACTTTGAATGGCTGCCCCCATGGCTACACAACAGCTTGTTTATATAAACTATAGTAGTACTTATCTGTTATCTACTGTGTATCCTGTGCTTGAATGGCTACCCCCATGGCTACACAGCAGCTTGTTTATATAAACTATAGTAGAGTCTCTAAAGCAAAAACACCAGGTTTACCAGAGCAATGCAACACTGCATTATGTTGTCAATTCTTTAAAACACTTTCATTTATTGGTGTTACTGTTCCTTCAACCACGAGCCCCAATATTACCCAGCACCCTGTTTCTTTTGCTAGTGTGAAGCCCCAGAGACAGATACGATTGGTTTGGGGAAAGTGGAAAAATCCATTTCTTATTATATGAACATAAAATGACTTCGGGTGGAAATAGTCATCAGAATTTTACAAAGGTCACACAGCTCAGGAGATGGAAGGAAACATGGGGAATAACTAAAATGGCTTGATTGATGTTTAGATTTGAAGATTAAACATAAACAAGTTGCTCTTTTATGTGTGAGGTGCATTGTATTAATTGATGCCATTTAAAAACAACCCTTTTCCCCATGACATTATCCTTTTAATAATGTTTTATATAGTTACATTAGAACAGGGCTAGTACTAGTATAACACATGAGATCTGTAAGGAATAATATTTGGGGCTTGGGGTCCCCAAGTAGTATCTCCGGATGCTTAACGCTATTTTCCAGCTCACAGGTTGGTACTTCAGCACAGCAGCCCTGCATTGCAGATGGTGCCCAGGTTGGAACTGAACTCAGAGCTGGAACCCTCCAGCTCTGAGTTCAGTTCCAACCTGGGCACTATCTGCAAGAAGTGTGTCTATTCTCCCCATGTCTTTGTGGGTTGCGTATAAGTGTTCTGGACTCCAACATTCCAGTTATATACAGGCAGGTTTATTTACTCAAGAATATTGACCCTAGTGTGTAAACTATGACAGAGACACAAGGCGCTATACTAAGGTGCAAGGGACCTGTATTTCACCTTTATTAAGTACAGGGCCCCCACAGTGCACTGATCCAGTCCCCATTTTTATGCCTTCAAAATCAAATGAACTGATGCAACTTGTGCAATACACATACAATCGTTACACTTTTGCACTCATCTTTTGGTGTGGGCTTATGCATTGGGGGGGAGCATGAAACATTTTGCACAGACTTTCAGCAGGTGCAACTATGCATAAAACATGGTGGATGTGCGGATTTTTTGCACTTTTCATAAATGTTGCATCGGGTAATAATATAGCAATTAAAAATTGTTGTTAAAAATATACCATAAAAGAGTGGAATATTGACTTTAATGGCCCAGGTTTGCATAAATCCATAATATATAGTATATTAGTAATGCAGGGATTCTGCACAGCCTGACCCAAACAAATCAGACCAAACCTTGCCTGACCGCTAAGTAAAATCTCAAAACTATTTTGGGTAAATAATGTTCTTTTCTCCAAGTAAGTGAATCACAGAAATACGTATTTTTGGCTCATGAGTGAACAGATGTTCTGGTGCTGATTCAAACCCAGTGCTTGAATATTATTGCAAATGATAGACAATGTGTACTCAGAGCTGGGCTTAATTGGTCAGCGAGTAAAGGGATAAATGTAGCAATTGTACTGGGAGAACCAATTTCCTTCACATCATGGCAGTGAGATTCAAAGCATTCCAAGAGACACCGTGACCCAGTACAGAAAGTTATTCCAGGAATATTTTCTAAATGTCTTTTTTTTTGTCTGTTTTTTTTTAAGGGTTCTGCCTTTTTGTACTGTGCCCATTTGTGCCACAATGTAGCTATGGAGACTAGAGAGTCCCTGCCCCCGAGTCACTTTGTTCTCTGCTGCTGCAATAGTTCCCTCATTTGCTATCCCACAGTCCCTTCCCAGACACTATTATCCCACTGTTACTATAGGCACCATCTCTCCCTACTATACCTGCTATCCCACAGTCACACTCCCTTCCCAGAGACTATTATCCCACTGTTACTATAGGCACCATCTCTCCCTACTATACCTGCTATCCCACAGTCCCTTCCCAGACACTATTATCCCACTGTTACTATAGGTACCATCTCTCCCTACTATACCTGCTATCCCACAGTCACACTCCCTTCCCAGAGACTATTATCCCACTGTTACTATAGGCACCATCTCTCCCTACTATACCTGCTATCCCACAGTCACACTCCCTTCCCAGAGACTATTATCCACTGTTACTATAGGCACCATCTCTCCCTACTATACCTGCTATCCCACAGTCACACTCCCTTCCCAGAGACTATTATCCCACTGTTACTATAGGCACTATCTCTCCCTACTATACCTGCTATCCCACAGTCACACTCCCTTCCCAGAGACTATTATCCACTGTTACTATAGGCACCATCTCTCCCTACTATACCTGCTATCCCACAGTCACACTCCCTTCCCAGAGACTATTATCCCACTGTTACTATAGGCACCATCTCTCCCTACTATACCTGCTATCTCACAGTCACACTCCCTTCCCAGAGACTATTATCCCACTGTTACTATAGGCACCATCTCTCCCTACTATACCTGCTATCCCACAGTCACACTCCCTTCCCAGAGACTATTATCCACTGTTACTATAGGCACCATCTCTCCCTACTATACCTGCTATCCCACAGCCACACTCCCTTCCCAGAGACTATTATCCACTGTTACTATAGGCACCATCTCTCCCTACTATACCTGCTATCCCACAGTCACACTCCCTTCCCAGAGACTATTATCCCACTGTTACTATAGGCACCATCTCTCCCTACTATACCTGCTATCCCACAGTCCCTTCCCAGACACTATTATCCCACTGTTACTATAGGCACCATCTCTCCCTACTATACCTGCTATCCCACAGTCACACTCCCTTCCCAGAGACTATTATCCACTGTTACTATAGGCACCATCTCTCCCTACTATACCTGCTATCCCACAGCCACACTCCCTTCCCAGAGACTATTATCCACTGTTACTATAGGCACCATCTCTCCCTACTATACCTGCTATCCCACAGTCACACTCCCTTCCCAGAGACTATTATCCCACTGTTACTATAGGCACCATCTCTCCCTACTATACCTGCTATCCCACAGTCCCTTCCCAGACACTATTATCCCACTGTTACTATAGGCACCATCTCTCCCTACTATACCTGCTATCCCACAGTCACACTCCCTTCCCAGAGACTATTATCCACTGTTACTATAGGCACCATCTCTCCCTACTATACCTGCTATCCCACAGTCACACTCCCTTCCCAGAGACTATTATCCCACTGTTACTATAGGCACTATCTCTCCCTACTATACCTGCTATCCCACAGTCACACTCCCTTCCCAGAGACTATTATCCACTGTTACTATAGGCACCATCTCTCCCTACTATACCTGCTATCCCACAGTCACACTCCCTTCCCAGAGACTATTATCCCACTGTTACTATAGGCACCATCTCTCCCTACTATACCTGCTATCTCACAGTCACACTCCCTTCCCAGAGACTATTATCCCACTGTTACTATAGGCACCATCTCTCCCTACTATACCTGCTATCCCACAGTCACACTCCCTTCCCAGAGACTATTATCCACTGTTACTATAGGCACCATCTCTCCCTACTATACCTGCTATCCCACAGCCACACTCCCTTCCCAGAGACTATTATCCACTGTTACTATAGGCACCATCTCTCCCTACTATACCTGCTATCCCACAGTCACACTCCCTTCCCAGAGACTATTATCCCACTGTTACTATAGGCACCATCTCTCCCTACTATACCTGCTATCCCACAGTCACACTCCCTTCCCAGTGACTATTATCCCACTGTTACTATAGGCACCATCTCTCCCTACTATACCTGCTATCCCACAGTCACACTCCCTTCCCAGAGACTATTATCCACTGTTACTATAGGCACCATCTCTCCCTACTATACCTGCTATCCCACAGCCACACTCCCTTCCCAGAGACTATTATCCACTGTTACTATAGGCACCATCTCTCCCTACTATACCTGCTATCCCACAGTCACACTCCCTTCCCAGAGACTATTATCCCACTGTTACTATAGGCACCATCTCTCCCTACTATACCTGCTATCCCACAGTCACACTCCCTTCCCAGTGACTATTATCCCACTGTTACTATAGGCACCATCTCTCCCTACTATACCTGCTATCCCACAGTCACACTCCCTTCCCAGAGACTATTATCCACTGTTACTATAGGCACCATCTCTCCCTACTATACCTGCTATCCCACAGTCACACTCCCTTCCCAGAGACTATTATCCCACTGTTACTATAGGCACCATCTCTCCCTACTATACCTGCTATCCCACAGTCACACTCCCTTCCCAGAGACTATTATCCCACTGTTACTATAGACACCATCTCTCCCTACTATACCTGCTATCCCACAGTCACACTCCCTTCCCAGAGACTATTATCCACTGTTACTATAGGCACCATCTCTCCCTACTATACCTGCTATCCCACAGTCACACTCCCTTCCCAGAGACTATTATCCCACTGTTACTATAGACACCATCTCCCCCTACTATACCTGCTATCCCACAGTCACACTCCCTTCCCAGAGACTATTATCCACTGTTACTATAGGCACCATCTCTCCCTACTATACCTGCTATCCCACAGTCACACTCCCTTCCCAGAGACTATTATCCCCACTGTTACTATAGACACCATCTCCCCCTACTATACCTGCTATCCTGCAGTCATACTCCCTTCCCAAAGGCTATTAACCAAATAAAATCTAGACAATGTTGTCTTGTGCACGTAGTGCAAAGCACAGACAAAACACAGTCCTATAAATAACATCACTTGCTGACATGCTGAAAATGACAACTTGCATACACACACACTACTGAAAGAAAACTCTGCAACTTGTGCACAATTTACCAGCACAGAGATTCATTTAATATTGTAATAGTGCAGGGCAGTGCATGTGGGGGGAAAATATTTGTGCATTTTCTACCCAAAGCTTTGTGCCTGTGTTATTAAATGAGCCCTTATACAGTATGTACAGTATATGTGTGGAAGCAGAGGCTTATGGGAGATGAAGGAGTTTGCATTAGACCGACTTCAGAGTAAAGGCTGAGATATACAATATCATAATGCATGTTATTCTTATTACCATTTCAAAGGAACCAACTGTTTGAATTATTGCTAGGGAACAAAATGATTCTGTATATGATGTAATTAGGCCAGTATGGATATAATTAGGTGTTAACATTGTCTCATGCATGCTGTATGCAAAATGATCAGGGGTTTGGTCCATTCTCATATGATGCAGCAATGAATATATGTCATTTTTACTTTGGAAGACTGAGACTTTAAAGAGGCTGTTAATCCTCAAACACCTTTTTTTCAGTTTAGTTGGTCTCAAATAATTCACCAAAAATAAAGACGTTTTCAAAATGACTTTCTATTTTCTGTTTGTGACTTAGAGTTAGCCATTTTATACTAAACGTTACCTTAAAGGTGAACCACCCCTTTAAGGGCAGAGACAGATGAGAAGATTTGGGAAGATTTAGTCGCAAGAAAACTTTGGGCGACTTCCGAAAATGAAGTGATACGAGTGCCATCAGCCGGCGATTTAGATTATAGCTGCTGTGGAGGCAGTTCGGGGAGATTATTTGCCCGAAGAAGAGGCGATTTGTCGCCAGGCGACTAATCGCCCCGAGTCTTCTCTTCTGTCTCTGCCCTTAAAGGAACAGTAACGTCAAAAAATAAAAGTGTTTTAAAGTAATGAAAATATAATGCAGTGTTGCCCTGCACTTGTAAAACCTTGTTTGCTTAAAGGAGAAGGAAACCTAGTTGGCGCAAAAACCCTCCCCCCTCCCGTGTGTTGCCCACCCTCCCCCCTGGCCTACCTGTCCTGCTGGGCATATGCCCCTAACTTGTTAAGATGGCCATAGACGCAAAGATCTGATCGTACGAATCGAGGATTCGTAGGATTTTCGAACCCTGTGTGGAGAGTCCCGACATTTTTCTTCCGGCGGAGATTGGTCGTTTGGTCGATCGGACAGGTTAGAAAATTTCTGTCGGCTGCCGATATCTCTGCGTGTATTGCCGATCGTACGATTTTCAGTGGGAGACTGTCACTAGCTTTGGTTGGACATAGATATCGTACGATTGCTGTCAGGGGCAGAACATTGCTGATCTGTTCTTTAACTAATCTGACTGGTAAGACTTTGATCTGAATGGTTAGTGGCGGGTCGGGAGCTTTACTTACCCTTCTGCGCAGGTCCAGTCTACAGAGTTCACTGACGCCATCTTCTTCCACGCCATCTTCTTCCTGCTTTGACCGGCATTTTGGCGCATGCGCAGTAGGAGCATTTTCGCCGGTATGGATCTACTGCGCATGTGCCAAAAGTCATGAAGTTTTCCGATTTCACTTCGTGACTTTTGGCGCATGTGCAGTAGATCGTACTGGTGAAATGCTCCTACTGCGCATGCGCCGGTCAAAGCAGGAAGAAGATCGCGTGGAAGAAGATGGCGTCAGTGAACTCTGTAGACTGGACCTGCGCAGAAGGGTAAGTAACAAGTTAGGGGCATTTGCCCAGCGGGACTGGTAGGCCAGGGGGGAGGAGGGAGTTTGGGCAACACACAGGAGGGGGGGGAGGGTTTTTGCGCCGACTAGGTTTCCTTCTCCTTTAAGAAACACTACTATAGTTTATATAAATAAGCTGCTGTGTAGCAATGGGGGCAGCCATTCAAAGGAGAAAAAGCTCAGGTTACACAGCCGATAGCAAATAAGCTCTGTCTGACTAATGGTGTTATCTGTTATCCATTAGTTAACCTGTGCCATATAGCCGTTTTTCAATTTCCTCCATTGCTACACAGCAGCTTGTTTATATGAACTATAGTAGTGTTTCTGAAGCAAACAGATCAGTTTTACCAGTGCAGGGCAACACTGCTTTATATTTTCATTACTTTAAAACACTTACATTTTTTGGTGTTACTGTTCCTTTAAGGCAGCTGTTAGAATTAATACAATAGTTGCTAATATTCCACATATGCTGCTGAGAAATGTATCAACTAAATATATCAACTACATTTAGCAAATTGTAACAGTTCAGATGCTCCTGGATCACAGACCTGCCAGACTGAAACACTAGAAACAGTAACATTAAACTTTATACTTAAGATAAAAACTTAACTATAAAAATGGTAAAAAAAAATAAAATATGGGCAGCAATTGAAAAAAGTAGTGAAAAAAGTGTGTGGAAGGTGAACAACCCGTTTAACAGGTATACTTTCTATTTCTGTCTGCATGGGACACAGAATATCTCTGCCAGGGGCAATCGTCTCTATATCCAATTGTTAATCCTGATATAATCTTCTCTTTAATGTGGCCCATTTGTATTAGGCTATAGCTGATGCTGCAATCCTGTCTTTCTGTGTCAGCATTTGACTTTGTCTTGTCTTCGATTCTAGAACAAGGTGCACTGGTTTCCCCTGTGAGATTAGTTCACCGACAAGATTCCCCTAAGCTTTCAGCTTGGTCACCTGAACGGCATTAAGTGTTTTATGCTAAATCCTGTCTCACCCAGGGTGTCTGATGTTCAAAGCTGCGTGGGTACCAGGTATAAGCGGATGTCTGGAACATCAGTGTATATATTAAAGGGATACTGTCATGGGAAAATATGTTGTTTTTTTTTAAAAAAAAAAACACATCAGTTAATAGTGCTACTCCAGCAGAATTCTGCACTGAAATCCATTTTTAAAAAGAGCAAACAGATTTTTTTAATATTCAATTAAATATATTGTCAGTTTCCCAGCTGCTGTCATTCATGTGACTTGTGCTCTGATAAATCAATTACTCTTTACTGTTGTACTGCATGTTGGAATGATATCACCCCTCTCCCCCCCCCCCAGCAGCCTAACAAAAGAACAATGGGAAGGTAACCAGATAGCAGCTCCCTAACACAAGATAACAGCTGCCTGGTAGATCTAAGAACAACACTCAATAGTAAGAGCCAAGTCCCACTGAGACACATTCAGTTACATTAAGTAGGAAAGATAACAGCCTGCCAGAAAGTGCAGGCACAAGTCACATGACTGGGGGCAGCTGGGAAACTGACAAAATGTCTAGCACCATGTCAGATTTCAAAATTGAATCCAAAAAAATCTGTTTCCTCTTTTGAGAATTGGATTTCAGTGCAGAATTCTGGACCTCTGCAGCCACAGGGTCTGCTTCCTTGTAGTTGCGCCCCTGGGTCTGTCCATGATTTATATCGCCATGTCTTTATTGTACTAGAAAAACATTTAAACATTAATCAAACCCAATAGGATTGTATCGCCTCCAATAAGGATTATTTATATTTTAGTTGGGATCAAGTAAAATATACTGTTTTATTATAACAGAGAAAAAGGGGAAAACACCCTAAAAATATTCATTGATTAAAATGGATTCTAAAGGAGACGGCCAACCTGAAATTTGGAGCTTTCTGATTAATAACATTAAACCACCGAAAAGAGAAGGGGCACAGGATATAGAATATGTTGATCACTCACTACGCAGAACAGCCCCTCAGCTGAGGGAGCGGATAAACCAGCAACATACGATAAAAGGGGTGTCGGGCTCTCAGATCAATTCCACAAGGGCCACCAAAAATTTTTTTAGAAATATAATGTTTATTGTAAATTCATTAAAAAAAACAATGTCTCCATTGGCCTTACGCATTTCATGCCCTCCAGGGCACTTAATCATAGGCCCATGTGGTTCACATGTTTGTGAAATGGTTGGGCTGATGAGAAACAAACCTGTAGCCAATAAAGGATGGCAGAGCTGACCAGGTTTTATTATATTATCCCTCCCCCCCCAAGATTTTTTTATAGACCCCCAACTAACAGGAAAATGTCTATGTGGCAGTGGCCTGGTTTTTATGGTTCCTATTAGCGCTGACAGTTTGCTTGTGCTGAGACCATCTCTGCTCCCGACATATGAACAGAAGTAACAGAAGTGCACGAGAGACTCCATAGAAACCATTTATATGTCAGTTCTTCAGCACCTGTACAATACTCAGCCATCAAAGGCAGCCGATGCTTCAAAGACCCAGAGCTCTCTTGATTCTAAATGCATCTGGGGATCAATATTAAATTAACAAGGCTTATTCATGGTTTGTTTTTCATTTGCGCAGCTTTTGTCATGTGCTCCCTATTTATCACGATCAGGTGCCGCTCTATGACTTTGAACTTCTTTTATTAGTGCTCGTCTCGTCTATTCATGTCATTTTGTGTATTACAAGGTTTATCTATTTCTGTATTTATTCATTTACAGTTTCTGTACTACAGGTGTGGGACGTGTTATCCGGAAACCCGTTATCCAGGAGGCTCAGAAGTACAATATGGCCAAATAATTACATTTTTTTTAAAAAAATTCAGTTTTCTCTGTAATAATAAAACAGTAGCTTGTACTTGATCCCAACTAAGATATAATTAATCCTTATTGGAAGCAAAATCAGCCTATTGGGTTTATTTAAAGTTTACATGATTTTCTAGTAAACCAGGTATGAAGTAGTAGAGTAGGTATGAAGATCCAAATTAAGGAAAAATCTGTTATCCAGAAAACCCCAGGTCTCGAGCATTCTGGATATCAGGTCCCATACTTGTATTACCATTTTTAATACTGTACTGTTTTGTCATCCGAGTAGAGTTGAGCAGTGGCGTAACTAGATATTACTGGGCCCCACAGCAAATAATTTTTCAGGGCCCCAAAATGTTTACTTGTTTTACCAATATTTATTGAAACTGTATATGAATTAGGGCCTCATGGAGCCCCTATAACTCCTGGTCCCCTGCAGCCGCAGGGTCTGCTTCCTCTGTAGTTACGCAGTTGTCAGCGGCCTTTTTATATAGGCTGTGGTGTTATTTACAATGATGGGCCGAATTTGTCCCATTTCGCAGAAAAATTATCGAATTTCCAGCGAAATTCTCGAAACGTCGAAGAATTTACAAAACGCAAATTTTGACGCCCACGTCAATTTTGGCGCCCACATAAAAGTCAATGGGAGTCCGAATAATGTTGACGTGTAACAATTTTGGCACAATCTAATAATCCAACGCACATCCAAATTTTTTTTGATGCTGGCGAATTTTTGTGAATCTATTCGGCGGTGGGGAAACACGGAAATTCGCCGCAAATTCGCGTTTGGCGAATTTATTCGCCCATCACTAGTTATTAAATTGCTCTCCAGTTTGCAGTTTCAGGAATCTGGTTGCTAGGTACCCTAGCAACCATTCATTGATTTGAATAAGAGACTGGAATATGAATAGGAGAGGCCTGAACAGAAAGATGAGAAATAAAATTTAGCAATAACAATACATTTGTAGCCTTTGGTTTTTTTTTTTAGATGGGGTCAGCAACCCCCATTTGAAAGCTGGAAAGAGCCAGGAGAAACATTTAAAAACTATAACAAAGTTGCTTAGAATTAGCCATTTTGTAACATACTAAGGGGCCGATTCACTAACTTCGAGTGAAGGATTCGAAGGTATAAAACTTCGAATTTCGAAGTTTTTTTTGGGCTACTTCGACCATCGAATGGGCTACTTCGACTACGACTACGACTTCGAATCGAAGGATTCGAAGTAAAAATCGTCCGACTATTCGACCATTCGATAGTCGAAGTACTGTCTCTTTAAAAAAAACTTCGACCCCCTAGTTCGCCATCTAAAAGCTACCGAACTCAATGTTAGCCTATGGGGAAGGTCCCCATAGGCTTGGCTAACTTTTTTTGATCGAAGGATATTCCTTCTATCGTTGGATTAAAATCCTTCGAATCGTACGATTTGAAGGATTTTATCATTCGATCGAAGGAATAATTATTATATACACAATTACTTTTTTGGAAACATTTGCAGCTTTTTTTGTTTGCTAGGCTGCCATAGAAACCAGGTGTTGGTTTGAGTGACAGTCTGGAACACAAATAGGAGAGGACCAGAATAGAAAGAAAAAAAAGGAACAAACTAAGAATAATAACCATACATAATAATAACCAATAATACAGAATCTATTTACTTTCTGGCTGTCAGTAACTGGCAAGGCAATAGTATTTTAAATAGAATAAACAGAATAAAATTGCTTGAAAATACAGGTATGGGATCAGTTATCCAGAATCCCATTATACAGAAAGCCCAGAATTATGGAAATGCTGTCTCCCATAGACTCCATTTTATCCAAATAATCCAAATTTATAAAAACCATTTCCTTTTTCTCTGTAATAATAAAGTAGCAGTAGCTTGTACTTGATCCCAACTAAGATATAATTCATTCTTATTGGAAGCAACACCAGCCTATTGGGGTTATTTAATGTTTACATGATTTTCTAGTAGACTTACGGTATGAAGATCCAAATTACAGAAAGATCCATTATTCAGAAAACCCCAGATAACAGAATAACAGGTCCCATACCTGTATCAATATGCAGAGCAAAGCAGTGGTTAAATGATCAGCAAACGGTTGGCTTTATTGAGATATTAGTGTTAAAGTAAGAACCTTCCAGACATGGGAGTACCCCTGTTTATTCGGCAAGAGAAGCCAAGCCAAACATTCCTTCTCTAAATCTATAAGCGGCCGGTTGAATGCCCGTTTAAGCACTCCGATTCCTGCCCTTACCTTGGACTAGTTAGCAGGGAGGACACCGTGTCCCCTTTCGGATAAACCCATCAAACATTAATAACGATAATCCGCTTCATCCTTCCTGCTGCTCTCCCAGCAGCCATTTGATGTGTCCATAGAGTAGCACTGGGCTGTGTGTCTCACTTGCCTGGGATTGAAGTGAGAGTTGCCCTGTTGGCTCATATTCAGTCTGGGCTTTTCCTCTTACAACTGCACAAAGCTCTGCTGTGTCTCTCACCTCACACCGCACCGACCATGGAAATTCACTGGGAATTAGACATTCAGTGTGAGAAATCTGGGCCTCAGCCATAAAAATACATTGAATTAGGGACTTGCAATCGACTGCCGTCCAGCTGTTGTTATAAATAAAACTCCCAGAGTCCCTAATAAACTCTGCTTATCTGTGGGATGCTGGGGGATGTAGTTGCACAATAGCTCCAGAAAGCAAGGTAGCCATTCACAAACACTTAAGGTGGCCATATACAGAGAGACCCACTCGTTTGGCGACCGGATCTCTACCCGATAGTCCCACATTGAGGTGGGCGATATCGGGTTGATCCAATTGTGGGCCCTAGGGTCGATGTCGAATTTTTAAAGAGACAGTACATGATAAATTTCGATATTCGAATTTTCGTGGGTTTTTTCAAATTCGAATTTGGACTATTCCTTAGTAGGGTTGGCAAATTATTTTGCCTTGTTTCACCGCAGAAATGACGCCCATAGACTTGTGGTTAAAAAAATGTCGCCGCGCGTCAACATTTTTTTTGACGCCCATAGACTTTAATGGGCGTCGGCGTCATTTCACCGGTGGCTAATTTTTGACGAAACAGGTCAAATTTGCCCAAGCCTATTCCCTAGTTGACGTACACAATAAATAGCTCTCAATTCGAATTTTTTTTATCTGCCCCATTGTGTTTACTTTCTCCTATTTAAATGGCCGCAGGTATGGGATACAGGTCTGAGTCTTCCCTGCGTCTGTTTTACACATAAGCAAAAGTCTTCCTCGTCATTTATTTGTAAAGCATCAGCAAATGAATGCACTTTACAATCATTTATAATGAACAGGGGTCTTAAAATAACTTTACAAACAAGGGTCACAGAGTAAAAAAAAGACCCTATTTGCAAGAGCTTACAATCTAAAGTCCCTTATGAAGAGGCTTTATGTGCCTTAAAAACCTGCTCACAAGAACCAGGGAGTTGGAAATTTCAATTTTTAGTTAATTTTTTCCTGTCTAGCTCAAGAAATTACAAAATCTATAGGTTTGTCATAAATAAAACATTGGACAATAATGTGCATATTTGAGAAAAAGTCCATATATCAGAAGGCAGAAGGGAAATGTACCTTGTTTATAAGTAGTAGGGATGCACCGAATCTACTATTTTGGATTTGGCCGAACCCCTGAATCCTTCACAAAAGATTCGGGCGAATACCGAACCAAATCCTAATTTGCAGTGGGAAGGGGGAAAACATTTTTTACTTCCTTGTTTTGTGACAAAAAGTCACGAGATTTCCCTCCCGCCCCTAATTTGCTTATGCAAATTCGAATTCGGTTTGGCCAGGCAGATTCTGAATCCTGCTGAAAAAGGCCAAATCCTGGCCGAATCCCGAACCGAATCCTGGATTCAGCACATCCCTAATAAGTAGGATTAACCCTTACTTTTGAAAGAAACTTATTGGCCAAGGTTATTATTCATACATTCTTATGTACAACTTGATCTACTGATCTACTTGATCTATTGACAGGACCGAGCTTTTCCATCCGGCCATGATCTGTTTCTTAGGCCTTCAAACTCTAACACAGCGTTTTTGGTTTCCGTTTATCTTCAATATAATAAATTATTGCGTGATAGATATGGGATAGATTTATTGCTAGAAAACTGAAGCAGGAACAGATATAAATCACATAAAATAAAAAAAAAACATGGAATCAAATTATTTAACAAAATAAAAAATAAGGATTCATTAAAAATAAAAAAAAATAATAGTTAAACAAGGTCAAAACCAAAAGCCACCATTTTTTCACTGGCCATTTGTAATTGTATTTTTTGTAAAAAAAAAAAAAAGAAAAAAGAAAAAAAAAGTTTCTCAGTTTCTTTATAGAAGAAAGTGATATAAAAAAAGAAACTGCTCCAATACAGTATGGGAGTATGAGGATGAAACAGAAGGGAAATATCTCTGATCATGTAACGGTGCTGGTATTTGAGATATTAATGAATCCAATCTGGTTACCTCTGTTCTGCCGCTCCCTGTGATTGGCTGGTGAGTATAAACACATCTGATAGTGGGCTCTGGAGATCAGTCGCAGGATACATATGAGCACCCTATAAACCATCGGTGTAGCAACAAACTATGTGTATTTAATACACCCACAAGCGTCTGCTGGCAAATGTTGCTAACAAACAGCTGCGGCAAACACAATAAATTCAGAAAAAAGCCATTTCATCAGGAGCGCTTGATAAATGAGTTGCATATAGGCACTAATAGAAAACTGCCCTTAAAAGTGATCTAAAGCCTAATTAAAGAAGTAGCTAGAAATATTGTACATTATGTTTTGTGCTTCTGTACCAGCCCAAGGCAACCACAGCCATTTAGCAGTAAAGATCTGTGTCTCCAAAGATGCCCCAGTAGCTCCCCATCTTCTTTTCTGCTGATTCACTGCACATGCTCTGTGCTGCTGTCACTTACTGAGCTTAGGGACCCACTCACAATATACAGTACACATAGAATAGAAATGTCACAATATAAGTATGATCAGTAATTAATACAGATAATTACTACATGGCAGCACAGAAATAATAGAATTGGTTGTTACCTAAGAAATTATTATTACTTACAGTTTACTTACAGTTTACCAGGGACGTACGATACTGGAGAGCTCAACCTAATTTTTTTTACACTCGTGGAAGTGTAGGGTGCTTAACCAGAACACCCTTCCCTTGTACAAGGGTACAAGAGGAAAAAATGATAAAGAGCCTGGAGGGGCACAAATTTTGCCCTTTTTGCTGATGTAAATGGGATAAAAAAATCACTTTTGACACAGTTCAAAGCAATGGTGTGCTTCCGGTTTTTTTCTCTGCTGTTTCCCAGTGAATCTCTTACAGTATTGGGTCAACATTTGAACCCCCTAAAGTGATGTTTGGCTGCTATGAGATCCTGTTCCGAAGTGGTTTCTTTCTATGACTGCATAAGCCCTTTAATGCCGGTATGTCCTTTATTTGAGTACTTAAGAGTAACTTCCAGCTTTAAGGCAGGAAGAATTCCCAATATTGGATTAGCTAGTTATGTAGAGCAGGAGTCAGTTACATAAATCTCTCATGATTTGCAGTTTATTCCATAGTGAGTTGTTATTATTTTCTGACCTCTGTTGTATGCGGCTCTCACAGGGCTTTGATATATTATATCCCCTAATGACTTGTCATTCTCTCATTAGCTGAACTAGAATATCCCTTTCTCTGGATCTGCTACCTATAGATACTGGATATCAAGAAAAAAGAATTAGTGGGGGCAAAGTGCAAATTAACTTCAGCACAAATAAGAGTAAATGAGCTTGAATATTGATAATAAACATGTTTTAAAAACTATTTTGTGCAAGACGTACATTCCTTGGACTGTTTTGTAACTATAAAATCTCTAAATAGACATAGAAAGAGAACTAAACACTCACCCTCCCTTTTTAACTAATGCAAGGCCCCCTGCCCCCTCCCCAATAATATCGCTGCACATGATCCACCTCACCAATGAATAGGGGTGATCCTGGGGCTACTGCCCCTCTCCTGCTCTGTGCTTAAAACATCAGCATTGGAGCGAGTCAAAGGGCGTTTCGCATCGTTAGTGCAATGAGCACAATATCGTTCTCTGCATTAGTGGAGCGAATGTTAAAACCTGGAAATGCAGCTCTTAAAATTACAAGGGCGACTTTTTGCTGCCCCTGGTAACCGGCTGTTCGCTGCCGTCTGAGGCAAGGTTCTCACCAGGAGCAGCCCCGCCATTGAACGCTAGGAAGAATGACACAGCCTAAAGGTATTGGTTTAGAAGACAAGGTACAGGGCTTAGGTCTCCTTTAAGGCACAAAAATGTACTGGTTTGGGTGGCAGGGTATTGTGGGATACTGGAAAAGTTATTTATCAGCTGGCAATTGGTTGCTATAGGTTACTAGACCTGTAACCTATAAAGATCCTGAAGGTGCATTTTTTTTATCAATATGGAAAACTCCCCTAAGGAAATGGAACAAAACCAGGCCATAAAGCCACACATCTTCATGGAAGTGTTCCATCCATTGACCAATCTATGTTGATGAACAATTTGCTCATGGGACCAGTAATGCCTGGAAACGAATAGTAACCCAGCCTGGAACAGTCAAATGCAGTTTTAATAGGCAAAGCAAATATCTGTTTGGTTGATTAAAGTTACTACACTGATACAAATGTGCAGCTACATTAGGAACTAATAGAACACTAGTCTGTATCAAATATTTCAAATGATTTCTTCTCTAATATAACTGCTGCTAGGTGTGCAGATATAGTCTGCAAGGAAGAATATACGGCTGGAACTGAGTGCAATTGCATTTGAACAACAGCTGGATGGGCCGCAGGTTGGAATCCCTCGATGGACTCGATTGCTTTGCTTGAACATGTCCAGATGGCAAACAAGCATTCCCCAGCGCATGATCATGAGCGCAATTAGTTACACAACTGACAATCCCAGCCTGTTGAATCAACAGCATTCTAATTCTGCTGGGAATATTGCAGGAATTCATTTTGGATAACTAGTTATTAAAACTGGAAAAAAATTAATTGAATGAATTTACAGAACAAAATATGCCCCCAGGGCAAAGCCTTAGCTCCTGTTAAGTCGGAACACGGCACGCTATGCATCATGCGAGTGCTACACTCTTTACTGTTAAGTAATATCATTGATTGGGGCAAGTACAAGAGGGGTGGTGAGCCACGTAAATAAATCCTGATCCTCCGAATATTCCAGGACCCATAAAAATCCACTGGGCAATACTTCCTTGAGCTTCTGGTTGGAAAGGCCTAGTCTAATCAGCTGGTTGCACTCCCAGCATCCCTGGACAGTTGAAGTCTAAATGGAAATGGACAGAGTTTTAGGAATACAAGCACCATCATTATTATTCACAACAATCCCATTAGTATTCTAAACACATCAATAAGCACACGGCTGGCAAATATCTTTTCTTAAGTTACCTTGACCAGTGCATTTAGAGAGCGGTAATGCAATGAAGAAGCCAATGTGAAGCAGATGATTTGCAAGAAAAAAAATTAATATTTGTGAGCATTTCCCTCTTTGTTGCACCAAGGCCATTGATCATCCCCTGTCCTTTCACATTTATATGTAGGATTGGGCAGTTTTCTTTCCCAAAACTTTAGTTGAAGTTCATTCAAGAGAAGGAGTGCTGAACCTTGAATGGATATACAGGAATGGGATCCGTTATGCAGAAACCTGTTATCCAAAAAAACTCAGAATTATGGGAAGGCTGTCTCTTATAGACTCCATTTTAATTAAATAATTCAAATTTTTAAAAATGATTTCCTTTCTCTCTGTAATAATAAAACAGTACCTTGTACTTGATCCAAACTAAAATATAAGTGATCCTTATTGGAGGCGAAATACTCCTATTGGGTTTATTTAATGTTTAAATGATTCTTAGCAGACTTGGTATGAAGATCCAAATTACAGATAACACCAGTTCTGAACATTCTGGATAACAGGTCCCATACTTGCATATTCCCTTACAGTAACAGTTATTATTATTTGTGAGTATTTTTCTCTTTGTTGCACCAAGTCCATTAATCATCCAAAAAGCTTCGAATTATGGGAAGGAGAAAGGAAAAATGATTTCCTGTCTCTCTGTAATAATTAAACAGTAGCTTGTACTTGAGCCCAAATAAGTTATAATTAATACTCATTGGAGGCAAAACAATCCAATTGGCTTTATTTAATTTTTAAATGATTCTTAGCAGACTTAAAGTTCCAAATTACAGAAAGATCCCAGATAACCCAGTTCCTGAATATTCTGAATAACATGTCCCATACTTGCACGTTGCCTTACAGTAACAGCGACTTACATAATAACTCTCAGCCCCATAGATTGTCTTGTATTTATTTTAACTTTGGATTTTCGAATTCTTCCCTCAACCAAATGTATAATGTGCAATTACAAGTAAGGCCATTTGGAAGATAGGAGTGTGCCTTACAGAACTTATCAGCAACTTGTTGCATTCGGTGCATTGTTTGTACTCAGCCCTACTGTATGTGTGGCCTATAGGAACTAGCTTGGCTCCACGCTGCTTACATTGGATTCCAATATAAACAGACTTGTCTAGAAATCTGTTTATAACTGAGCTCCTTTGTAATGTATACAGGAAATACTGTTCATGTTACTGGAATCTAAGCATCCTCCTACTAGAGCAACAACTCTAAAATAAAAGCACCGGCACCTGCAATCAAACATTATCTATATCCCCTTTATCCTTCCTAATATTTAGTATAGAATTATAAAGTGTTTTCATTCATAAGGTTGACATTTTGCCCCTACCACTTGTATAAGAGAAGAGTAAACCACACTGCTCTAGAAACTGACACTTGTGTTTTTCCACTATGTTGTTCTTACTATGGATGCACCGAATCCAGGATTCGGTTCGGGATTCGGCCAGGATTTGGCCTTTTTCAGCAGGATTCGGATTCGGCCGAATCCTTCTGTCCGGCACAACCGAATCCGAATTTGCATATGCAAATTAGGAACGGGAAGGGAAATCGTGTGACTTTGTTACAAAACAAGGAAGTAAAAAATATTTTCCCCTTTCAACCCCTAATTTGCATAGGCAAATTAGGGTTGGATTCGGTTCGGTATTCGGCCGAATCTTTCACGAAGGATTCAGGGGTTCGGCCGAATCCAAAATAGTGGATTCGGTGCATCCCTAGTTCTTACAACTGCCTAAAGGTAACAAAACAAAAGACAAAACATGTGCCATATGTTATTCTGAGCATTGCAATAGTGGAAAGGTTAGAACATGTGTTAACCTGGTTTTCTGACGGGCTACCCATGGTGGCTAACCAATCTTACTAGCAGAGAAGAGAGGAGGTTTTTAAGAGAATTACTGTAGATTCTTTATTTGTTCATTTCATACAAAAAGTTCTGATGATATTGCCTGAATAAAACTGCTAATTGCATCAAAACAAAAAGGAGGAAAAATTAAATACCTTCATTCTCAACCAAACACGTGGGCCTCTTCTTCAGGATTCACAGTGAAGCCTACCACATTTTGGAAATTCCATAGTGTCGTTATACCTCAAATTTGGGAACAAAGGGCAGAAGCTGTGACCCACAATGGCACAGATAGACTCTCTATCTGGATTTGTGCAATCAATGCACAGGCTCCCCGAGGATATAGCCTACGGGCCCAGTGTGATAAGGGGCCGGTCTAGCTTGTTAAAAAAAGATTTTTATTTCCTTTAATTTTTATTCTGTATATTTGAGATGCTGGGTCCGGCCAGGTGCACCAGTAGGTTTGCCACCTTTTCTGGAAAAAAATACCGGCCTTCCTATATTCTTGCTGTTTTTTCTTATTAATAACATTGGCATCAAGCATCATTTTTACCGGCCAGGTGGCAACCCTATGCACCAGCAGGGAGAAGAAGGCAGAAGTGCATCTGGATTGGTGCACAAACCTGTATTAATCGGCCTTTGATTGCAAGTATACAAGAAAACCCGTAGCTTCCCTTACACTGACCCCTCAGCCAGAGTTCCAGCATCTCTACATGTCATCAGAATTCTCATTTCATGGCAGAAAGATATTATTGTATAATTACTGGAAATTCTATTAACACTATCATTATATGGTGGAAACACATTTACGTATATTCCAATGCTGAGCAGAGCTCTTATGTATTCATCAGCAGAAACAGCATTCAACTCCTACACAGGACCCATTAAACAGCAGTATATTGCTATTGCTTTTCCATTCAAGATTTATTGGGCAGAGAAGCCTGAAATCTGAGAATATGAGAGAAAACCTATTAGTTTTCCAAATGTGGGCACAGCTTTATATGGTGGGTAAATAGGTGGGTAAATATTCTGACCGGCACACCAGGGAACTTTGCCCGTGGCCTGTAACCTTTGGCTGTTTTTTCATTTGTTGCTAAAATGCATTTGACACAAAACCATAGAGTCACAGATAGTCACCCGGGGCAAGACGTAAACCAGTGTTGGTAGGATGGGCCCATAAAGCAGATAAATACATACATGATTGACTTGGTAAAATGACATTAAGCAAACAATCCTCTATAACTATAATTGCTTATGGAA
The DNA here is from genome assembly GCF_017654675.1 of Xenopus laevis. Taxonomy (NCBI): domain Eukaryota; kingdom Metazoa; phylum Chordata; class Amphibia; order Anura; family Pipidae; genus Xenopus; species Xenopus laevis. The sequence goes on from NC_054372.1 coordinate 183,767,667, forward strand.
AAATCTACGTATCCCAGAAATCTCCCGATGTTCCCCCGCAAGGGTGCATGGGTGTTACCATCTGCGATTTCGTATAGGCATTTTTTTTTTGGAGAATTGAAGCCCATAGTTGTGCATTTTCTATCACGGGTGACAGTCATTGCCCTTACACACCAACTATGACCTTTCTAGTTGGACAATTAAGCCCCAAAATAGTGGGAGGCTCCATTTTTTTTGGAAACCCTCTACGTAAGTAATTCTAATCTCTATATCCCAGGCTGCACTTCTCTTTTCCCAAAAATACACCAGTCTGGGTTACTTTGCCTACTAATTTACTGTCCAAGTGGCCTTTAATTACCATCCAAACTCTTCTTAAAAGGGTTTAGACTTGGTGAATTATTTGTTTGTTATTATATTATTTGTATTAGCTATTCCTGTAGCTGTTTGAACATTTGGCAGCCCAGAATGTTTTTTCATGCTTGTGTTGCTCCCCAACTCTTTTTCCAACTGAATGGCTCATGGGTATAATAGGTTGGGGACCTCTGCCTTAATCCATGCTGCCATTTGGACTAAAGTGAAATACAGGTGCGGGACCTGTTATCCAGAATGCGTGGGACCTGGGGCTTTCCGGATAACGGATCTTTCTTCATACCTTAAGTCTATTAGAAAATCATGTAAACATTAAATACACCCAATAGGCTGGTTTTGCTTCCAATAAGGATTAATTATATCTTAGTTGGAATCAAGTACAAGGCAGTTTTATTATTACAGAGAAAAAGGAAATAATTTTTAAAAATTTGGATTATTTGGATAAAATTGAGTCTATGGGAGACGGCCATTCCATAATTCTGAATGGATAACGGGTTTCTGGATAACAGATCCCACACCTGTACTAATAATAATATCTAAATTAGAGATGCACCGAATCCAGGATTCGGCCTTTTCAGCAGGATTCAGATTAGGCCTAATCCTTGTGCCTGGCCGAACCGAATCCTAATTTGCATATGTAAATTAGGGACGGGTAGGAAAATCACAAAAGAACAATTTTTTCCACTTTTTCCATTCCTGCCCCTAATTTGCAATGCAAACTAGGATTCAGTTCGGTATTCGGCCCAATCTTTCACCAAGGTTCCGGGTGCCCCTAGGTGCGCTGTTATTCGTCTCCCCCATCCCCTCCCTTTTATCTGCTCAAATTTTCATCTGGACCAGAGCACTGGGGATTGGCGCACAGGATATTTAAAAAACGATAGTATCACCTGCTCACATATAAAGAAAAAAGGATATGGAGTATATTCCTCATGCAGCAATATGTAGGCCCTCATGATCCAGGGCAATACCTTGTCATGTAGAAGTGGCAGATAATGTAGTTGTAAGGGACCCAAGAATATCTGCTGGCAGCCCTGAGAACTGATACATCAAGGCAACAGGATACATAGAGATTCCCTACTAAGGAAAATAAACTCTTATTCTCTCCCTTGAGCATCAAATTCTATCAAATCCATCTCTGAGCTGATGAGCTAATTGCCTTAGAACATAATGGAATCACATGGTTTGACATGAGGCTCTTTGGTGGAACAAAGTCAGTGCAATCAGGATGGCAAATCAGGAATGTAACATTCTAATCCCCTGATCTCTCTGTAGTGTCCACAGCACAAGCACATGGGTACAGCAGCGCTGGTTATGTAAGAGGCACAATGTGATTATACAGTAGGGCAGATACACTGGTACAACGGGGGAACTCCGATACACGTTCTGATGTTATTAATAGGGTGTGGGGAAAGAAGTGGGCATAGAGAGCTGATTATTTCTATATATTTGTGATGGACACTTTGGCCTGGGCCTTTGTGACCTTTCCACAGATCCGGGCCTGACTTTGGCTGATGACAGTTTGGGAACATAACTGACTATGGCTAGATGTGGCAGTTTTGGCAGCCATTCTTCATAACTGGGATCCCATAACCTTAGCATAGTTGCTCTTTTTTGGCCATAGACGTCCAGATATAATTGTACGAATCCTCAATTCGTACGATTTTCGGGCCGTGTGTGGAAATTTTTCGTGCCATGGCGATTAGTCGTTCAGTCAATCGGACAGGTTAGAAAATTTCTGACGGCTGCCGATAATATCTCTGCATGTATGTCTTTTGTTGGACATAAACTTTTGTTTGTTTAATGGAAATGCAACATTATCAAAGGGGAACAATAAGGTTTCCCTCCAGTTAATACAGGACAATACCTTTCTGGCCCTTGCTGCTGCTGACTGGCATTGTTTGCTATGAGGATTTCACCTTTTCACCTATAAATAAACTTTTAGTACGGTATGCTGATCTTATTGCTCAGTGATTTGATTACATCATTCAAATGCTCCCCGTGTTTTACCTACATTGCACTCATTTAGCTTTTAATTAGCAGTATCAAACTTCCCGGCTTATTATTATCAGAGTCATGTATCTAGTGATGCCAAGGCAATGTCAGAGCAAATCTATAACACTGCTATTCATTGTAGGGAAATGCAGGGATTTTGCCTTAGCACATTCAATACAAGACCCTCTAGGGCAGCAGCTGTCAGACTTTTTCAGTTCAAGCCCGTCTTGGAGTTTCAGGCTTTGGTCAGGCTCACTTACGCTCATAACAAGGTTACAGAACACAGCAGTGTATCTGCCACAGTTCCAAGAATATCTATAGCAACAATAAAGTTTTAGCCTAAAGCTGGCCATAGACGCAAGGATCCGATCGTACCAATCAACGTAAAATCGGACTTCCCCATCTCCCGACCTGCCACTAACCATTCAGATCAAATAAAGTACTAAAAGAACAGATCAGCCGATGTTCTGCCCCTGACAGCAATCGTACGAAAGTTATGTCCGACAAAAGCTAGTGACAGTCTCCCACTGAAAATCATACGATCAGCAATACACGCAGAGATATTATCGGCAGCCGACAGAAATCTTTTAACCTGTCTGATTGACTAAACGACCGATCTCCACCGGACGAAAAATGTCGGGACTCTCCACACACGGTCCGAAAATCATACGAATCCTCAATTCGTACAATCAGATCTTTGTGTCTACGGCCGACTTCAATCTCATTCTAACTGACCCTCATGCCAGGCTTTTTAGGTGTACCTAGAATGTCAAAATGATATTCTAACTTGCCTTCAAGCACTCCCTGGAGAGAAAGCCCTAGAGTTCGGGAATCACTGCTCTAGGGGAAACAACAGATGCCAAGTTTGTTCCATGTCTAATGGTCTATTTGGTTTGTGATTCCAACTGCACTAGACTAATGAAAGGTAACGGTCGCTTGTTTGGGTCTATGGGTCACTGAACCGTAGTAAATATTGTGCGGGAACTACATTTTGCTATAAATTTCTATAGCTGTTTAGAATATTGACATTAATGAAATATACTTAAATATATATATTTTTATCTCCATAAAAGAGCATAAAAGCATTCTAACACTTCTGGGGTCGTGTAATGAAAAGGCGCAAGGTTTGAACGAGGTCTAGTAACCCATAGCAACCGATCAGTACTTAGCATTTAATGGCTACATGACTGTAAGTCAATATCCGATTGGTTGCTAGGACGTAACTAGACCTGGTGCAAAATTCAAGACCTTTACTACATTAGTCCATTCACTGCAGCAGCAGCTTAATGCTACGGGGTGTTGTAAACAGAAGGCTGAGAGCATGTCTACTGTCTTAAGGGTAAAGGTAGTAGGACATATAGAATAACAGGGGATCAGTAACAACCAATCAGCAGTTTATTAGGTCCCATTGCAGCGCAGTTAGACACCTGATTGGCAAGGTAATAAGTCAACTGGATTTTTTTCTGATTCAGCACAAGGCCACCAATCAGAGCATAACAGACCCCCAGGCAGACCTGTCAGGTGAGGGCCGTCAGTTGCCCGATATAGAACAGGGCAGGCCAATAAGCAACTGACTTAGTCTCTAGAGGTCAGCAGTTTATATTGACCCTGGTACAGGCAGCCTTAGGGCTCTTACAGACGAGCCTTTGTAGCTGCGCTCCCCTGCATTCTGGTTTCATGCGTTCAGCCGCAGGGGAGCGCAGGAGTAGACGCACTGAATTCTTTTCAATGGGACTGTACTCACACAGACGCATGTTAGCCGCGAACGCAGGAAAAATGCAACATGCGACGTCCCGACCTGCATTCGACGCTTACATGAGTACAATCCCATTGAAAAGTATTCAACGCGTCTACTCCTGCGCTCCCCTGCGGCTTTAACGCAGCTAAAAACGTTTGTCTGTAAGAGCCCTTACACAATAAAACCCATATAAACCCTCAGACGGGAGCCTATGCACTTTATGGACACTCTGCAGCCCTTGTACAGATTAGTATTTACCGGCTCTCTCATTATACAATGCAATGCACACAGACCAGCCAATTTATTGTATGCTGACAAACATTACAAATCGGGAATCGGCCTTTTTCAGCAGAATTCGGATTCGGCCGATTCCTTCTGCCCGGCCGAAGCGAACCCTAATTTGCATATGAAAATTAGAGGCCGGGAGGGAAATCATGTTACTTTTTGTCGCAAAACAAGGAATTAAAAAATGTTCTCCTTCCCGGCCCTAATTTGCATATGCAAATTAGGATTCGGATTCGGTTCGGTATTTGGCCGAATCCAAAACAGTGGATTCAGAGCATCCCTAATTACAAATAAACACCCTGTATGGAATGGCATATTGTAGCTCTGCACATTCAATTAATGAGGCCCAGGCCCACAAGGAGTCGTCTTCTGATCGATAAAGAAAAGGCATGACATTAGATATCTACACTATTAAGAGCATGGGTTGTCCCAGCACATAAGGAAGGAATATAGAAAAAGAGCATCAGGGGTTGCTGGGAAATTTAGTACTATTGGCATCACTAGTATTGCTGACACCAGCCTATAGTCTTTTTCACCAGGACACAACAAATCCAAACAATAAAGGGCACCAGCTAAAACAGCACTAGACTCCACCAATGGAAAAGACAGTAACAAACAAGGGAAAGTTGCGCTCACCACTATTTTTTAAAACCATTAGGCGGGGGTGCAATGAGGCTGTGACCACAAAATACATATAGTCAAATACAAGAGTCCTCTGCACTCAACCCATTATCAATATATTTAAGACAGAGACATTTTGTGCATACTGCTACTGAAAAATGCCTTACCCTTTAAACAACACAGGGATTGTTTGTCCATATATTGCAATATATTTAAGCTGGCCAACTACGTCAAAGTCATCCCATATCTGGCCAGTCCTATCTGGCCAGTAACTTGGTGCTTTCTTATTCTTATAGACTGGAGGGACCATAGAACCCGGCAATGAGAGCGAGAGAGAGCGTTGTATTACGCAGCCAACTGGCAACAGCAGAACCTGGAAGTATTAGTGATTCACAATTGAGATGTGGATTTTCACAGCATTGGAAGAGGTAAACAAACAAGGAGAACACAAACCAAATGGTGGGAGTTATGATGGAACTCACTGGGGACGACCATGAACACAGAAGGGTTAAAAGCCCCGCGGGTTGGCTCACTCATGGTGCCCTGTTAGAAGGGGTTCACACTTTCAGTAAAGCAGATGAACAACGTTAACATGTCGCCCCATCTAACAGACAATGCACAAGGATAATGCTTGCAGTGGGGCGACCCACCAAAATGCATTTAAAACAAGCATTTCCCCAACTAGGGGATCCTGGGAAATGTAGTTCTCCAACAGCAGACAACTATATAAATATATTTAAAGCCGGTATTTCCCAGGAAGCCTTACCTGGTTCCCCCTTTAGGCCTGAGATGCTCAGGTGGTGCCCAGGGGTGACCCCATAGGAAAGAAGCTGGAGCTGCTGCAGAGCGTTCATGTGCTGCTCATCATTATTTCTACTAAGGCGGCTGTTTTGCCATTAGCACAGCCATCCATTCTAGAAAAATAAGGGAGTATTCAGTGTGAATGGGAGAGAGGAGGTTGTCTGAGAGCACAAGCAGTCTCCATCACACTGCTCCCCCCTTCCCCAGGCTGGAAAGCGAATGGGCTTATTCTAGGAGGGGTCTGGGAGAGTGGCTTGGTTACCATGGCAGCCAGAAGGAATTAGGAGATGTGAGGCCAACGTTGCTATTTCAGGTAGAAAGTAAGGTGGATTTAGGTTCCGGAGAAGCCTTATCCTTCCTTAATCTGAAAGCCCTTTGTGCTTGAGCTGTTTCCTGACTGAAAATATACACAGAGCTTTGCTTTTTCTTCAGCTGCTGCTCCCTTGTTATGTAACATGGGGCTTTTAAAGGAGAACTAAACCCTAAAAATGAATAGGGATAAAACACCATGGTTTATATACTGAACTTTTTGCGTCAGACTAAAGTTTCAGCTTGTCAATAGCAGCAATGATCCAGGACTTCAAACTTGTCACAGGGGGTCACCATCTTGGAAAGTGTCTGTGACACTCACATGCTCAGTGGGCTCTGATTGGCTGTTGAGAAGCTAAGTTTAGGGCTCGTCACTAATTATCCAGCAGAAAATGAGCTTCCCCTGTAATATAAGCTGATGCTACAGGTTTGCTGATTATTAAATTCTGATGCTAATTGCACTGGTTTCTGTGCTGCCATGTAGTAATTATCTGTATTAATTACTAATCAGCCTTATATTGTGACATTTCTATTCTATGTGTCCTGTATATTGTGAGTGGGTCCCTAAGCTCAGTAAGTGACAGCAGCACAGAGCATGTGCAGTGAATCAGCAGAAAAGAAGATGTGGAGCTACTGGGGCATCTTTGGAGACACGGATCTTTACTGCTAAAGGGCTGTGGTTGCCTTGGGCTGGTACAGAAGCACAAAACATCATGTACAATATTTCTAGACTACTTTTTTAGTTTTACTTTCCTTGTCCTTTAATCACTTCTGCATCAGATGAGACAGAATATGATAAGGAAGCCTTTTGGCGAGTGAAGGGCAAGCCCATAGCCAGGGCCGCCATCAGAAATCACGGGGCCCCGTACGACAACATTTTCCAGGCCAAAAAAACGATTCAAAGGTAGAGAAACCTGTAAACACCCAATACACAGGCCAATAAGCTCATATACTCATTATAGAGGGGTAGAGATGACACCTTTTATTGGCCTTTGAATCAGTCGCCTTGGCTTTTTTTCTTTTTGTTGAGGGTTTTGTATTATTTTTATCACTTGTTCTACCACTCTCCGGCTTAGACTTTAAAGGAGAAGGAAAGGCTACATTTCAGTAAGCTTTATCAGAAAGATCTATATAAATACACAAGTAAACCCTCATAGTAATGCTGCTCTGAGTCCTCTGTCAAAATAAACACTGAATTTCTTTTCTTCAATTGTGTACACATGGGCTTCTGTAATCAGACTTCCTGTTGTGGTCACAACCTCCAGGGCTAGGACTTGAGCATGCTCAGTTTGCTCCTCTCTCCCTCCCTGCTGTAATCTGAGCCCAGAGCTATGAGGGAGCAAGGAGATACTCAGGCAGGAAGTGATGTCACACCAAGCTAATATGGCAGGTTTATCCTAAACAAACAGAGTTTCTAGAGCTGTTGACTCAGGTATGGTAAAGTATTCTGCAGAATAAATATGGTCTTATAGCTTGCACTATTGTGGCTAATCTATTGGCAATAAACTGATAAAGTAGCTTTCCTTCTCCTTTAAACTGCTATTTGGTTGCTATGGCGTAATCAGCCTAGTAACCAGACAGCACTTTTAGCATCTGAATGGAGGATGAATTTGTGAGAACACATGGAATGATGAGGTAGAACAAGGAAATTGAAGCCGCAAATTAATTGTAATGACTTTTAATCTACAGAAAATCGGATACCTGTAAAAACCATAAAAAAATTGTGACTGAATGGTTGTTGAGAAGCTGTCCATCTACAGCCTAGCTTAAAGGGGACCTGCCACCCAGACATAAAAAGCTGTATAAATGAAAAGTCCTTTTTAAGTAAAACGTGAAACCGAAATTCTTTTTGTTATTAAAACATCCATACTTGTTAAAAACTTGTTTAAAAATCTAAGCTGTCAATCATATATTGCCTGCCCCGCCACAATGTGGTTTCTTTGTTTATAGAGACTTGTTATTGACTTGATGATAAACCCCCGAAGAAGTCACTGATCTGGTTGACGAAACACGTTGGGTTTGAATCTACATTATTGTCTACTAATGATGGGCCAATTTCTCCTGTTTTACTTCCGCGAAAAATTTGCGAATTTACTGCGAAAAATTTGTGAAAAATCTTGAAATTTGAAAGTTTTCACTTAAAAATCAAGCAATTCAAACGTTTTCACTAAAACTGAGCAATTCGAAAGTTTTCACAAAAAAAATCTAGCAATTCTAAAGTTTTCACTAAAATCGAGCAATTTGAACGTTTTCACAAAAAAAATCAGGCGATTCGAACGGTCTCATGGAAAAATCAAGCAATTCAAACGTTTTCACAAAAAAAAATCGTGAAATCAGAAATTGACGCGAATTTTCATGGGAGATTCGTAAATTTATTCTCCGGCGGCAAAATGCAGAAATTCAACGTGAATTTGCGCGAGGCGAATTTATTCGCCCATTACTTTTGTCTACGATCTTGTAAGTGCAAAACATTTTGAAAAATGTATCATTTCAAAAAGAGATCTTTTATTTTGTCTTTTAAAGTACCAATGTGCTCGCATCATAGTTTCAACATTTTCAGGTTACCGTGCGGGAAAAACATGTTGCCTTGAACTGTGTGGTCCCCATTGCTGGTGTCAAAGATGGACTTAAAGGGGTTGTTCACCTTTAAATTAACTTTTAGTATGATGTAGAGAGTGATATTCTGAGACAATTTGCATTTGGTTTTCATTTTTTATTTTTTGTGTTTTTTGAGTTATTTAACTTTTCATTCAGCAGCTCTCCAGTTTGCAATTTCAGCCATCTGGTTGCTAGGGTCCAAATGACCCTAGCAACCATGCACTGGTATAGGAATAGGAGAGGCCTGAATAGAAAGATGAGAAAATAGCAATAACAATACATTTGTAGCCTTACAGAGCATTTCTTTTTAGATGGGGTCAGTGACCCCCATTTGAAAGCTGGAAAGAGGCAGAAGAAGAAAGCAAATAATTCAAAAACTATGAAAAAATAATGAATTGAAATTAAAAAGTTGCTTAGAATTAGCCATCCTACAACATATTAAAAGTTAACTTAAAGGTGAACCACCCCTGTGCATGATAACTCTTGAAAATCGAATGTGAATTTTTTTTTTTTTTTTTAAAAAAAAAAACTTGAATCGAATTTTAACAATTCCCTAGTCGAATTTGACATTTTTGGCCATAAAAAAACCCTCAGAAATTCGAATTTTCACTTCCACCCTTGATAAGGTTAAAGGGGTGGTTCATCTTATATATTAACTAAGAACTCAAATGTGACTATTCGTCGCCTTAAACCTGCCGAATTGCTGTTTTAGCCTATGGAAGACGTCATGGGATCAATTTGGAGTTGCAGCCTTCCTGACATTTTTTTGCGCATAAAAAACCTTGATTCGAGTTCTTGGGTTGATCCTATTCATCCAACTTTGAAAAATTAGATTTTTTTTTTTTTAATACATTTCGATTTCATGGAAGTTTTAAATAACTCCCATAAACTCAAGATTTGACCCTTGATAAATCTGCCCCTAAGTGTTTTGCTGGTTGCACAAATCAGAGCTGGAGGCTCAGTAGCCAATATAAATCTTTTAACCTGTTCGTTTGACTGAACAACCGATCCCCATGGCACGAAAAATGTCGGACACCCCACACACATTCTGAAAATAGTTTGAAATGAAGATTCGTACGATTTTTGGATTGTCGAGTGTATCTTTGCTTCTATGGCCAACTTAAGGGTGGTGCCACACGTAGCGTTCAGGGGAGATTAGTCGCCCAGCCACAAATCTCCATCTTCTTTGGGCGACTAATCTCCCTGAAATGCCTTCTCTCCAGCTAGAGTGTGAGTCGCCGGCGGGATGGCACTCGGAGCACTTCGTTTTCTGAAGTCGCCCGAAGTTGTCTTCTGAGGAAACTTCGGTCAACTTCAGAAAACGAAGCACTCTGAGTGCCATCCCGCCAGCGAAGTTGCCCGAAGTTGCCTTCTGAGGAAACTTCGGGCGACTTCAGAAAACGAAGTACTCTGAGTGCCATCCCGCCGGCAATTTAGATTCTAGATTTGCCCAAAGAAGAGGTGATTTGTTGCCGGGCGACTAAATATCCGCAAAGCTCCACATGCATCTCTGCCCTTAGGATCTAAATCGCTGGAGGGATGGCACTCAGAGCGCATTGTTTTCCGAAATTGCCTGAAGTTTCCTCGTGTGGCAACTTCGGAAAACTAAGCAATTCGTGTGCCATCGCCCGGCAATGTAGTTTCTAGTCGGCAAGAAGGCGGTTCCGGAAGATAAGTCGCCGAAGAGGTGATTTGTCGATGGGCGACTAAATCTCCCCGAATCTCCACGTGTGTCTCTGCCCTTAGGATCTAAATCGCCCGCGGGATGGAACTTGGAGCATGTGGTTTTTCTAAATCGCCTGAAGTTTCCTCGTGAGGCAATTACAGAAAACGAAGCGATTCGAGTGCCATCGTCTGCCAATTTAGATTCTAGCCGGCGGGAAGACAGTTCGGGGATATTAGTCGCCCGAAGAAGAGGCGATTTGTCACGGGGCGACTAAATCTCCACGAATCTCCACATGTGTCTCTGCCCTTAGGATCTAAATCGCGGTTGGATGGCACTTGGAGCGTTTCGTTTTCTGAAGTCGCCCAAAGTTTCCTCAAGAGCCAACTTCCGAAAACAAAGCGCTCCGAGTGCCATCCTGCCGGCGATTTCGATTTTATCTGGCGGGAAGGCAGTTCGGGGAGAAGAAGGCAATTTGTCGCCGGGTGACTAAATCTCCCTGTATCTCCACATGTGTCTCTGCCCTAAACTGTAAATCTGAAACCATTGTCAATAACAGTTTTTATCTCTGGGACAAATGATGATAAAGAGTTTTCTACAAAGACGACTGCATTTTGTGTAACGGTTTTTACACTTTCTGCCAGTGAGAAATGTATGAGAAGCGAACTGTGGTAGGATGTGAACACCGCTGAAAAGCTTTTAAACACATTTTCTCAATAAGTGTGACTTGCTTTCTTTCCCCAAGTTAAACGATTAGCCATTTCGGATTTAACAAAAAAATATAATTGAAGGAGACATATACCCAAACTGCAGCAGAAGCTTACATATATTTCATTTCTATCTGACCCTTCCGCCTCTAGACAGAAGAGCAGGGGGCACTCCTGTTACACATTCATAATATTAGGAAATCTTTAAAAAAAAATGTAAAATGCAGAAGAACTCAGAAGAGTACTTTTGCACTGTAATACAGGTAGATTTATTTGCCCTTTAAATAATTTCAGTCTGAACAGTTTGGTCAAGAGAAATAGTTTTAAGGAATACGGCCGTCCTTAAATGGGAACTATCGCGAAAATGAAAATGTAATATAAGCTTCATCATACTGAAATAAAAAACGTTCTAAATACAATCAATTAAATATTCTGCATTGTTTCTGAAATAATCAAGTTTATCTTCACTATCCCTCTCTCAGCATCTGTTTCTCTTCATTCTCTCTTCATGCGGCAGTTGGGTGACAGATATTCATTGACAGTTAGATCCAATATATCTTCTGGAGGGGCTCCTTTCCTAGTAGATGAATTAGAGCTCACTCAAATAACGGATTCCAGTACAAACAAAATAACTGCCCTTTTCACAAATTCTGCATGTAGAGAGACATGATGTCTGGTGATTTTAATAGAGTGAGCTCTTGTACATCTTCTAGGCAAAAGGAGCCCCCCTATGAGATATATTGGATCTAACTGTCAATGAATATCTGACACCTAATTCCTGAATAAAGAGAGAATGAAGAGAAACTAAGAGAGGAATAGTGAATGTAAACTTGATTATTTCAGAAACAATACAGAATATTTAATTGCTTGTATTTAAAAAGTTTCTTATTTCAGTATGATGAAGCTTATATTAAATTTTAATTTTAGTGATAGTTCCCCCCTTTAAAATAATATTCATTTTTCATCTTAAGTTGAAATTCAAATGAATGATTAGCTTGTCGGGTCCTCCAAATACAGTAGCTACTGCAAGGAAGTGCACGGATTTGGTTGCTATGTGACAGCTTTCCTTGCTACCTGAGCACCCAACTCATCCCTTTCACAGTTCCTGTGATGTCATAAGGGGTCTGGAATCTAACAATATCCAGGGACACATTTTGGACCCAAACAGCAGCTGTTTGTTGTACTGGAGCAGGATGTAAATATATCCTAAATCCATCTGCTACCTCTTCTACAAACTCAAGCCAAGCAGTGATTTCTTTTTCCCCACAGGGATGACCGGTTGGATATAGTCAAGTTTTAATATCATGAAATTATGTGGCTGTGAAAAAAGCTTCAATTGGAACTCAGGAAAATGCTGAATTCGGAATATCTGACAAATATACCTATGCCTTTTGTAAATAGGAGCAGCATGCAGTTCTTCACTCTACTCAGCAGTCGCTTCAATACGTGTAATGTGCAAGGTTTCTGCCCCCGTGTGGACTATTTGGTGAAGTTCTCCCTCTTCTGGCTGACAAGATCCATCTTGTACTTCGATGGCCTGCTGGATGTGTTGTATACTGGACTCGTCCAAAAGTTCTGCCTCAACCTCTTCCATGTGTATCTGGTTGATGTGTTCCACATGCACTTCCTCAACTTGTATTTCAGTGCCTGGCTCTATGTGTAGGTGTTCCACCTCAATGTGGCTCAGCTGCACTTGCGTCTGTAGATCCAGTATATGTGCCCCTTTTACCTGGTTCACCTCAAGTAGGTCTTGATGCAGGTGACCAACAGTTAACTGTGGAGGATCCACTTGCACCTGTATAAGCTGCTCTACAGGCACCACATGGACTTCTTCCACCTGTTCCACAAAAGTCATGGATGATACAGACTCAGTCTCTGTGGATTCGGGAGGAAGGACGACCTCTGTGACTATTCTCTCTGAGATGTTGTGAGCCTCTTGCAGATGTTTCCTTAGCTCGTTTCCTTGCATAAACCACATATCACAGAGGGTGCAGTGATTCGGCTTTTCCCCAGTGTGAAGCACCAGGTGGTCCTTAAACTGGTCCCAACAATTAAAGATACTGTTGCAAACCTGGGAACACAATATATTTACATTTTAACATGATGGAATGGAGACTTCTATCTACTCACATTTGTAAGCTCATCGTATTTCACTGCCTAACCCTCCCTTATGACATGCCAGGTTCTTAAAGGGGAACTATTGTGAAACTGTAATATAAGCTCTCTCAAACTGAAGAAAGCAACTTTCTAAATACAATCAATTGAAAATTCTGCATTGCTTCTGAAATAATCAAGTTAATTTTCACTATTCCTCTCTCAGCATCTGTTTCTCTTCATTATGTCTTAATGCAGCAGTTGGGTGTCAGATATTCATGGACAGTTAAGCTGGTCATAGACGCAAAGATCCGACTTCCCCATCTCCAGACCTGCCACTAACCATTCCGATCAAATAAAGTAGTAAAAGAACAGATCAGCCGATGTTCTGCCCCTGACAGCAATTGTACGAAAGTTATGTCCGACAAAGCTAGTGACAGTCTCCCACTGAAAATCATCCGATCGGCAATACACGCAGAGATATTATCGACAGCCGACAGAAATCTTTTAACCTGGCCGATTGACCAAACAACCGATCTCCATGGGACTCTCCACACGTGGTCTGAAAATCATACGAATCGGATGTTTGTGTCTATGGCCAGCTTAAGAGCCAATATATCTTACAGGGGGGCTTCCTTTCCTAGCAGATGAATTAGAGCTCACTCCAATAACTGATTCCAGTACAAACAAAATATAACAAAATAACTTTTGCACAAATTCTGCATGTAGAGAGACACGTCTGGTGATTTTAATAGAGTCAAATACAAGAGGTCCTCTGCACTCAACTGGTGTCTAATAAAAGGGCAGCTACGTTTGGGAGTTTTACTTTGAAAGCAGCAAGTAAGTTGCAGGTAAAACTTAGTCCCTTTGTAAAATGTATAATGAAGCAATAGAATTCTTAATGAATCAGATGAAAATTAAGTGTAGGACTGGCCAGATATGGGATGACTTTGACGTAGTTGGTCAGCTTAAATATATTGCAATATATGGACAAACAATCCCTGTTTTGTTTAAAGGGTAAGGCATTTTTCAGTAGCAGTATGCACAAAATGTCTCTGTCTTAAATATATTGATAATGGGTTGAGTGCAGAGGACTCTTGTATTTGTCTATATGTATTTTGTGGTCACAGCCTCATTGCACCCCCGCCTAATGTGTTTAAAAATTAGTGGTGAGCACAACTTTCCCTTGTTTGTTATGTGACCTCTGATACATCTTCTAGGCAAAAGTAGCCCCCCTGTAAGAGATATTGGATGTAACTGTCAATGAATATCTGACACCCAACTGCTGCATCAAGAGAGAATGAAGAGAAACAGATGCGGAGAGAGGAATTGTGAAGATAAACTTGGTTATTTCAGAAACGGTACAGAATGTTTAATTGATTATATTTAGAAAGCTTCTTATTTCAGTATGATGCAGCTAATATTACATTTTCATTCTTGTGATGGTTCCACTTTAATGTATTTGACTGGGAGCAACTTCAGTTGTACTGATCTGATAACTTCCCTGTATTAGCACTTCTCATACAGTCTAATGCACTCTTGTTATTGTCCTTATAATAACTGCATAGTTTCTATGAAGTCTAACCTGAACCACAGTAAAGCTGCATCCAGAGCGCACTGGATTTTCACTAGGGATGCACCAAATCCAGGATTCGGTTTGGGATTCGGCCTTTTTCAGCAGGATTCGGTTGAACCAAATCGGAATCCTAATTTGCATATGCAAATGGAGAGGGATATCGCGTGACTTTTTGTCACAAAACAAGAAAGTAAACAATGTTTTTCCCTTCCCACCCCTAATTTGCTTATTGCAAATTAAGATTCGGTATTCGGCTGAATCTTTCGCGAAGGATTCGGCCGAATCCAAAATAGTGTATTCAGTGCATCCCTAATTTTCAGCAGGAAAAAGTTGAATGGATTCTGTCATTATTTTTATGGTGTATTTTTCAGTTCTAAATTACACTGTTTACACTGCAAATAATTCACACTACCATGTAAAATTTCATTCCTATTCCAACAAGTGTATTTTTATTTTAGTTGTAATATTGGTGTGTAGGTGCATCTCAGGTCATTTTGCCTGGTCATGTGCTTTCAGAAAGAGCCAGTGCTTCACTATGGAACTGCTTTCTGGCACCTATTGTTTCTCCTACTCAATGTAACTGAAGGAGTTGCAGTGGGACATGGATTTTTACTATTGAGTGCTGTTCTTAGATCTACCAGGGTGCTGCTATCTGGTTACCTTCCCATTGTTCTGCTGATGGGCTGCTGGGGGGGGGGTGATATCACTCAAACTTGCAGTACAGCTGTAAAGACTGACTGAAGTTTATCAGAGCACAAATCACATGACTGGGGGCACCTGGGAAACTGACATGTTCAGGGGCGTAACTATAGAGGAAGCAGACCCTGCGGCTGCAGGGGGGCCCAGGAGGTATAGGGGCCCCCCGAGGTCCTAATTCATATACAATTTCAATAAATATTGGAGAAACAAGTCAACCTCTAAACATTTTGGGGGCCTGAAAAATAATTTGCTGTGGGGCCCAGTAATATCTAGTTACGCCACTGGACATGTCTAGCCCCATGACAGATTTCAAAATTAAATATTTAAAAAAAACTGTTTGCTCCAGATTACAGTGCAGAAGTCAAAATATAGAGAGAAGGCGCACACCCATTAAAGTAAAGTGAGGGGTGCTAATCCATAGGGGACTCCCCATAAGGGTCTCCAGACAAGACTATAAATACTCAATGTAATTGATAGCACACCCAATTTCAAAAAATAATAGAAAAATGTATTACAAAAAAGTAAAGAAAATACAAAAACTTATACAAAAATAATGAATAATATAACAATGAGCCCAACGCGTTTCAACCTTAAGGGTCTTCCTCAGGGGCATAAATAGACAAAAAAAAACAAAAAGGCAGAAGTCTGCTGGAGCAGCACGAATGCATTTTGAAAAAAATATGTTTTCTCATGACCGTATCCCTTTAAAGAAGCTGCTAATGCAAGAAAAGAGCTGCTAAAGAGGATCCAGTGTAAAGCAGTCCTAATAAAGAGCACAGATATACTGGAATTAGCAACACAATATAAGAGAATGTGAGAAAAGAGAACTAGAATAAAGGGAGTAAATCAGAATGAGCAACAAAACATAACATGGTTCTCACTCACCTGACATTCATACAACTTCTTCCTTCCCTTTTTGGCACCAACACCGTACTGACAAGCTGACAGGTGACACTTTAGAGTGCTGTTTCTAGCAAAATGCTCGTGACAGTTAGGGCATTCAAATGGTTTTTCCCCTGTGAGAAACAAAGCAGATCCATGAAAGGCATCAGTTAATATTAACAGCACAAGGGCCAATATTATTACAGGAAACACCAAACCAATGTACAGGAGTGGATTTCAATTCCCAGTTCATCTGCAGGCGGTCATTTGTAATTATTTGGGGTCATGTGTGATTCTAAACCAATTTTTTTTAGCTGTTCCCTACCTGACTGGTCTAAAGTGCAGTGCAAGGATATCAGTTAATTCCTTGAAGTATTAAATAGATACTGATAATTAAAAAGCAGTAATTAGAATCAATTAAAGCACCAATTCATTTAAAATTCATAAATTAGCTAAATAAATAGTAATGCAAAGGAACTAAAGTGCTGTGCAATGAATAATTAGAGAAATTTGATTTCCGAATATTTTCAATAGCTAATTAACGAGAGGAGGTGATAATTATAATTTCACGGAATCAATTATAAAGCCACTTGCTCAGATTAAAAAGAAAGGACAAGAAAATGATATAAAGAATGGTGGAGTTGTTCCAAAAGCTGCTGCCTGATAATTTCGATCCCTGGGACACCATAAAGCTGGAGAAGGTGGGATAACCGTGACTGTGGTCTCGAATTTTATATTGCCCTAAACTCAGCTGAGAAGAACTAAATTAGCTTGAAAGCTGTTTAACATACAGGTGTTTATTACGAGCACAACTAGTGATATTTTGTAAAAATTGATTTCCCAACTTCAATGTATTATTATACATGAATAAGGAGTAAAGGTCCCCATAGATGCAAAGATTTTTCTTGCCGAACGACCGATTTTAGCGAAGTCTGACCAATGGAATCCCAGAAGGCCCATAATAGCCAGAACACTACTTCCTGCTTTTCAGCTCTCTTTGTTTCCACTGATTGGTTACCCGTCAGCAACCAATCAGTGACTTGAGGGAGGGGCACATGGTTCATAACTGTTGCTTTGGAATCTGAGCTGAATGCTGAGGATCAATTTCAAACTCACTGAACAGTTATGTCCCATGTGGCCCCCCTTACAGTCAATGACTAACTCAGAGTTAGAGAGCTGAAAAGCAGGAGGCAGTGTTCTGGCTATTATGTAACACATCCAGTCACTCCAGTCTTTATACATTACATTTTTGGCTAACTATATTAAAAACATTTTTTATTTTGAACAGCCTATCTATTTATCCAGTTTTTATTTTCACACTGAACTGTTCCTTTAACATTTGAACAAACGAACCTGTGGTTTTTTTTGCAGGAAAAAATATATATTTTGAAAGCCCCCAAATTAGTTAGAATAATATTTCTTTAAAGCAGAAGAAAAGGCTATAATTAAGAAAGCTCTATATAAATACACCAGTAAACCCTCAAAGTAATGCTGCTCTGAGTCCTCTGTCAAAAGAAACACCACATTTCTTTCCTTCTATTGTGAGACTTCCTGTTTTCAGCATAAACCGCTAGGGCTTGAGCATGCTCAGTTTGCTCCTCTTTCCCACTCCCCCTCACTGCTGTAATCTGAGCCCAGAGCTATGAGGAACAGGGAAAGATTTAGGCAAGAAGTGATGTCACACCAAGCTAATATGGCAGCTGCTATCCTAAACAAACAGAGAGCTTCTAAAGCTGTTTACTCAGGCATGGTAAAGTATTCTACAGAATAAATATAGTGTTATAGATTGCACTATTGTAGTTAATCTATAGACAATATACTGCTTCCGTAGCTTTCCTTTGCCTTTAATAAGAAGTTAATTACAAGTAAAGAATGAGTGCCATTACCTGTGTGCTTACGCAGATGCTCTTTGAAATGTCCAAAGTGATCAAACTGTTTATCGCAGTACTGGCACACGTGGATCTTTTTGCCCGGTCTCGGCCTCTTGTTGGCCGCACTTTCGTCTAGATGGTAACAGGTGAGGTGCTGCTTCAAGGCAATCTCTCGTGCGTAGCTTTTATTACATATTTCACACTTGAAAGTGTCCGAGGAGTGTGATTTCATATGTTCCTTGAAATGGTAAAACAATTTAAATGAACGATTACATTTCTGACAATGGAACATGTTGTTGACATGTGACAGATGAACCTCCATAATGTCAGCGCCTTCTACCTGTTTGCCGGTGGCATCGCTTTCATTGCTACTCTCCTCCTCTAACTGCCGTTTCCTTTCCCCGTGGCGGTATTTACTGGTTATGTCAGCCAGGAGAGCCAGGGCAGAATCATCGGATGTATCGGTGCTTTGGATGTACTTGATGGACTGCTCTGCGATAGCCACCTCTTCCATGGTTGCCACATTATCATCTAGTTCAATCGTTTTTTCACCTATTTCTACTTCGATTTCCAGCGGTTCTCCCTCTGAAGCCGGTAATGTTTCTGCGAGAACTTCTGAAGATTCCGCAATCTTCCACTTCTTTATGCTGTCTGTGCTTTCAGTTTGGTCCCCCGCCTCAATTAGAATACTTTCTTTGTTTCTAAAACAAAAATTGATGTTTGTTTACAACATTTCAGGGTTTACTTACTAAAAATCATTGGATTAAACGACAACCTGCCGAGTTCATGTACAAGTCAATGGCAAAGGTCCGCTGAGCCATATGGAGATGTTAATTAGGGATGCACCGAATCCACTATTTTGGATTCGCTGAACCCCTGATTCCTTTGCGAAAGATTCGCCAAATACTGAACCGAATTCGAATTTGCGTATGCAAATTAGGTGCAGGAAGGGGAAACATTTTTGACTTCCTTGTTTTGTGCCTAAAAGTCATGCGATTTCCCGCCCTTAATTTGCATATGCAAATTAGGAGTTGGATTCGGTTTAGCCAGGCAGAAGGATTCGGCCGTATCCTGCTAAAAAAGGCCGAATCCTGGATTCGGTGCATTCCTAATGTTAATAGCCTTCCTGACATTCAAGGTTTTTTTGGGAGAAAAGCTCAATTCGTACAAATCGAATACATATTGAAGACGATTACAATTTACGGGTTAGAACCATTTGATCGAATATTAGACATTAGAATTTTTTCTTATATAACCTCCCAGTCGAATTGTGAATATATTCGAATTGAAAAAAATTCTCATGAATTCGAAATTCGACCTTTGATTAATTGGCCTCTAGGGGTTCCTATTTGTTAGGCATCCCATCAGTGACCTTTTTAACCCTCGTCAGTGTTCCACATTTCTACAAAAAGCAAACAGGCCCAAGCTAGTTTTTTGCAGAGCTGGCATCGCTCTGATCATTAGTCAGACTAGGCACAAGCACATTACTGAACATTTCAAAATGATTCTGTGCTGTTCATAAGTAAGTCTAACTAGAAACAGGGCATATCTGAGAGGCTGGGTATAGACAATGACAACAAAGATGGTGAGGTTTTTTTTTGCAGGAGGCCTCCACCTGTGTTGTCCAAATAAATGTATTTGAACTTTTAACCACCTTTTGGTTTATTATTTTTTGTTTTATATACCGTATATACTCGAGTATAAGCCGAGTTTTTCAGCCCCAAAAATATGCTGAAAAACTCTACCTCGGCTTATACTCGGGTCAAGCGCAAAAACGGTCGACGTTGTCTAAGAATAGTCGCCGGCGCCTAAGAATAGTGGCCGGCGCCTAAGAATAGTCTCCAAGAATATTCAACGGCGTCCAAGAATGGTCGCCGGCATCCAAAAACGAGACGCCGGCAACTCCAATGGGAGCAGAAACCCTCAATTTTTTGATTGAAACTTACCAGAAGCTGCTGCATTTTTCACCCTAGGCTTATACTCGAGTCAATAAGCTTTCCTAGTTTTTGGAGGTAAAATTAGGTACCTCGGCTTATACTCGAGTATATACGGTATATGTTTTTGATATATATATTTTCCATTATCTTTGTTGTTGTTCTATAAACATGCACTCATAGACTGGGATGAACCGTGAGTAGTGTTTCCTCGATTTATTCGATTTATTTTTGTTTTTGCATTTATTACATTTTGGTAGAGCTTAAACTGGCATTTTGCACCATTCTTCTGTAATTGATAGACAATGACAGCCTACTCTTAGAAAAGTACCCTATGCTAGTGAATTTTTTAAAGGAAAACTATACCCCTCAAACAATGTAGGTCTCTATAAGAATATATTGCATTAAACAGCTCATATGTAAAACCCTGCGTTGTATAAATAAACAGTTTTCATAATAATATACCTTTTTAGTAGCAGGTGCCATTGGGTAATCATAAATAGAAAATTGCCATTTTAACAATGAGGGCCGCCCCCTGGGATCCAACGAGTCACGGTGCACACAAACAAACCATACATGTTGGGTCACATGAGCCAATTAACTGAGTTATTCTGTCTTTTGCTTCCACACTTCTTCCTGTTACAGTTAGAGCTGCAGTATTTCTGGTCAGGTGATCTCTGAGGCAGCACACAGACCATCACAAAATGGTGGTTCAAGGCAAGAGATGTTTTACTTAAATATATATATCGGTATGACAAGATTCTTTAATATGCCACTTAATTTGATATAAACTTTCTGTTGCTCAAGTATTCATTTTGGGGGTATAGTTGTCCTTTAAAGAAGAGAAACGTCAGTCTAGAAAGAGTAAGAGGTAAGTGATTATAGAGTCAAATTAGCACAGACAGTGACTGTCCCTTTCCTTTCCAAATAACATGTGTCCAATTCTGTTATTGCACAAGTAAGATTTCATCAAACAACAGACAGTTATAGCAGCAGTCAAGTTTAGAATTTTCAGGTGCCTGGAGTACCCTCATGTCAACAACAAACCAGCAATTGTTAAAACAATGGACAGTACATCTGCTGTAATTCCATCAGGACTTAGATGGCTTCACATTCAATAAAGTAGGTGTATGTTTTCTTTTACTCTTGTACTATTATGACTAGTTCCCTAGGTTAAGACATCTCTGGAACGATTGCTGCAATAAGCAGCACTTAAAGGAGAACTAAAACCTAAAAATGAATATGGCTAAAAATGCCATGTTTTATTTACTGAACTTATTCACCATCTTGGAAAGTGTCTGTGACAATCACATGCTCAGTGGGCTCCGAGCAGCTGTTGAGAAGCTAAGCTTAGGGCTTGTCACTAATTATCCAGCAGAAAATGAGCTTCCCCTGTAATATAAGCTGATGCTACAGGGCTCATTATTAAATTCTGATGCTAATTGCACTGGTTTCTGTGCTGCCATGTAGTAATTATCTGTATTAATTACTAATCAGCCTTATATTGTGACATTTCTATTCTATGTGTACTGTATATTGTGAGTGTGTCCCTAAGCTCAGTAAGTGACAGCAGCACAGAGCATGTGCAGTGAATCAGCAGAAAAGAAGATGGGGAGCTACTGGGGCATCTTTGGAGACACAGATCTTTACTGCTAAAGGGTTGTGGTTGCCTTGGGTTGGTACAGAAACACAAAACATAATGTACAACATTTCTAGCTACTTCTTTAGTTAGGCTTTAGTTCTCCTTTAAAGATGACCTGCAGAAGCCCAGTGAGAATGTACAGTGCCACAGACACAGAGGAGAGGTAGTTGCTATTGTACTCTATATTCTATGTGCTGGTACAGAATACACAACACATAAGAAATATTAATTCTTTATATTTATTTAGTTAGCCCTCAATAAACAATCACAGGTGTAATTCTTCTCCGTTTCTGTACCTGAATTCAAGTGCTTTGATGGCCTCGTGCATCTGTAGATATTCTGCGGCTTTCCATATGTCGCTAGCCTCCTCCTCATCTTGTATCATCAGTTTTGCTGTGTATGTGAAGTCGATCAGGTGGCGAAAGGCGGCATTGCTGACACCTGATTTGCAAAGAAGCACGAATACCAGTGTCATTTTTACCATACAGGAAATGTTGTTGATGTGCACATTGTTTTAACGGAGTACAGGTATGGGATACATTATCCGGAAACCCATTATTCAGAAAGCTCTGAATTATGGAAAGGCAGTTTGCCATAGACTCCATTTTTTTCCCAATAATCCAAGTTTATAAAAATGATTTCAGTTATCTCTGTAATAAAAAAACAGTAGCTTGTACTTGATCCCAACTAAGATATAATTAATCCTTATTGGAAACAAAACCAGCCTATTGGGTTTATTTAATGTTTACACGATTTTCTAATAGACAAGGTATGAAGATCCAAATTACGGAAAGATCCATTAACCCCAGGTCCCGAGCATTATGGATAATAGGTCCCATACTTGTGTAAATTGTTTTTTTAAGTACAGAAATATTGTCATTGGTTTATATATAATGTTTTACTTCCAACAACCGCTAGTCATGTTTGATCATGAAGAGGGAGTAAACTTACAGTGTTACCAGATATAATATATATAAAATACACAAAAGCCATGAATATCCTGTAAATTATATCCTTATAAACGGTGAGTTCTGATGTCATCAGTTATAAACGGTGAGTTCTGATGTCATTTCTGTCACGACTCACTGAAATTTGTGTATTATAATAAATAAAGTACTCCCAGTTGTAAAATATGAGGATATTAGAAATTACCTTGGAGTTCCATAACCTGTATTAAAACACTCGGCCTTCTGCCTCGTGTTTTTATATGGTCATGAAACTCCTCGGTAACTAATAATATCCTTATATTTTACAAGAGGGGGTACTTTACTCACTTTTTTTACAGTCGAACTTAAGACTCTATGTGAAAATAAGTTGAGTGAATGTGAAATGTGTAATTGCTAGTTTATAAACACTTTGCACTTTACTCCTTGACAACTCTACTTCTGTAAAGGAGAAATTTTATGTGGGTCAAATTAAATATTGGCCACTCCCCTATGTTGGTGCACAACAGCCCCCTACATTCCAGTGATATCACGGTTCAAACCGTATAAAATCCATGGGAACCTGAATGGGAACCTATAGTGGCAAGTAATAAAAGGAAGTAGAAGGATGTCCTGCCTCCTTGATGGAGGGAGTAAGGCAGCAGGACTCCTGTGTGGCGCGTGTCTCCCATACGCATAAGAGTTAAGCAATGCAAACAGTTACTTACATTCAGTTAACAGTTTAGATGATTTAACTTAGGTTGCATTAAAAGAGCAACAAAGAATGTAATACCTTCAATTTCCACTAATGGCTCCTGAGTGAAATCTTGAAAGAACTTATAGAAGAAGTGACTGCATGCGGCAAGAACGGCCTTGTGAGCTTTAAACTGATGACCTGGTCACGGCAATTCAAAGAAGAGATGATTAAAAGCGTGATACAAAAACTCACCAACTGAAATAAGTAAATGAATACATAACAGGAAGACACATGATTACAAATGATCACACTAGGGATGCACAGAATCCACTATTT
Source organism: Xenopus laevis (assembly GCF_017654675.1). NCBI lineage: Eukaryota > Metazoa > Chordata > Amphibia > Anura > Pipidae > Xenopus > Xenopus laevis. The sequence goes on from NC_054372.1 coordinate 183,791,383, forward strand.
TGGATTCCGCCGAGCCCCCGAATCCTTCACGAAAGATGCATATGTAAATTAGGGGTGGGAAGGGGAAAACATTTATTACTTCCTTATTTTGTGACAAAAAGTCATATGATTTCCCTCCCCTAATTTGCATATGCAAATTATGATTCAAATTCGGTTAGGCCAGGCAGAAGGATTTGCCAAATCCGAATCCTGCTGAAAAAGGCCGAATCCCGAACTGAATCCTGGATTTGGTGGATCCCTAGTGATTTCCCTCCCCTAATTGCATAAGCAAATTAGGATTTGGTTCGGCCGGGCAGAAAGATTCGTCAAATCCTGCTGAAAAAGCTTGAATCCTGGCCGAATCCCGGATTCGGTGCATCCCTAGATCACAGACATGTTATAAAGTGGTGGAAGCAACATACATACCATCCACTATTAATGTGATGTCTGTAAACTGATCGAGTTCTCGCTGTTCATTTAGTCGGTCCAACATCACTTTGTAATGGTCTGTGAACTCCTGAATGCAGCCCATCGTCTCCTCTGCTTCCATACCGGGACAGCTTGTCTGAAGTAACAAAAAAGTAAACTAGAATTCAAGCTAGATCTATTTCACCTCCAAAAAAAAGACAATGCTACCTACAGTTTTCATAGTTAGTAGTATGAGTACAGGATTTATAGTTAATAAAGTACCCCCTATTGTAAAATATAAAGATATTATAAGTCACTGAGGAGTTCCATGACCATAAAAAACACGAGGCAGAGTGCTTTTATACTTCTAATATCCTCATATTTTCTAACAAGAGGTACTTTATTTACTATAATACACATTTTTAGTGAGTCATGTGACTAGAATGACATCACTACTCACCGTTTATAACTGATGACATCACTAGTGACCTTTTTTAAGGATATAATTTACAGGATATTCGTGCCTCTAGTGTATTATAACACAATACCTTGTACCTGATAGTAACTAAGCTGCATGAATCCATATTGATGGCATACCAATCCTATTGGGTTTATTTAGGGTTTAAATTATGTTCAGCAGACTTAAGGTATGGAGATCCAAAGTACAGACAGATCCCTTATTCTGAAAACTTCAGGTCCCAAGCATTCCAGATAAGATCCTCTAGCTGAAGTTGGGAAAGAGAAGACAATGTCTACTAATTCAATTATTTGCTCAAGTACTAAGGTGCAGATTTGTTAAAGGAGAATTCAACCCTAAAAGTAAAAAACCCTACTCCCCTACATAGATCCCCTCCCTCCTCCCCCAAGGCTAAATGTTACCCCGGGCAAATGCTCGGTAATGTTTTACTTAAACCTCGGTGCAGATTCAGGCATCAGAGTTCACGGGCGCCATCTTGAGCTGATTCGGTAATCTTCGGAATGAGACCGGCGCTTCAGCAATTTTCGTGAGTTTCGCAAAACAGAAAATTGCTCCAACTACCCATGCGCCGACATGCCAGCCTCATTCTGAAGATTACCGAAGTGGCTCAAGATGGCGCCCGTGAACTCCCATGCCTGAATCTGCACCGAGGGGTAAGTAAAACGTTAGGAGCATTTGCCAAGGGTAACACTCAGCCTGGGGGGGAGGAGGGTCTATGTAGTGTAGGGTTTTTTTTTTTACATTTAGGGTTGAATTCTCCTTTAAGAGTCGAATAGTAAATTTGAATTTTCAAATTTTTTTTGGTGTCAAAATTCACACATTCAAATCTAAATTCGAATCTGAGATTTATCACACCTCAACCATGGAAACAGTTCTACTTCAAATATTCGACACCTAAAACCTGCCAAATTCATTTATAAGTCAATGGCAGAGCTCTGTTTAACCTTTTGAAGATGTTAGTAGGCTTTCTGACATTCAAGGTTTTTTTTCGGAAGAAAATTCGATTAGAATTTCGCTCGTATTCCAGTCGAATACGAATTGGATTTTTGGCTCGTTCCCATTCGATGGAATTTAAGACAAATCTTTATTTTTGTGAGTACATTCAAATTTAAGTAAATTTAAGTAAAACAAATTCATATACATTCAAAATTCAACCTTTGATCTGCCCATAAGTGTTTAATGGTTTTTACACACACATCATGCCAAATATATTTTTTAACTTTCCCTGTGGTTCCTCAGCGGAATCACTCAAGCAATGGCACTAGATTAAAATAAAATAATTTTCCCCTAAGGCACATGTGTGAGTCTAATGGGCAGATTTATCAATGGTCCAATTTCTAAGTTATGTGAATTTTTTTTTAACTCTAATAAATTCGACGTACTCACAACTCTAATGGGAGGTTATTTAAAGGGCATGTAAAGTCTAAAATAGAATAAGACTAGAAATGCTGTATTTTGTATACTAAATATAAACATGAACTTACTGCACCACAAGCCTAATCAAACAAATAATTTATGCTTTCAAAGTTGGCTACAGGGGGTCACCATCTTGTAACTTTGTTATACATCTTTGCAAGACTAAGACTGTGCACATGCTCAGTGTGGTCTGGGCTGCTTAGGGATCGTCATAAACAAAGTTGCTTGAGTTCTGCATGGCTGGGAAGTAAGGTGGGGGCTCCCCCTGCTGTTCATAAGTATGATTGTTTCCCTGCTCAGCAGTTAGGGACCGTCTGACAATTCCTATCCACAGCAGTAAATGAAGGGAGAATTTCACTGCATACAGTCCGGTTTCTTATAAAAACGGTACACATTTTTTAATTAAAGTATATTGGAGATAGGTTTCTTTTTCATTAAAGAAAGTAAAAATTGGATTTTATTTTTGTGCCTTTACATGCCCTTTAAAGGGGACACGTCACCCAAAAAAATTATTCAAAATCCTATTTTATCACATTAGTCAAGCAAAATGAACTTTAATTACATTGTATACATTTTTTAAATCTTGTTTCCTTCAGTCTGGGAATTCATAATTATAACAAGCAGGCAGGAGCCATTTTATGGACACTGTTATTAAGACAAGTCTTGTATCATCTCAGAATCTTGTTTGTGCACCAGAATGGGGGACCTGATCTCCATCCCCATGCCCTGGTTACACTATTAAAAGGTGAAGAGAACTGGGGAATGTGGGGAGAGCAGTGACATCTAGGATGTGCTGAATGGAAAGTGAAAGTAATTGTCTGCCCTGCCTCTATGCCAAGGCATAGAGGAAAGGAAAACAATATTTGATTGACAGATGAGATTTTTAAACGAGTTTACAACTATGAATGCTTTAATAAAGAATAGAAATTGGATTTCATGTTTAATTTGAAAATGACTTATTATACAGCTTTTTGTGTCTGGGTGACAGGTCCACTTTAAGAAAAAACCAGAACGTCTAATATTCATTCTCATATGAAGGACCCAAAAATTTGAATGGAGTTTTCCTCCAAAATAAAAACTATCAGGGAAGCATTTAACATCTTCAAATTGTTCAACAGACCTCTGCCATTAACTTCTACATGAACTTGGCAGGTTTTAGGTGGTGAATATTCGAATAAGAGCTGTTTCCAGGGTCCAGGTGTGATAAATCTCACAATTCTAACTCGAGTTGGTGGTTTAAAATTCGAATTTGTGAGTTATGACCAAAAAAAAATAATTCAGATTTGAATTTACCATTCGAACCTTAATAAATCTGCCCAAAGTCTGCGCTAGGAAAGGTGAGAGAGAATGCTGCCTTACTCACTCATTTTTGCTAGGAACAGCATCAACCCAGAGAAATAAACTTAGCGACTGGATTGACTGGCAAGTGTTGAACACATTGGTGCCCCTCAGGGAATCTGGTTTTCTTGTCCTTTAAGGTGGAACCTCCTTTCTTCTAACGTCTCTGGAAGACCTTGTGTAATCAGCGAGTCCCCTCACATTTATAAACAATGTAAAAACCATTTGAACAAGTCACATAGAATGGCAGACCGCTTTTATCACACAACTTGGTGCTCAATTTGTTGCCACCAGAACCCAACAGCAGCGACATCTCAAAACTCAAGAGATTCCAGACTTAGAATCATTCCTTTATTAATGGGGTTGTTCACTTTTGAATTAACTTTTAGTATGAAGTAGAGAGGGATATTCTGAGACAATTTGCAGTTGGTTTTCATTTTTTATTATTTGTGATTTTTGAGTTATTTCGCTTTTTATTCAGCACCTCTCCAGTTTGCAATTTCAACAACCTGGCTGCTAGGGTCCAAATTACCCTAGCAACGATGCATTGATTTAAATACAAGACTGGAATATAATAAGGGGAGGGAATGAATAGTAATAAAAAGTTACAATAACAATACATTTGTAGTAGTGATGTGCGGGTCAGGGTTTACCTGACCCGCACCTGACCTGCTCCAACCCACGCCTGCTTCTGGGGGTCCTTTTATAGACCCACCCTGCCGAAGACATCACAATGACGTCACAAAAGGGGCGGAGATCAGATGCGAGACTATAAAACTGGAACCAGGAAGTAGGATGCCGGCATTTGAAGGTGGCGGGCGGCGAGAGCAGCAGAAGAGCTCAACCCGCACCTGCCCACGAGGTCGACCCGAACCCGCCGGTATCGGGTCGGCCCGCACATCACTAATATGTAGCCTTACTGAGCATTTGTTTGTTTTTAGATGGGGTCAGCGACCCCCATTTGAAATCTGATAAGAGTCAGAAGAAGAAGGCAAATAATTCAAAAACTATATTATTAATAAATAATGAAGACCAGTTGAAAAGTTGCTTAGAATTGGCCGTTCTTTAACATACTAAAAGTCAACTTAAAGGTGATCCACCCCTTTAAGGGAATAAAATAATGTGGGTTAATCATAATAAAGGGAAGATTCTTTTCAATCCAAAGCATTTGGGTGAGATTTCCCAGCAAGCATAGGAATGCTGCCCCCTATTTTCTCCACAGTAGTGGAAACCCGACATGGGACTTTCTCTCTCACTCTGAAGCAGCTAACAATAGAATGGGAAACCAAGTGGACAAAACTAAACAATGAGTATATAGAAATATGGAAATAACTCCAGTGACTCATTATGATGTTCATGGGGAACCACAAGGGGCAGCGCTTGAACCTCACCTTCCCTCACTAAGTGGCTGCTTCCGCCAGCTTTATCAATGGTCTCATCCCTCTCGTTGCCTATTGGGCGCCTGCCCGTCCATCATGTCAAGAATCTGACCAATCGCGTCCCCGCCTTAAACACCGGAAGGCCTGCTTCAGCTAGCCAGCGCCTGCCTCGGGACCGTGAATATGCAAAGGAGAACCGGGAGCTAAATTGAAACTGCAGTGACCCGTCCTGTAATGCGCACAGTTACTGAACCACATTGCTTGGGATTAACCCACCACCCGGAAACGGGCCTCTAGTCTCCCTCTGTTTATACTGCAGCGCCAGTCGGTCACTATTACGTCATCAAATCGCGCATAAAGAATAATCGCCCACCTGCAAGCAGACGGCGTTATAGCATGTGGAAGTGAGGGAGACGCGCCAGTCGCCAGTGACGCGGGGGAGAAGCTGTGATAGTTTTTAAGTCACTCACCGGCTAAAGCGAGATAGGCTGCCCGCGGCCTCCACCTCCTCCAGTCTGTGATGGCTGTGGGGGAGGGGGAAGGGCGGGCGCCTCAGCTTCCCAGCATCCCTAGCGCGGGAACTGACGTCACGCCGGCCTCTGACCTCCCTACTGAAGTGAAAGTGAAGTAGATGAATGAAGGGTTTTTAGTCTTACGGAGTGAAGCCAGCATCCAGGCGAGAATGTGAAACCTGAAGTTTGGTTAAAGATGCGGGTAGTGCTGGGGCGGCACCAAAGATGATATTCACTGGCCATTAGCTGTACAGGCTTTGCTCATGTTACTGTACTGACTTGTCATGTGATTCGCACTCCTTCCACTGCAGTATTGTCTCTCCTGTAGCTTCTACACTGGATAGAAAGGCAGGGAACACATACTGGGCGAGTTCAGGCCACCTCTGGTCTCTAGAAGATGAGTGCAAGTAAGGTAAAGTTTAACCACCCCAGGGCTTCCACTTGTCGCCCCTTGGTACAAAAGCCACTCAAGATGCAATCGCTAAAACATGCCCCCTCACAAGATTCGGTGTTCAGGACCCCTAGAAGCACACCTCCCAACATTTTGGAAATAAAAAGAGGGACAAAAAAGTAGGGATGCACTGAATCCTTCATGAAAGATTCGACGAACCCCTGAATCCTTCACGAAAGATTCGGACGAATACCGAAGCCGAATCCTAATTTGCAAATGCAAATTAGGGGTGGGAAGGGGAAAACATTTTTATTGTGTGATAAAAAGTCTCACGATTTCGCTCCCCACCTCTAATTTACATATGCCAATTAGGGTTCGGTTGGGCAGAATGATTCGGCCGAATCCTGCTGAAAAAGGCCAAATCTCGAACCAAATCCTGGATGCGGTGCATCTCTACAACAAAATTTTGTGTGCGTGGCGCGGTGACATTTTTGATCACGCCCATTTTGTGGCCACACCCCCTAATTACCATGCTCATTTTACTAGATTTGCCAGGTTATTAAAGTTTTTTCACTTATTACAGTTTTGTTAATAAAGGTGAAATGCCCATTAAGCTGTGAGTCTAACTTCTCCCAAGGGACTTGTTATCTTATATTGTTACAATTACTTATTTTCTTATCTCAAAATTGTTACAAAACTATCTTTGCTGCTGTGGCTGTTCTGGGCTCTCTGCCAAAAGCCGAATAAGTTAGAAACATTGCTTCTTTTTCTGGCTGTTCAGTGCAGAGAAAATCAGGACTTTCCATTACAAACGAGGGACTGTGGGTCAAAATAGAGTGTCCCTCTGAAAACGGGACAGTTGGGAGGAATATATATATATATATATATATATAAAAAACTCCGCAGGCAGACGGCACTTCTGGATAATTTTATTAGGAAAGAGGCTGCTGTATACTGCCTAAAAAAAAACATTGGTGACCAGGGCCCCTACATGTTATTAAAAAAAACATTGCACAGCCATTGAGCTCAGGTTCCTGCATCTTCAGCTTCCTGTGCTCTGATTCGCCGGTGAAGTGTAAATCCTGGTAAAGCCGCATGGGGATTGGATAAACTTGAGGGGAGATTCGAATTTTACCCATCCAATTACCATGTGTCTTTACTGGGGCTAACGCTTCAGAGCACAGGAAGCAAGATGCAGGCACCAGAGCTCCCACCCTCCCTTCTGAAGTCTGTTACTCACTGACCGCGGGCCTGGCTATCCAAGTAAGTTTAGCACGGCCGGACCCCCCTTAACTCCCCAAACCATCCAGGCCTGGGACAGCTGTAACGGCTCCTGTCCCCCCTTGATTGCCGCCCTGACCACTCCTTTTAACTGTCAGTATGTTGTAGAATGGCTGCTTCTCAGTAACCTTTCAGTTGGTCTTAATTTTTTGTTTCTTATAGTTTGTGAGTTATTTGCCTCCTGAATTTTCCCAATTTTTAAAAGGGGCATTAGTCACCCTAGCAGCCAAAAACTATTGCTCGAATTGTCCAGTGTTCTGTCCTATTTGCTACTCTTCTCACCATCAGCAGTCAGGTGCCTTCCCTCAGCCCTGCGCCCTCTTCTCTTTACCATCCCACTTGAAACGCTACTATAGTTTATATAAACAAGCTTCTATGTAGCAATGGAGGCAATTGGAATTGGGCTAAAGTGCACAGGTTAAATTGAGGATAAGAGATAAGCTCTATAGAATATAATGGTGTTCTGCAGAGCTTTTTTTACTTTCTTTACACAAAAAAACCTATTTCCAATATACTTCGATGTACTTGCTCTGACTGCTGCAGATATGAAACTGTAGGCAGCCACTGACTGCACTGCAAGGGAACAGTCACCCTTTCAAACTGCAGGGAAGCAATGTGCAGGCTTATTTTATGGTTTTTGCTTGTATAACCTGGCAAGCAGTTGTTAGGGTTGGACTGGAGGTCCGGGGTTGCTGACTCAGGGGTTCCCTGCCACAGCCCCTCGCATGCATGCGAGTACCTTCTTTTGCCGGGGCCAGAGAGGGAGGTCAGGGGCAGCAAGTGCAGGGAGCGGGTCTTTGCTGGTGGGCCCACATTAACTGGGGCCTAACAGTTTTTTTCCCGATGGCCCACCAGCAAGTAATGCTGCTCTGAGTCCTCTGTCAAAAGTGACACCACATTTCTTTCCTTCTATTGTGTACTCATGGGCTTCTGTATCAGACTTCCTGTTTTCAGCTTAAACCTCCTCTCCCCGGGCGTGAGCATGCTCAGTTTGCTCCTCTACCCCTTTCCCTTCTCTGCTGTAAGTGAGCAGGGAAAGACTCAGGCAGGAAGTGATGTCACACCAAGCTAATACTGCAGCTGCTATCCTAAACAAACATAGAGTTTCTTGAGCATTTTACTCAGTTATGGTAAAACATTCTACAGAATAAATATAGCATTCTAACTTGCACTATTGCAGCTAATCTATTGCCAATAAAATGCCTCCGCAGCTTTCTTTCTCCTTTAAACTGCATACAAAGCGGTCATTTTTTTCTCTTGCCTAGATTGGGGGACACAGGCACCATGGGGATGAAGATCCTGTTGCTAGGAGAAAGGACACTAAAAGGTTAAAGTGGCTCCTCCTCCTCCTGCTCTGGGCTTCATCCCCGCCTACCTCCTCAATCCTCAGTTTTCTTTAGTGTCCTCAGAAGGAGACAGCAAATTCTTCTGTGGGTGTAAAACACAGTACCAGCTATCTCCGCAGTTCATATCCCTGGAGTGGACAACTGGATAGCAGATTTTCTCAGCCGAGAGACCTTAGATCAGGGAGAGTGGAGCCTACACCCAGAGGTTTTTTCAACTGATTCTGGCAAGGTGGGGCACTCCGGAAGTAGACTTAATGGCATCCAGGTACAACAAGCGGCTTCGGAGGTTCTTCACAAGAAGCAATGACCCTCTGGCCCTAGCATTGGACTCACTGGTGGTTCCGTGGCAGTTTCACCTAGCATATGTCTTCCCACCACTGGCACTTCTGCCAAGGGTAATCAAGAAGGGTAGAAACCATTCTAGTGGCACCCTACTGGCCACACCACACTTGGTTCGAAGAGCTCATAAGTTCATCAGTGGACGCACCATTCCACCTTCCAGACAGAATGGATCTGTTATCTCAGGGACTGATCCTCCACCCGAGTTCACCATGGCTGGCTTTAACTGAAGCATGACACTTGAAGCCATAATCCTAGCCAGAGTTCCAAAAACGGCCATACCGACCTTACTAAGGGCCAGAAAGCCTGGCTCCGCACGCATCTACCACAGGGTATGGAGGACATTCATATCCTGGTGTAAATCTAAAGCCAAAGACCCACAGTCCTGGGACGAAAGTAGCCTATTGTTATTCCTTCAGGAGGGTTTAGAAAAAAGGGTTTGGCGCTCAGCTCACTGAATGTTCAGGTATCAGCCTTATCTATCCTTTTTCAGCAGCAGCTTACAATGCTGCCCAACATCAAGACCTTCCTACAGGGAGCATTGAGGATGATACCTCCATACCGTCATACAATCCCTCCCTGGGATCTCAATATGGTACCTTCTGTATTGCAGGAGCAACTGTTCGAGCCATTGGATCAATTCCATTACCTCTGCTGACTCTTAAGGTAGTTTTCTATTAGCCATCACTTCGGCTAGACTAGTTTCAGAACTAGCAGCTCTATCCTGTCGTCCACCATTTTTGATTTTTTACAAGGACAAGGCGGTGTTGAGACCTACCCTGGATTTCTACCTAAGGTGGTGTCAGAGTTCCATCTTAACCAGGACCTGGTGGTTCCTTAATTTTGTCCTGAACAAAAGACAAATTTGGAACAGTGTGGTTCGTTCTCTCAGAACATACACCGGGGCTACCAAGAGTAGAAGGAAGCTAGACAACCTCTTTTTCTTTCCAGATGGACCACGGAAAAGTCTTAAGGCATCTAAGGCCACCAATGCAAGATGGATTAGGTCAACAATCTTGAAGGCCTATGAGGTACGAGATAAGGCCACACCCTTCCGGGTTCAGCTCATTCTACTTCTTCACTCAGCACTTCTTGGGTGGTTCGCCTCCAGGCTTCAGCAGAACAGGTCTGTAGGGCTGCAATGTGGTCATCCACACACACCTTTTCCAAATTCTACAAGGTGCATACATATGCCTCAGCCGAAGCGAGCTTCGGCAGGAAAGTGTTGCAGGTGGTTATTCCCTGAACACTAGGTGTAAAAAGTCCCGCCCTCATGGGTAGCTTTGGGACGTCCCCATGGTGCCTGTGTCCCCCAATCTAGGCAAGAGAAAAATAGATTTTTGTACTTACCGTTAAATCCTTTTCTCTTGTCCTACATTGGGGGACACAGGCCTTCCCTCCCTGTATTAGTTCAAGTTAATGTTAATCAGTGGATATCTTATATAATTTTTATTGTTCAAATACCAACAAGTTCAAACAGCAGGTGGTTCATACCGTGCTTGGCTTGCATTGGGGAGGTGCTCCTTCTCTTCACATGGGCAATTGGTAGGACTCGTCATCTCTTCTTCGGTCAGAAAACTGAAGATTGAGGAGGTAGGCGGGGATGAAGGCCAGAGCAGGAGGAGGAGGAGCCACTTTAACCTTTTAGTGTCCTTTCTCCAAGCAACAGGATCTTCATCCCCATGGTGCCTGTGTCCCCCAATGTAGGACAAGAGAAAAGGATTTAACGTTAAGTACAAAAATCTATTTTTTTACTAAGGTATTGATTGGTTTCTTTTTGAGAAAAGAAACTAAAACATGGATTTTATTTTTGCCTTTACGCCCCCTTTAAATTGAACTGTAATAAATAGAAACGTTCAAGTAATGCAACTGTGTCAATTGCCTTTCTGCCTTATCTATCTCTGAGGGGAAACAGTTTAAGTCAAAAAGCAATTGCAAACTTACTGGCCGTTTACTCAATTGGTGCCACACAATCATGGATCCAGAGGGCCTCACTTTTAAGCAAAGCTTTACAAAAGTCCGCACCTCTTGCTCTAATGAGACATGCTCTGTTGGTACACACGTAACAGCACTAGGGTTATGTTTAGTCTCTGCCCAATGCTTGGCCACCAATTGCTGAGCAATATCCTATTTTCTATTTTTTTCCGCTCACTTTTGATCCAGTGCCACCTTGATGCTGGGCCTATACATCTCAATACTTTCATTGGGAATGTATTGAGCTCTGTTCTTCATGGGGGGGGGATCCTAAAAAATTAGCATTTGTATTTTGACTTTACTTTCATTTGTTTAGAGCAAGTCAACCACAGTGATAACCTGTGCCCAGGGCTCGCCAGGAAACTTTTCCGTTGCCCACATCTGAGAAACCTTGAAAGCTTAGATTAGGTCAACCACAGTGACAGCCACAGTGTATTAGAGTGAGCTCTAATACATCTTCTAGACAAAAGGAGCCCCCCTATAAGATATATTGGATCTAACTGTCAACGATTATCTGACACCCAACTGCTGCATGAAGAGAGGATGAAAGAGAGAATGAAGAGAATCAGATGTTGAGAGAGAAATAGTGAAGTTAAACAGTTCAGAAACAGTACCGAATTTTTTATTGACTGTATTTAGAAAGTTTATTTAGAAAGTTTCTTATTTCAGTATGCTGAAGCTTATATTAACATTTTCCTTCATTAATAGGCCCAATAGTAACTCTAGCTGGGCTGGCAGCTCCTTCATTTATAGATACAGGTATTGGACCTGTTATCCAGAATGCTCGGGATCTGGGGCTTTTATATCTTAGTTTGGATCAAGTTCAAGGTACTGTTTTATTATTACAGAGAAAAAAATAAATCATTTTTGAAAATTTGGATAAAATCGAGTATGGGATATGTTCCTTTCCTTAATTCAGAGTTTTCTGGGTTTCCAGATAACGGATCCCATACCTGTATATGTAACTGAAACTGCTATTGGGAAAAAGGTCCAATCACCAAAAGCAACCAATCAGCAGGGAGCATTTAGTGGACAAATATCTCACTGGTTGCTGTGGTGTATTGGGCAATCAGTGCAATTAATTACATATGGGGGCATTTAATTGTGCTTGGATAGAGCTCTGTATATGTTGCTGTCCAAACAGGCAGGAGCAGCGGCGGCGGGATGGCTTTAAGGGCTTGTGGTCTAATAATATTCCGGAGATGCAAAGCGGGAATCTCAGCTGCTGCCATGGATGATATTGAGTTCCTTCTCCTGCAGACTTCTTACGGGGAACACCACTGGACACCACCAAAAGGTAATAGATTTCAGTTTGGAAAGAATGAAAATGTGATATCAGGAAAGAACCAACTGCCCCAGCTCCCTCCCAATACCATTACATAGGCATTTGAATGTCTTAAAGGAGAACTGCCATCACAATGCTGCAGGGAAAAAAACTGTGAAACCTCAATTTTCATCCCCTGATTTTATAAGTTTCCCCTCATTTTACAGTGTTTTTGTGGTCCCATCTATATAATATGCATAATACATTATCTGGATTTTACACCATTTTATTCTGGTCCCCTGAAAAACTTTGATAGGGGTTCTACTGTTTACGGGAAATCATGTTTTTACATATATTTCCCCTTTAATTTATAGTCTACACCAGGGCTGCCCAGACTTTGTTACCCTGGGATCTACTCTCGACACCTGGCCCTCATCAGGAGATCTACCTTGATAGGGGGGATCTGCAGAGTAGCCCTCCATGCTCAGCCCAACGGCCCTACTCTCCCTCCGTGCTGCTCCTCTCCCTCCCTCCCTCCGTGCTGCTCTTCTCCTCTCCCTCCCTTCGTGCTGCTCTTCTCCTTTTCCTGCCCTCCCTTCTTTCTGTTCTTCTCCTTCCCTTCATGCTGCTCCTCTCTCTCCCTCCATGCTGCTCCTCTCTCTCCCTCCATGCTGCTCCTCTCCCTCCCTTAGTGCTGCTCTTCTCCTCTTCCTCCCTTAGTGCTGCTCTTCTCCTCTTCCTCCCTTCGTGCTGCTCTTCTCCTCTCCCTCCCTTCGTGCTGCTCTTCTCCTCTCCCTCCCTTCGTGCTGCTCTTCTCCCTCCCTCCATGCTGCTCTTCTCCTCTCCCTCCCTTTGTTTTGCTCTTCTCCTCTCTCTCCCCCTTCGCGCTGCTCTTATCCTCTCCCTCCCTTCATGCTGCTCTTCTCCTTTCCCTGCCCTCCCTTCTTTCTGCTCTTCTTCTCTCCCTTCGTGCTGCTCTTCTCCTCTCCCTCTCTTCGTGCTGCTCTTCTCCTCTCCCTCTCTTCGTGCTGCTCCTCTCCCTCCCTCCATGCTGCTCTTCTCCCTCCCTCCATGCTAAATTGGTTAGAGGGATGGAAGACTTAAATTATGAGGGGAGACTGTCAAGGTTGGGGTTGTTTTCTCTGGGGAAAAAGGCGCTTGCCAGGGGACATGATTACACTTTACAAGTACATTAGAGGACATTATAGACAAATAGCAGGGGACCTTTCTACCCATAAAGAGGATCACCGTACCAGAGGCCTCCCCTTTAGACTAGAAGAAAAGAACTTTCATTTGAAGCAACGTAGGGGGTTCTTCACAGTCAGGACAGTGAGGTTGTGGAATGCACTGCCGGGTGATGTGATGCTGATTCAGTTAATGCCTTTAAGAATGACTTGGATGATATTTTGGACAGACATAATATCAAAGGCTATTGTGATACTAAACTCTATAGTTAGTATAGGTATGGGTATATAGAATGTATGTAATAGTAGGGAGGGGTGTGTGTATGGATGCTGGGTTTTCATTTGGAGGGGTTGAACTTGATGGATTTTGTCTTTTTTCAACCCAATTGAACTATGTACTATGCTGCTCTTCTCCTCTCCCTCCGTGCTGCTCTTCTCTTCCTCTCCCGTCCTCCCTTCATGCTGCTCTTCTCCTCTCCAGCCCCAGATCTCAGGCTACCAAGAATATTGCCGGGATCTACTGGTAGACTGAGATCGATGTTCTGGGCACCTCTGGTCTACACTGGAAGTCTGTTCCCTGTATCTCTGATTTCCCTGTGTCCTTTCCAGTTTCCCATTTGCCAGTTCTATTTTTGTATTAAGTGTAAAACTGTTACATTTTCAGGCCACGTGGACCCTGGAGAAGATGATATGAGCACAGCCCTGAGAGAGACGGAGGAAGAGGCCAGCCTGGACTCCAGCCACATCAAATTGGTAAAAGGATTCTGCAAAGAACTGAATTATAATGTCCGAAACAGGCCAAAAACAGTCATCTACTGGCTTGCGGAGCTGAAGGACTACACCACTCAGGTGAAGCTCTCCAACGAGCATCAGGACTTCCGCTGGCTCCAACTGGAAGAGGCCTGTATATATGCCGGGTACCAAGATCTGAAAGACACCCTGAAGGAGGCGCATCACTTCTTTCTCAATCAGGAAACAGAACCCAGACAGCAGTAAAGGGGTGCTATCCTCCCCTAAAAATGTTTAAAGGGACATTTATGGCAACAATAAAATGATATATATGTGAGTTTTAGTAAAAATTTTTGTAAAATGTTTCTTTCAGATGTTGTAATATTTCTATCTGTTAGTCAATACATGTCTGCCACTTGGTAAGACCAGACCTTAGCAGTCATCCTCATGGCCATTGAAAAATGTTTAGTGTTTTTCCCCCTCCCACGGATTGAGAAATATACTGAGGCGTCAAAGTGATAGAAGCTACCTAGTGTGCCAATTAAATAATTAATAGGGATGCACTGAATCCACTATTTTGGATTCAGCAGAACCCCCGAATCCTTTGCGAAAGATTTGGCTGAAAACTGAACCTGAATCTGTAACCTAATTTGCATATGCAAATTAGCGGTGGGAAAGGAAAAACATTTTTACTTCCTTGTTTTGTGACAAAAAGTCACGTGATTTCCCTCCCCGCCCCGGATTTGCATATGAAAATTAGTATTCAGTTCGGCCCGGCAGAAGGATTCGGCCGAATCCTGCTGAAAAAGTCCGAATGCTGGCCGAATCCCGAACCGAATCCTGGATTCGGTGCATCCCTAATAATTAATGAGGCAGCCAGGTATAACCAGAACTGTATTTTAAGTGAAACATATTGAACCCTTTTATATCCCCCTGCCAGCAGTAAGGTTCTTTTACGGGTTTTTGGGGAGAGTGGTGGGACCTTTTGAATGGGTCAAACCCATCCATGGAGTATGTGAATTACAATATTTGTATAAAACAATTTGTCTTTGAATGTATTGCTTAAAGGAGAAGAAAAGGCAATTTATTATTGGCGGTGCCAAAAGTTAAATGTTAAATCTACCGCTCTCCCGCCTCTTCACTTTCCTGCACTGGTGGTGCTGGCTCTCCATCGACCCAGCAAGGTCCCTTAGCAACAGTAGAAGATTCACGGATTTGCACATGGATTTTACACCATGTGCAGGGAGGTTGAAAAATCAATAAAAACAGGGGCACGTCCCGACTGCAGATAAATAGTGTGTGCGGATCTGTGAATCTTCTACTGGTGCCAAAAGTTGGGGGAGGAGGGAAGGGTTTTTTATTACGGGTTGAATTCTCCTTTAACCAGCAGCCACTCCACTGGTGATGGGATATTTCTCTTTCTCCACCATGCAAGCTTTTCTCAATTCTTCCAGTTCATGTACCACACAGCCTCTGGACTCCACTCAGAAATGTTTTTCACTTGTTGAGCCCATAGCCTCTGCCAAACCTTTAGATATGCAGCAACCATGCTCAGGTTCTGCCAGCCCAGGTACCACACAGCCTCTGGACTGCACACAGACAGGGTTTAAACTTGGGGAGGCCACAGCCTTTGCCAAGGCTTTAGATATGCAGCAACCATGCTTAAATTCTGCCAGCCTACTGGAACAGCACATAGATAATTTGATTGGTAGGGCCGCAGCCTCTGCCAATTCATAACACTCTTCCGAATTCCTTGACTCCATAACATTTATATATCTGGCTGGATAGTGCCGCAGCTCCTGCCCAGCACAGGTTCTGTTGCCACAGAGGAATTGATTGCATCCAGTGGGATATCACCTTGATTTGCATTGCATGCCCTAACAGTTCCCTGGTCACTTGGATAACAAAATAAAGTTGTTTGGGAGGCTTTCTGTTCCTCCCCTTCCCAGCACAGACTGTATTGTGGGGTAACTGCGAGTTTTTGGGACCTACAGGACCCAGGACTGGATGTGCCTGCTAAAAACTTCCCTCAACCTACACTCACTGCTTCCTTGCGTCGTTCTTCACATATCATGATAATCTCTTCTGACAATTGACTTATTGTTATTGCTTTGTGCTCTTTGCATTGTTGGAAAGTTTTAAAATGTATTTTTTATGCAATTTGTCTCTATCAGGGAGTCACTAAGAGCATTTTGACGTTTCCCTCCCCGTGATACTAAAGGATAACAGAAACAACAAATATGTTTAATAAAATGTATTTTATTGGCATCAGTAACAAAGAAGAAATACATTTAACACATTGAAATATACAAAGTGCTACATACATAGGTGTGTATATAAGGAAATATACTTGGATATATGCAGCGCTGTAAATTTAAGATGTATCTGGAATCATCTTCTTTTGCCTTTGGTTTCCGCTCATATAGTGTAGAAGATAAGCCAGTGTTGCCCAGGCCCAAACAAACCATGCTAAATGCCGGGTTTTAACTAGCAAAAAATGTAAAACACGTAGGATTTGGGGATCAGTGCCTGGCCAGCATACTACCAGTTATGAGCTACTCTTTAAAAGTAACACATTAAAAACTCTGATAGATTTCGGTTCATAATATTGTATAGAAATGAATTATTTAAACATGCAAAAAATTATGGTAAAGCTCCAGGTAATTAAAAAATTCAAACATTCTGGTCACCAACAAGTGAAATTTAATGTCCAAGTGGAATAAAATAACCAATTGCCATAGGGGTAGATTTATCAAGGGTCGAAGTGAATATTCAAATTTCAAGTTTTTTTATGGCCAAAACTGTCAAATTCGATTTGTTTTTTAAAAAATTAGATTTTTGAAATTTATCATACACTGGCCCTTTAAGAACTCAAATGCGACTATTCGCCACCTTAAACCTACCGAATTGCTATTTTAGCCTATGGGAGACGTCCTGGGATCAATTTTCAGTTGTTTGCTTCCTGACATTCGGAGAAAAAACTTGAATTCGATTCAAATTTGATTTGAGTTTGCGGGTCGATCCCATTCACCCGAGTTTAATAAATTGCAGTTGGTCGAATTTCGAGTTCATGGGAGTTTTAAATAACTCCCATGAACTCGAAATTCGACCCTTGATAAATCTGCCCTTTAGTGTTAGTCCAGCAGCACAAGTCACTAACATATTCCTATAGCAGGCAAAGTATCCGCAGGAGGAGACTAAGGGGGTTATTTATTAGTATTTATAAGTCAGAATGGTAAAAACTCAAAAAAATTTAGTTTTTTTTTTATATAAAATCAGAATTGTTAGTGGAAAAAACCTCACATTTTTCAAAACATTTTTATACCCCGAGGATGCAAAAAGTTTGAATCTGAAAATACTCCATCTTCAACCTGTCGAGGTCCTTTAAAAATCAGTGGCAGAGGTCCTATTTGCAATTTAAAGATTTTATTGTCTGTGCTGATATGATAAAAGGAGTCTTTTTGTCTTTTTTGTGCGAAAATCCAAAAAAAGTCATGGTTTTTCCCAATCTGATTTTTTAGTGTTTTTTTTTAAAGATAAACAAGGGTAAATCGTGAATTTTAGTTTGGTTGGACTTTCTTATTGAAAACATCATAAAAATTTGGATTTTGCTAAATAACCCCCTAAAAGTGATACATCCCAGTGGCATAACTATAGAAGAAGCAGACCCTGCAGTTGTAGGGGGGCTCGGGGAAAAGGGGGGCCTGGACTGCTGGGTCTGCATTCTCTATAACCAACAGGAACCAGGCGGGGACGCAGAGCATGTCGGCATGGGGTGGATAGTGGGCATAGTCTGGGTGGGGAGTGAGCGGAATCTGGGTTGGGAGTGAGCGGAATCTGGGTGGGGAGTGAGCGGAATCTGGGTGGGGAGTGTGCAGAGGCGGGAGGATGGGGATCGGAGTGCGTTGGGTTGGGCCCTCAAGATTTTTTTGCAGGGGGGCCCGGCACACTCTAGTTGCAACCACAGACAAATAAAAATATCACTGCTCTGCTTTATGTGAAATCATTTAGGTTTATTGGAGGGAGCCATCCTGGATGACCTTGCCAAGCACTTGGTGCCAGTCTTATAGATCCTGCATCGTAGGAAAGCTGCTAGACCTACTGTACCTATCTACTGTTTGGTGACATTTATATACTGGAATGAAGGAACTTTTAGGATGTAGGTGACTCTGAGCTATGGTCCAAGTGAACCTGTGAAGCACATTGCTACTCCAAGGAGTGGTCCAAATATGATCTGGCAGTTTGTGCAAGGATATAGAGAAGCACATTTCTTGCCCTCTTGCTTGTGAGAGTGATGAAGAGCTCAGCTGTGTGTAATGCCATAAACTCATGGGTGCTGATCTGGATATATAAACGCCCATTATTTGTGTACAAAGAACTTGGCAACATATAGCAGGACTTAAAAATAAAAAGTAAAACATATTATTTGTAATTGAGGGCCCTTAAGACTAAAATTAGTGTGCCGTGATTTTTAAGTAATCTGGTCCAGAATATATGATTTGCCAAATAACTATGCTGCTTCAACATTATCTTTGAGAGACACTAGATGGCGTTAGTGACTTAGGGGGTTGTTTACTAAATTCTGAATGCAAAAATCCAGAAAAATTCACGATTTTTTTTTTTTATAAAAAAAAAAAAATCACAAATTTTTCGGGATTTATTAAACCCAGAGGATGGAAAAGTCTGAATCAGAAAATCCACCATCTCAGACCTGTCGAGGTTGCATATAAGTCAATGGGAGAAGTCCCAATGATTTTTTGATGTGCGCTGGGTTTCGTGCAATACTCTGAAGTTTTTGGAGTTTTCGGGCAAAAAGCATAAGAAATCTGAGTTTTCGGGTCAAAAATCCGAAAAATACAGAGTTTTCAGGTGAAAAATCTGAAAAAATGGAAATCAGATTTTTTTGCCGCAAAGCAAATTATCGGGCAAATGTAATAATAAATAAGCGTAAAAAACCCGAGCAGATTTGATCGGAGTTTGTAGCAGAAAATGTTGAGATAAAATCGGACTTTTAGACCTACATTGTTTGGAGGTTCAGAGTTCCTTTAAACTATAAAATAAGTGGCTAATATAATAAATGTTTTTATATTTGCTACTTGTGTAGTAACCCAGAGCAACCAATCAGCAGGTAGCATTTGCTGGTCAACTGCTTGAAAAGAAACATCTAATTGTTCAGCATGGGTTAATAGATGTGGGTACACCCAAGATGCTTATTTTGTAGATTAATAATTTTTGCATAATTTCTTTTCTTTCTTCTTTTTTTTAATCTATTGCGCAATGCTCATTATGTTTCATAGTGGTATTGCTTGACCTATAGGCACAGTAAAATAGAGTTTAATATACTGTATATATAATGTGGAAATTCCAATGGAAAGATTTATACATATAGACAAATACAAGAGGTCCTCTGCACTCAACCCATTATCGATATATTAAGGACATTGAAACATTTTGTGCCTTAAGCTACTTGCAATATATGGACAAACAATCCTTGTTTTGTTTAAAGGGTAAGGCATTTTTTAGTAGTTTAAGGCACAAAATGTCCCAATGTCCGAAATATATTGATAATGGGTTGAGTGCAGAGGACTCTTGTATTTGTCTATGTGTATTTTGTGGTCACAGCCTCACTGCATTTATGGGGTAAATTCACTAAAGGTCGAACAGTGCCACAGTTCTGTCACGGCAGCCGAATGCTGGCGAAGTTTCGCTAGCGTAAATTCAGTGCAAGCATTTCATAGGGAACTTTCGTTAACGTTCATTTCTGCCTAGCGAAACTTCGTTAGTACATTTGCACTTAGGTCAATTTGAATAGGGCAGGTACATATAGGTCATATATATGTCGTTATTAGAGATATTGTTGCAAATGATTGAAGTGGCCACTTATTATTAAAAATGTCCAAGGAAGCAAAATAAAGACAAAAGATCCTCTAATGCCCTAGACATGAGCCCCCCCTAAAACAAATGTGGCATGCCCCCCTTTTTAACAGTTACAACTTGTGGGGGCACATTTACTATTGGTCGAATATCGAGGGATAATTAACCCTCGATATTCGTCCATTGAAGTAAAATCCTTCGACTTCGAATATCAAAGTCGAAGGATTTACCGCATTTCGTTCGATGGAACGATATAAGGAAAAATCGATTCGAAGGATTTTAAACCATTGATCGAAGGATTTTCCTTCGATCAAAAAAAGCTTAGAAAGCTTATGGGGACCTTCCCCATATGATAACATTGATGCTCGGTAGTTTTTAGGTGGCGAAGTAGGTGGTCAAAGTTTTAAAGAGACAGTACTTTGACTATCCAATGGTCGAATAGCTCAATTCGAAGTCTAAGTCGTAGTCGAAGGTCGAAGTAGCCAATTCGATGGTCGAAGTAGCCAAAAGAATCGATGTATTTTTTATTCTAATCCTTCTCTCGAGCTTAGTAAATGTGCCCCTTAAAGTTACCACTTTAAATCTGGCAAAAAAAAACTCTCGCGAAAGAGGTAACGTTCTGTAGAATTCGCACTTTAGTGAATTTGCAGATTAACAATTGCTGGTCTGAGCGAAAATGCGTCTGGCAAAAGGGCGCAAAATGTGTTAGCGATGCTCTATTACGGTAGTGAATTGTCCTCTACACCTGTTAGTAAATAAGCGATGTCCCTGCGGATGGTATTTATGTCGAATTTTCGCTTGCGACGGCCACTTCGCCCTTTAGTAAATTTGCCCCAAACTCTAAGTCAAGCACCTTACTGCCCACATGTTACACATTAAGGGTCTATAAATCTTAGTTGATATAATTTAGGGGGCACAAAATAATTGGTCCAACAATGACTCTTCATAAGAAAGGTAATAATCCACTACAATCATCTCTCGGATGTTTTATTCACCAGTAGGTCCTTCCAGCGCATGTGAGGCCATTTATTCAGATTAAAAGAGGGCAGTTCCATCGTAAAAGGATATTTAAAGTGAGAGCTGTGACGTTGTGGAATTCTCTCCCTGAAGTGGAAGTCTCATTTAAAGAGCAAATGTCGCATTATAAACATAATCTAAATCAGTTTCTATTGTATCTATCAAACAAAATAACTCTTTTTATATACTTCATAAATTATTTAAATCTTATTTCCTTTTGTTTCGGGATTCACAGTCATAGCATGGAGAGTGCATTGGGGGCAGATTGGAGGAGGCAGGTGCAGAAAAAATAGGGACCCCAAATTTACCAGCCAATACATTACCAGTAATTTGTAATTCCTGCCCCAGAGTTGGCTGGCATTTTATATGATAGACCTGTGGTCTCCAGCCTTTTACCTATGAGCCACATTCAAATGTAAACTATGTTGGGGAGCAACACATACACAAAAAGTTCCTGGGTGTAAATAAGGGCTGCGATTGGCTATTTGGTAGTCCCTATGTGGACTGTCAGTCTATAGGAGGATCTGTTTAGCAGTACAACTGGGTTTTTTGCAACAAAACTTACCCCCAAGTCTTGAATTCAAAAATATGTCCCTGCTTTGAGGCCAATGGTTGGGGATCACTGTGCTAGACGATGAAATACCAGCCAGATGGAGTGACCTGGGAGAGTGCCTGCATTGGGGTAAATTTTATTTGGAGGGACCATGTCCCTGAAGTTATTCCACTTGCTGCTACCCCCATCCATTGCTCAGCCATTACCCTATGGAGACCAGCCCCAGCATATGGGAACCATTAGTACATATGGTCTAGGAAGTTTTCTATATTTGCATTTGGCACTGAACTACAAAGACCAATTGGATCAGAGCTGGGCTTACCATAGAAATAGTTATGTGCTGTTATATATTGGGAATTTTAATGGCAAATGAAATTAAGTGGGGCTAAGTGCAAGGTAATGTATCGGAGCCTGATCACTGGCAAGTGAATTAATCTTTGTTAATGCCATGTTTATCCCCCGTTTGTACTATTACTGCATGGCAATAATGCACAGCACTGTAAATTCAGTAAATAAATATATACATACGTAACCCTTATAGAACATTGACCTTTTATAATACTATGCAATACCACTAGGTGGCAGTGTAACACCTTCTGTTGCTCAACAGTATGAAATCAATCCATCTTCATTCCTCAGTAAATTATACTGCTTTATGGGGCTTCTGGGACATGCTAAATTATAGGTCTGACCAAAGCTGCTACTGTATATAATTATACCACCTCTTTAGTGCTCCCCTACTGCTCTCTGTGTCACTCTGGTCGATAAGGTTTCTTTTATATATGATCAGTGGCTCAGTGGTTAAACAGGTTGGAAACCCCAGTCTGATTCTTGTAGCCATGGGATGCTGCGCACGTTTATTAAAGGAGACATATATCATAATTAAAAACCTTTCAGATCTTGTAGGCAATAAGGAATAATATATGGTGCTGGTTTTACTTTGGGCTAAAAATTTATTTTCTCTTTAAAGGGATACTGTCATGGGAAAACATGTTTCAGTTAATGCATCAGTTAATAGTGCTGCTCCAGCAGAACTTTGCACTGGAATCCATTTTTCAAAAGAGCAAACAGATTTTGTTATATTCAATTTTGAAATCGGACAAAATCTCATCTTGTCAGTTTCCCAGCTGCCCCCAGCCATGTGACTTGTGCTCTGATAAACTTCAGTCACGCTTTACTGCTGTACCGCAAGTTAGAGTGATATCACCCTCCCCAGCAGCCTAACAACAGATCAATGGGAAGGTAACGAGATAGCAGCTCCCCAACACAAGATAACAGCTGCTTGGAAGATCTAAGAACAACACTCAATAGTAAAAGCCAAGTCCCACTGAGACTGATTCAGTTACATTAAGTAGGAGAAATTACAGCCTGCCAGAAAGTAGTTCCATCCTAAAGTGCAGGCACAAGTCACATGACTGGAGCAGCTGGGAAACTGACAATATGTCTAGCCTAGGGTTGCCACTAGTAGTTCTCGGTAATTTGTAATACCCTTAAGAAAAGCCCTTGACCTTCGGTGGAAATGTACCTTTTCTTCATCTTCTGGGCATCGTGCGACGTGGCCCCGCCCCCTTTTGCAACACAATCCCTCAACTCCACCCCCTTTTGCAACACAATCCCTTGGCTCCACCTATTTTGTGGCACAATCCTCAGCCCAGCCCCTTTTTGCATCACGCCCCCACCCCTTTAGTTCCCACCCCCACCACTGGCCGGTAAGTTTTTTTTTTAAAAGTTGGCAACCCTAGTCTAGCCCCATGTCAGATTTCAAAATTGAAAATAAAAAAATCTGTTTGCTCTTTTGAGAAATGGATTTCAGTGCAGAATTCTGCTGGAGCAGCATTATTAACTGATTCATTTTGGAAAAACATGTTTTCCAATAAAAGTATCCCTTTAAAAAAATAGCCCCTATATTGGAGCTCCCTATAGATCTGCTATGTTCCCTGTCTGAGTTTTAAGGAGGGGTGGGTGTGTCCTAGTGGTCCCTTCCAGAAGCACAGTAGGGGTGGGGTAACCGATCCCAGCCCTGCAGTCACACGAGCAAAGACAGGCTTCAGTTCCCTATCAGGTCAGCTTACTGTGCAGTGTTCATAGATCAGGAACAAAGAAGGGCAGATGCCTAAATACTGTTATTTCTGGGCCTCCCAGTGGTCCAAAATCCTGCTTCCCTAACTGTGAGCACTTTTATATGGGATCATCTATATGGAACATTCGCTGCTCCTGTGTTCTGGCACTTTTACTTCAACTACGGGCTGCAGGTAGTAGGAGTCCTGTGCGGGTCCATTTTTTGGAAACAGTACCCAACCCGTACCCGCAACCCGCATTCTTACCCGCTTGGACCCGCTACCCAACCTGACCAGCAAGTACCTTATCCGCAACCCGGACCCGCTGACCATCAAGAATCAGGAAGTGCTGTCATTGTAAACCGGAATTGATATTATCGGAAGTAGGCTTGATCAGAAAAAAGGAGAAGACCTGCCGCCCGACCCGCGACCCGCAGAACCGCTGACCCGCATCTATACCCGCACCTGGTACTTCTACCTGCAACCCGCAGGGTACTGCAGGTTTTTGTGGGTAACCCACAGGTACCTGACCCGCTGCAGGATTCTAGCAGCAGGTTGATCAGTGCTGATATACAGTCTTGCCCTGTTGTACCCATCTGTGTATGTCACTCTTTCTCAGGGTCACTAAAAAGAAAAGAACACTGAGCCAATTAGGGTTTCCCCCCGTTTTGTTTTGACCCGGACACACCTGTTTTCAGAAGGGTCGCTGGGTCTGAACTGCTTGCCTGGTTTTCCAAATCTGGGCAGGATTCCCCTAGATTGACACAGCGTTCTGCAAATCGTCGGCATCACCCCCGCCCCGCAATGGCATCACCCTTCCCCTGATGTTATTACTCTGTGACGTCAACTACAGACGGGGGGACAAGAAAATGTGGCAACCCTAGAGCCAATGCTGCATTGACATGCACTCCATTTATGTATCATTATTGCTATAATAAAAACTAGCTGAAATCACATCACAATCTTGTTATTTGCAGCCAATTGTTTTATTTCATTTCACAATCATAATCACACAAACCCATTTTCCCTTAATCCGACTCCCATTCCAATAAGACAGCACAGAAGGTTTAACAATGCAGCGCTTTCCAGAGATGAATTATGTTGAGCATAAACAGCAGCAGCTCCTAAAATCCGGTTCAGCATTTCTGCCGGTCGATAGTTAACCCATCTCCAAATTAGATTAACCGCTGAGCTGAGCCCTAGACTAGAGCAGCTAAAAGGGACAGTGACACCAAAAATATACATCTTTAAAATACATTTTTCATTGATGTACAATGCGTGAATACCCTGTGCCTGTTATAATGAAATCCAGCGTGTGGTTTGGAATGGAAAGAACCTCTGGCCAGCACTGGATTCACATACCCTGAGAGAAGATGAAGGGGGAGAGGAGCAGCAAGTATGGAGGCTATAATAAATAAATGGTTGTGGCTGCAACATAAACATTAAATAATAATACCAATAATAATGGGGAAGCAGTGCCCATCATCAGAGTGTTATGCGGGACATATTCACTAAAGGGACCTGTGAAGGCTTCACCACACTTTGCGCCTCTTTGTCAGCCGTTAATTCGCTACCACTATGCTAATTTACAAAAATGCGAAGTTACGTCTTGGCAGCCAAACACTGACGTAGTTTTGTTAGCGTAAATTCGTCAGTGCAAGAATTTCATAGCGAACTTTCGCTAACGTTCTTTCTTACTCTTATGCTTAGGTCAATTTATGTAAAAAGGGAGGGTACATATGGGTCATATATATGTCTTTATTAATTATTAGAAATGTTCAAAATGAAGACAAAAGATCCTCCTAGACATGAGCCCACCCTATAAAAAATGTGGCACACCCCTCAAGAGAGCATTTTTTGGCTAATGTTCAAAGCCCATTTGGCAAACTCACTGGGATTCTTAGTTGTCACAATGGTGAGGGATGAACTGCAATTTCTGTCCTTATTATCATTAATCAGAGACGGCATAATAATATTTTCTTTCTTTCATCACAACAGTAATGAAAATCCCCGAGAACTGAGTGATGCTATAACCCTTTAACACTGACTCACGCTGAGTTTTATAAGCTTGTTATCCGCCTTCCAAGCAGGCTCAACTCCTGGCACACAGCAGCGTGTACAGCTGTTCTCTATGAGGAATCTGAGCCTAAAACATTTTAATGTGTGTACTGAGAAGTACACAGAGAGCCATGGTCTATGCAATAGGAAGAAAATCCACATTTAAAAATATTTCAGGGGAGCAGACCCTTTCCTTGTTTATATGCAGAGCAGAAATAAATCCTGGGAAGGAAACACAGTTTTGGGCCTGAAATTTCCATTTTTATATAGGGATTGTCAGACCTTTTTAGTTTAAGTCCTCCTTGAAGGTCCAATCTTTGGTCAGGGCCTCCCTTAGCTCATAACAAGGTTACAGATATAGGAACATTTCTGTGTACCACGAGTATCACTCAGCGTTCCAGGAATATCTAGGGCAACAAAACCTGAAACTGGTCCTCAAACTGGACTTTTAGAATATTTTTAGTATATTGGAGAGCATATAGGCCAGTGATCCCCAACCAGTAGCTCGTGAGCAACCCCTTGGATGTTGCTCCCCAACCCCCTTGGATGTTGCTCCCCGACCCCTTGGATGTTGCTCCCCGACCCCTTGGCTGTTGCTCCCAGTGGCTTCAAAGCAGGTACTTTTTTTTTAATTCCAGGCTTGGTGGAAACTTTTGGTTGCATAAAAAACAGCCGTATTTTCTATAGAGCTTTCTGTAGTCTGCCAGTCCACATAGGGGCTACCAAATAGTCAATCACAGCCCTTCGTTGGCATCCTCAGGAGCTATTTTCATGCTTATGTTGCTCCCCAACCCTTCTTACATTTGAATGTGGCTCATGGATGAAAAAAGGTTTGGGCTTCCTGATATAGGCACTCCTCCTAAATCTCCCCCTAAATGTCCTCAGGCCCAACAATTGGGGAACAAATGCTATAGGCTAAAACTCATCCACTGGGCTTTAAAGGACAAGACACACATTCACTGGGGATGCCAATGTGTGCATCACCCAGTAAATATAATTACTTACTTTGGACCTTGGGCCAAACTAACACATTGCCTCCCCCAGTGAATTTGCAATGACTTGTCCTTTAAAACACAGCCAAGGCAAACCTCTATGGAATTCTGATCAGCATATGTAGAGCCAGGGAAGTGAATCCACAATAAAATCATTTAAGCGAGGAGACCCTCTGCATGCAAAGTAGATGGGATTCTGGGGAGGGAACCCCGTTTTGTTCCTAAATATCCATTTTCTGGTTGAAAGGCCTTTAGAGGAGAATTCAACCCTAAAGTTAAAAAACCCTTACCCCCCTACCCTACATAGACCCGCCTCCCTCCTCCCCCCAGCCTAAGTGTCACCCCAGGCAAACGCCCCTAACGTTTTGCAGATTCAGGCATTGGAGTTCGCGGGCGCCATCTTCTTCTCTTTGGAAATCTTCGAATGAGACTGGTGTTGGAGCAATTTTCTGTTTCACGACAACTGCCCATGCTCCAAAACTCACAAAGATCTGCACCGAGGGGTAAGTAAAACATTAGGGGCATTTGCCCGGGGTAACACTTAGGCTGGGGGGAGGAGGGAGGGGGATCTATGTAGGGTAGGGGGTAGGGATTTTTAACTTTGGGGGGAGGAGGGAGGGGGATCTATGTAGGGTAGGGGGTAGGGATTTTTAACTTTGGGGGGAGGAGGGAGGGGGATCTATGTAGGGTAGGGGGTAGGGATTTTTAACTTTGGGGGGAGGAGGGAGGGGGATCTATGTAGGGTAGGGGGTAGGGATTTTTAACTTTAGGGATGAATTCTCCTTTAACACCAAAGTCAATAAAAAACTAAAGAGCGTAAGTAATCAACAATAATACAGAACAACAAACACATGTGCAGTAAAAACTCATTAAATATGGAACCTTTTAACAATCTTTACATTCTGAACAACCATTATCGAATGCTAATAAAGAGCCACAGTAAGAGCAGATACTGATTTCCAGCTCGTGAGCAGAAGGGACCCATATTAGTAGCAATTTCAAGCAACGCAAACTTCTCTTCCCCCAGCAGAGGTGGTATTTCTATATTAATTAACAGACAGATCCAAAGGACACATTTATTAAAAGCAGCAGCAAGACATCATTAAAGGCTGAGGTTTATGAAGTGTTTGTTGCTTGACAATCTCTGGTGCCCATTGAAAGGTCAGACTGATCTGAACATAACATTTGATGATGGCAGGTTAGGGTGCCATTTGGACGGAAATTGGAGAGAAAGAGAGCAGGCAATGAACATTGGAATAAGAACAGATACTGTATCTGCAGCACAGACACTTTTGTCTAAACTCAACTCATAAAAAAGCCATTAACCAGACGAGGTTGTATCTT